>NW_017731848.1:922196-938283 GCF_001890085.2 Hipposideros armiger
TTAGGCAATATGGACATTTTAACTATATTAATTCTTCCTATCCATGAGCATGGAATGTTTTTCCATTTGTTTGTGTCTTCTTTTATTTCTTTCTTCTCTGGTTTTTTTTTTGTACATTAAGTCACTGTATAAATATTCCCCACATTCTTCAGATCTTCATTCCTTCTCCATACACCAGATTTCCTTTTGTGACTTATACCACATGTTCATTATAAAGGCTGTTCTTAGAGACATCTTAGGCATGGATTAACCTTACATTTGTTGATTGATAAAGTGACAGTCTGAAAAACACCTTTAAATTACTAAGGTACATATTCTTCTTCTGTGAACTCTAGAGAAATACATTATTGGTTTTTAATATTGACTTGGCTTGATTATAAAATGAAATATACTCCTCCCCATATATGCATCTATTTTATGCATATGTGTGTGTTTGTATAAATATGATTAATCCATAACCTTATTTCTAATTTAAAGCATTTCTAATGTAGAACCAACTAGAACTTAACATTCTGCATGGCTTACTTTATTGATAAAGGCTAATTTTCAGGAATAAATGCCCTATCTTTTATGATAAATAGTATTTTATTTTTTTACTGCTCTATATTAGAGATCTTAAAAATATAGATTACAATGGCGGCACCTTATTATGGGTTATTTCCAAAAGGTCAACATTTTAAGTGCTAGTACATAATTTAACACCTTTCATAATAAAACAAAACAATGAAACCTGGCTGTAAAAAATGTAGAACTGTAATCTTTTGATTGCCTCCATTTTCCTACAACAAAAGAATGGGCTCAACCAGACATTTTTGCTCTTTGGAATATTTTTAATATTTGAAAGTACTTTATAAAAAATTTTTTCTCAATAATCAAGAAATGGTAGTATTGTAGCATATAGTTTTTCTGGGTTTTATGGAATTGAGAAGTTTATAGTACGTTTAATATTAGTTAAAAAGAAGGTTGCTTAGAGTTGTCAGTAAGGATTTAGATGGATTCAGTAGACACTGGGCCTATAGTGGTTGGGTTGGTGGGGGCAGGGGGAAGGTTGGCAGAAGTTGAGGTGATGAGTGCAGCTTACACCCCAGAATTCTAGACTTTGAGAATATGAAGGATGAAATTTACTCTTTCTTTATGGCTAATTAATCTTACAGTTATTTGTTTCCTACTAAAAGTATACTTGTCTTCACTTTAAATGGCAATTAAAAATATGAATGTGTTTTAGAATACATTCATATTATAAGGCTTCCTAGTTCTTGTTCAATTAATTCCATGTGCAGAAACAGTCGAATGTCAAAATCCTACTACTTTAGGGATTACATTTACCTAAATAGAAAAATAATTTAAGACTATTTTATTTAGAAGAGATACTCTTTGAATAGCTAAACTAATTTTCAGTACTTGTTTTGTGTTATAGTTATTCAGGTGTCAGTTTGGTCTGTGGCTTGTCAGTGTTATTAATTTTGTGCATAATTTATCATTTAAAAATGCATAATTATATGTTCATTGAACCAAAAATAGAAAAACAGATGAAGGCAAGGACAGAAAAAGAATCACAATTTTATTACCTTGCTGAAATAATTGGTATATGACCTCTTATTGTATAAATTTGTTTATATTATACCATAATATAGTATAAAATTTGGTAATGGTATTTGTTCTAGATTTTGCTCCCCAAAATACATGTGGAATATACATTTAAGAACACTGATTTGAGGCACATTGTAACTATTATGAAGCTTCTATCATAAGCTGCTTAGTCTACTTTATAGTTATAAAGTTTGCCATATATTATATATAATATATGTTAATATATAACATACATAATGTTTTAAATTTTGAGGGAAAAGTTATTTACTGAAGAGCTACTTCAGCTAGTGTTGGAATTCCATCCTAAATGTGGGACAGTAAAAATGAAGCGTGATTTTTATAAAGCTTACAGTATTCACACCTTTGTGCTTTTCTTGAAGTTTATGCAAATCTTATGGGAAGTCAGTATTAACGTGGTAAAAGAAAAAGAGGTGAACTTTCATATAGCTTATCTAAAGAAAATATAAACACCTGTAGCAACATTCTTACCCTCTTTCCTTTCCTCTGTATGTCATATATTTTATCACTGAAATCTTTTAATTATGTTCCTTTTAGTTTGGCATGTTCCCAGATTTCTTTACCCTTCAGTATCCTATGTTCTTATTGTCCCCTGAAAAAAATTAGCAACCTGATATAAATAAGATTTAAAGAATGTCTGTTGAAGAACAAATGTCACAAAAGCTGACGGACAGTAATGATATTAAATGAAAAGTTCACTTGTACTAGAAAAAGAGATATGGATAACTCAAATGTCTCAGTTTTTTTCTCTCAGAGCTAGACTACTTAAGCTCTATTTTTGCATAGGAGAGAACATAAACTGTCATTCTTATGTAATAAAAGTGTGTTCAATGTTAGCTGAATAAAATGTGAGAATAAATTGAGTATTTATTAAATTTGTGGCTAGTCAGAAAAGAAATAAATCTATATTGATATTAAAAGCATAAAGATTAAAAGAGCATTTTACATAAGAGCACCATTGACTAGTGCAGCAGCGTTCTCAAATCATTGTTCAAAAAATATGAACTGCACATGGGGATAAAAAAAAGTACAAATTGTTATTTACATAAGTTGTGATTTTTTCATCTGAGAAGTTACATTTTATTTTGTTTGTTTTGAAATTATGTGTTCTTATTTGCCTTCTGAGAAGAGAAAATTAATAATGAAACAATATATCTTGAATGTTTTCTTGTGGGTTTTATCCAGATTTCTATAAAAGAGATTTAACAATATGGTTTGAAAATGTTGCATCTGGTTGGAGTAGTATATATTTACATGCTAGGTAAAGAGTATGGACAGAAAAATGCATAGGTGTGCATAGGCAAGAATGTCACTTGTAATTTGAGTAATCCACAAGGAAATAAGATTTGAACTGTGCCACAAGTAAGGGTAGGGATAAGCAAGATATGAAGAAAAAAGGAAATGGGAACAATTTTCACAGAACAGAAATCAAGGAACTGAGCAGGTCAGCTGAGGAGAGGTGGCGAGGCAGCTGGAGGAGTGCAGGTTGATGAGAGATGAGCAAAGAGTTTCGGCCTAATGCTGTGGATTCGTGTAATAATTAGGAAGTCAATAATGGTAGAATATAGTGATGAAGAAGTGTGATTGGCCAGGGTACCACTGTGGAATTATACTGTTCATGAGTTAGCTTTCTGAAGTACAGGCTTTTTTAGGTCTTCATTTAGGGTGGCTAGAAGTCACACCACCTCTATCGACCTGACGGAATCACTTCTCACTTCTAAGTATCTTATGTGAGCAGGTGGGAAGGATCAAGAATTCCCTAGGCTTATTTTCCTTAAAAATTTGATTGTATGTATTTCAATGAAAATGCCGGTGGGGCTTCAGGCAGAGAGCTGCCCTGACACCACCAACATGGAGTCTTTGTACCGAGCCCCGTTCTTGGTGCTCGAATGCCCCAACCTGAATCTGAGGAAGCAGCCCTGGGTGCACATGCCCTCGGCCATGATGGTGTACGCTGTGGTGGTGGTGTCTTCCTTCCTTATCGCCGGAGAAATAATTTATGATGTCCTTGTTGAACCTCCAGGCGTTGGCTCTATGACTGGAGCATGAGCATCAGACACCAGTAGCTTCCCTTGCCTACAGAGTAAAAGCACATTATATGATGGAAGGACTCGCGTCCAGCTTCCTGCTTACATGGGAGGTTTAGGTTTCATAATCCCCAAACTCAACAGATTTCTACTTGTATTCACTGGATTCATCTGTGTGCTGTTGAATTTTTTCATGGCTGGAGTACTCATGAGAATGAAACTGCTGGGCTGGCTGTCTGATGGGCTAGAGTGCCTTTTGAGAAGAAATCCATGGATACTGGATTTGTTTCTGTTGGCTGTACCAGTCCTCTGATATGGAATATGGAAAAGGATGAAAAGAAGCATCTAGTAGAAAACCTGGGAAACATATTAAAACTCAGCTAGAATATCTTCGTGGTATCAAAGAGACAAGCTTAGCACAGTATTTTTTCCTGCTGACCTATACTGACGTACCAATGATGTGAAGTGGCATTTTCTTCTCAGGTTTTCATTTCTTTAAAGAAAATATACTCCATTTCTACAACTGTAATATTGAATAGAGAGATTGTTTTTTACAACCCCCTTAATATTTTTGGGAGATGACATTTTTGACTTTCAGAAATTAGTATAAAATCAGGAGCAAGACCCTGTAAGCTGAGAACTCTGGACAGCTGATCGGCTTTGCCCTTAAAGAGAGTGTGCAACAGTATATGAGTTCAGATATGTATGCAAGACTGTTTCCTGAATGATAAGGTGTATGAAAGGAGGAGAAATAATTTTCTAATTAAAAAAATACCATTTAATTACCTATTCTAAGACACTATTGATTGATTCATCTTACTTTATATTACCCAGTATTTTCTTGTCATTGATTGTAAGATGGATCCTAATTTCAAAAATGTTAAAATAAACAATAAATTGTGGATCTTAGAAGCAATGAAATATAGTATTAGTCACATTAGTGTAATTGTGTATTTAATACAGCATTTGGATATTACAATGAGAGTAGTGTGCAAATAGTTATGGAAGTCGATACACTATTAACCTTGCCAGTTTTCCTTACCATAGAATCACTTGTTTGAGGAAATTGTGGTTTGTATTTGATCTTGTTTGATGAATGTGCCTCTGTCTGAGAGTTGCTCACAGAACAGTCGCGGGAGAGAGACGTGCTGACAGGTGCACTGCGTGTTATGTGTGGGGCCTAATACAGGAATGTTCAGGGGGCAGGTGGGGCCCACCAGGGGGATATGGGTGGATGTAGAGAATAAGGACATTTCAGACAGATGGATTTGGGAGGTTTTAAACAACATATAACATATCAAAGTCATCCTGAAGAGCCAGAATACAGGGTTTGAAGATGCCCAGGGTAAAGTAGGGCTGAAGATGTCCTGCTGCCATATTGGTTTGAACACTGTACTGTTGTAATTCATGTGACACTATTTTCCTACCCCCAAAGGAACTGAAACCTGAAATACATTGAAATAACTCCCTAGGTATCCAGAGAAACTCTTGGAATTTAGCAGTGGGTATGGGTGGGATGGGGAGGTGGATCTCACTTTGAAAGTGAAACTTCTAGTAATCTATCTATAAAAATAACCCTATTTAAGGAAATAGTTTATGCATGTGATAATGAAAACTGTGATCTGACCAGATGTAAGTAATCTTTTTGAAGAAAGTTACTTGAACAGAAGGGATTAGTAAGAGCATAGCCTAGTGCTTAGAGGAGGGTGGGCTCCAGAGCAGGCACTTGCATTTGTATACCGGAGTCCTGTGTTCTAGGCATTGTTTGAAACTCTTTTCAGATTTCATCTCATTTAATTCTCACAATATAAGTATGTCATCGTCTTTTTATACATAAAGAAATCAAGACATAGAGAGGTAAATTAACTTTTCCAAAGTTAATTGTACATGTGCGCGTGCGCGCACACACACACACACACACACACGCACACACGCACACACACGCACGCGCACACACACACACACACACACACCCTGTTTTTGGAAGTTGCATGAAGCAAGTACCCTAAACTTTGCTCCTAGTACATTGTTGCAGAGATGGACCAATTCCTTGTTTTCTGTGTGTCCTGTGGATTATAATTCTCATCAGAAAGATTGAGAACAGGGTGTTCCTCCTCCTACATTCAGAGGTGATTTTCTTTAGTGTAATTTTCAAAGGGATTTCATATGTGTGATGTCACAACTGCCATCCCTATCTTAAAAAGTAGAATAATTTTGCCTTGATCTTGGATGAAATAAAAGCAATATATTTTGTTGCCTTTTAATCTTGGCCAGAATTGCAAGAGTACAGTTTTGTGTTGAATAATCACTCTTTAAGCCTTTATATGAAAGTTTCCTCTTGTTAATTTAACCTTTTATGGGAAATTCGCCGTATTTATCTGAGATTTCCCATCTGTGCGGCTCTCCAGAGGTCTTGCACATTACCCTGTTTTTAGACTTGAATATAGAACAGAGTCTTGTTTTTGACTTATTGTCTGGGTGATATGATTGCTCTCTTAATTTGTTTCCAGTTAGATAACTAGTTTATAAGGAGCTAATTTTAGCATATAGCCAGATGAAAGAGTTTTCTCAGCCTGACAGACATAGCAACATTGTCTTAGCCATTTAAAGCACAGGAAAATGAATAATTATTAGGTCCATCTTTATTACAGTTTCTTTAACCTTCAGTAACACATATTCTTGCCACTCTGGAATATAATTATCCTTTTAGAAAGCTGTATTAAAATATGCTTTCACCTGGCTGCAACAGAGTGACCTGAAATTCAGTGATGATGGCCCTCCTTGCATTAAGAACAGTCTTTTCTTGGCAGCGCTAATGGCCCTAGGCCAAGTCTCCATCCTCTGTAAGAAAGATGATGGGCAGAGCATTGTGGTAGGCAGGATTAGAGAACATCCTGCAAGGCATGTGTATCAAGTACTGGCTTTGTTAGCCAGGGAGTATACATTACTTCTTTTCTCTATTTTGTTTCCTCCTTTAAGTGTTGTCCAGAGATGCTGTGGAAAAAGATATTGCCCTCGATTAGTTGTAATCAAGTTCATGAGTGGCTTCGAAGTGTTACCCTGAGCCTGAGTTCAAACAGAATGCATACTGAAATGCCATGGTGTAGCAAACCTCACTTATTAGCAGTGCTCATTGCATATCATCTTAAGCATGCTAATAGGGCTACTGAAAGCAAAATCTTCTTCATTTCATCTGTGAACCTTTCCCCATAGTAATAAAAGGGACTATCCCAACTAGGTTTTTTGTGTAGTAAAACAATGAAATACTTCATGTGCGAAGACCTTGCTATGAATCCTTGTTCTGATGTTGACTAGCTGTGCAACTGTTAGGTGAGTCATTTAACTTCTTCAAGTTTCTGTTTTTGCACTTCAAGGTGGAGATTATGATCACAATACTGATCTCCTGCACAACATTCTTTTGATTATCATTAGTGATTATAGGAATAGTTACAATTATTTTAAGTGCCGCCTATCTAGCATCTATCTATATCTAATTTATCTTATTTTCTTTAATCATCAAAGCAATGGTAACAGTGAAGTTAGATTCCCTGTTTTACAGATTAAAAACTTGAGGTTTAAATAAGGAAAGTATAAAAAGAGTTAATGTTTTTAGACTCCTTTTACGAATTCTAAAACCTATGTGAATGTCAGTAATCGATATTATAGTGCTCTAGAGTCTTCATGTGCGGATTTGAATCCTAGATCTTCTTTTAGCCATGTGACATTAAGCAGATTACTTAAATATTCATTTTTCCTAATCTATAAAGTGCTGTTGACAATGCATATTTCATAGGTTGTTTGTAGGGGTTACATATCTGACGCATCGTCTGGCACGTGGTGGCATCCATGATTTTGATTCCCACTTTTCCAGCTAGAAAAATTTCCCTTTTCTTGGTTTTTAAATAGAATATTGACAGTGGCTCAGAGATTGATTGATTGATTGATTGATTGATTTTTACCGGATTTTAAGTTCATAGAACATGATTCTCTGTTGGACATCTTAGGTCAATTATGATTTTCTTTAAGATCCTTCATTAACAACTTTTTACAAATTGGTACTGGTTTCCAAAATAGCTCATAAAAAAATCATAGTTGCTATGAGAAATTCCTATTAAATTTTTCCTAAGTACTTTAAAATTTTCCCCCACTTATTAAGTGATTTTGTGCAAATAGAGCTGCTTAGTAAGACCTGTCTTTGTAGTCATTTCATGTGTGTGTGTGTGTGTGTGTGTGTGTGTGTGTCTGTGTGTTTGCAAGGAGGTATTTTTAGATAGTTTAGCTGAACAGCAATCTGACGTCTTTAGAGGAGACATCAGTTCATTATGTGGATACAAATTCTATGCTTTCAGCTTTTATACACCAAGTCTTAATTTAAATCTGTTCTTCTTGCTTTTTCTAACGAAAGAGACTATCATGGTATGTATTCTATTTCTTCCTAAGGCTGACCTTTCTGGTTAACCTTTGCTTAGAGAAATAATCAAGGTAGAAATGCCTTTATTTGCTCACAACTTTAAATATAGATTATAGAAGCATGGAATGTTGGGTCATATTTAAATATGCCATTATGCATTATGCTACACAGTGTTTTTCTATTGCAGTGTGATTCAGGGGATTTAAAATAGTCCTGGGGTTCATAAATGCTGCTTTTTTTTAAGTAGAACAATTTAAAGGCCAGGGTGTAGGAGCTCTATTCCTCTTAATTGTACATATTGCTTTATCGGTCAAAAAATGCCTCTTGCTTTGGGAGAGATAATTTAATGCTGAGCCTGTAAAAGGGGCATAGTTATTTGCTTTCTTGTTGCTCTAAACGCAGTGCTGTATATTAAGCTACGATAATATTTTCTTTTATCTGGTTCTTTTCACCTCTTAAAAATCTGTGGAAAGAAGCTCTTACAGCTTAAGCAAATTAATGTTAGTTGTTTGTGACACTTGTTCTCACAAAAGGGTGCCTTTGGCTAATAATAAACATAGAACTTATATATGCGTTCTAATTTTACTAGAGTTAATTTTGGGAAACTATTTATATAGAGGTTCAAAAGATTTTAGAATTGAATTTCAAACATTTGTTCTTTATTCATTTTCCAAAATTCAAAATTTATATGTACTTCGTGTCAAAATGTCAAAGCTTGAGTGAAAACTTTTGTTATTCACTCAAATGTATTATCTGCATGATGTGAAGCATCCAGGATTTAAAGCATGGTTTTTAATTTTTAATTTAGTTATTTGATAATATGATATTGAAGAGCCAGATTAATGATAGGCATCTCTCTGAAGACACGGAGATCTTTCGTTCTTAAAAAAACCAAACAATAAGTTGTGTGTGTGTGTGTGTGTGTGTGTGTGTGTGTGTGTGTGTGAGCGTGAGACAAGACATTTTGTAGTGTGAAAAACAAAGAAAAAAATCCTAAAGGCTTTTTAAAAAAAAACCCTTTCTTGTTCTTAAAAATTAGTGGTGTTATGTAACCATTTAAGAATTTAGCTGAAGCCTGATATTAAGTGACTCAGATTCCTAGCTTTTTAATGATGCTTCTTTACAGTGAAATTCAAGCAGTTGCCAGATTCTTAAGCCATGAATTCATTCTCTCCTTACAAAATTTGCATGCAATAAAAATTGAGAATCTGTGCCAGAAGAGGTGTTAGCACTGAAATTCTTATATGCTAAGTGTAACATATTTTATGTTAGGCTGTTCCTCCGTGAAATCATCTATAGTTCATTTTAAGAAAAGTGACCAACTTCAGGCTAAAGTTTCTTTACCGAAAAGTGGCACAAGTGCTCCTCAGTCTGGCTTTCTGGCTCCTTCTTACTCCCTGTAGCACCTCCACCTGAGTAGCCATTGTTCTTTCACAATTGTTTTCCCATCAACTGAGAAAGACACCTACCTACCTTCTTCTAACACAGTGAGGTACTAATCATATCACCTAAACACCCTGTCATATGGGCCAAGTGTTTCCTTGTCTCACCATGATTTAAAGGGAGACATATACAAGCTGCTTTTCACACACAACCCAGAGAAACCCTTCAGGAATTCTGAAATTGAACACTCCAAGAATTTTGCCAAAGGCACCTAGTGATTCTAACCACCCTGAGGAGAATACAGATTGGAATTATCAAGGATGTAGTTAATCTTTACTTCCCACCTCCACCTCTCCTCTCTCTCTCTCTCTCTCTCTCTCTCTCTCTCTCTCTCTCTCTCTCTCACACACACACACACACACACACACACACACACACACACNCTCTCTCTCTCTCTCTCTCTCTCTCTCTCTCTCTCTCTCTCTCTCACACACACACACACACACACACACACACACACACACACACACACACACAGAGCCAGTCATTTGCCATTTGCACTGAGATAAGCGAAGCAGTGTCCTCATGGGGATATGTAGTGCCTGACTTTTCAGGTGCTTATTCGAATTGACACCCCATCCCCCTTTTGGTGATTTAAAGCTCATTACATCCGATTTTTTTTTCTGTTCCATTCACTTCAAAATATCTCATAGGTTAGAACCATCATAAACTGAGATATGTGGAATATAGAATTCTTGGCAATTGTGGAATTGATCACCTGTCCTCGCCTTTCACTTTGTAAGGCAGTGATTCACTTTGGAACTAAAGATGTCTTAATTTACTCTCTGCATTGACTAGAGATTATTTTCCAACTCCATTACTTTTCGTGTTTTATTCTCCAGTTTTCCATAATTGGAATACATCTCTCATTCCCTAGTTTTCCACTGTTGGGAGAATACATTAGAATAAGCCTTGTTCAGTCATATATGAAGATAGGATATATATAGTTTGATATGAAGATATCTAGTTTGTCAGCACCAGAGACTAACAGATGTCAGACCATGACTTTCAAGGAAGAGGACACAGAAAAGAAATCAGAGTTTCTGTCTGATTTTCTTGATGTGTTTTGTTATTGGTGGCTCGGTTACCATTTTGTTGTATTTTTTTATTCTCATCTTTAAGTGAGTTCTTTGAATTAAGATGTACATGTAAAAGGAGGGAGATTTTTATCTCAGGAGGTTTCTTAATCCTATAAAATTGAAAGCGTTGAAGAACAGACTTTATTTACCAAAGACACATTAAGTCAAATGACAAATAACTAGCCAAGTTCATATCTCACCTGAACTATTGTCAGGTTTACATTGGGTTGTCGGAAAAGTCATGACGTATTTTTTCTATGCTTTTCGTTGCAAAAATGTATCATGACCTTTCCGATAACCCAGTACATTTGGAGAAGCCACTAGCTACTTCTCATATTCCTTAAAAGAGTCTATAAATGAAATTCTAGATGTTTAAGCTAACTTTATTTTGAACTTTATTGTAAAATATAAATGAATTCCTATTTTACATTTCTGTGGGGCTAGGTTTTATTTTGTTTTCTTGTATGTAACATTTTTAAGGGCTTAGCTTATAAGGAAGAGAAAACTTGAGACCTTTTATCTCTTGTCACCCCATCTGTTTATTGATTTCAAGAATCCCTACATCATCACAGTGTGGTTCAAAATATCCTCTTCCTTATTCTAATTATCTTGATCATCATTTATTATTAATCTTTGTACATACTAATATATAAGCACTTAATGAGCAGGTGAAAAGTTTTACAAAGGTCGCCCCTCAAACCAGACATTCATTGGTTAATTATAATAAAATTCAAGACTATATATTCAACTGCCCACTAAATATCTTGATGTGGGTGTTGTCGCCTCAGATTTGACACAGCCGACTTATAAGCCCTGAATGCTCCCAGCAACCACCGAAAAAATAAACTTGACCAACCAGCCAACCAGGCAGGCAACGAACTCTTACAGTTCTCCAGTGTTCCTCGTCTCACCATCACTGGCATTACTGGCTATTCAGATATTGAAGCCCAAAACCTACGAGCTATCTTCAGGTTGCCCCAGATGCCAAACTCTTCAGAAAATCTCATTTGTTTTTCCCTACTTATCGTGAATGCATACTCTTCTCTCCATCTCCATTGTTAGTACCAGCCCACCATCGTCTCCTCACTTGGACTGTTCCAGGTGTTTCCTAGTGGTCCCCTGATTTCTAATCGTGCCCTTCTCCACATCATTCATCACACAGCAGACTCGGACCATGTCACTGCTATGCTTTTAAAACACTTCAGTAACTCTGCTGCACGTGGAATAAAATCTATACTCCTCACAAAGCTATGCATGAGCTAGCTCAGGCCTTTTCTTCTTACCTCACCTTGTGCTACTCTTCTTTTAATCCACTCCACCTCAGCTGCCTTGACCTTCCTTTTGTTCATTTAACAGTCCTGTCTATGGAGCCTTTCCTCTGGTTGTTTCTTTTGCCCGAATTCAGTCTCCTGTGGTCTTAAGCTGGCTGGCTCCTTGACTCAGATCTCAGGTACAGGAAGGTCTCCTGGCTTGCTTAGTCCACAGTAGCCAGTCAGGCATTTCTGTTGCACCATTTTAATTCTTGCCAGACATTTATGATTATGTTTTTGTTCTTCATGCTTTTATTGCTTGTTGATGATGTCTCTCCCCACTGAAATGTAAGCCCCACTAGAGTAGGGACCTCATTTGTTAGATTCAGTGCTCTATCTGGAATGTCTAGCATCAAACATGACAATGCCATTTAATGAATATTTATTGAAAGTGTGAGAAATGAATCAATAAAAAGCTTAAAGAATGAAGACATAGGCTAATGTCATTAAGTTCCAATGAAATCAAGTTTTCCTTTTAATATTTTTGTTTTTTCAGAATACTTGTTCTAAATAATGCTACAATTTACACTGTAGAAAGTTTGGAAACTATTCAAATTTTTTCTATTACATAAAGATAAAATCTGGATTTTAGTTTTAGCAGTACCATAGCTAGTTCACCTTTCTAGACATATGTGTAAGTTTCCACAACTGTGAAATGAGGAGATTATGCTAAATGAATACCTAAAAATCCTTCCAGGTTCTCATTGTACTTTTATATTAAAACTTGCATTTGCATATGCTTTCTATTACTAGCTTCCTTTCATGTTTGTCCTCCATTCTCACAATTATTATCTACGAGGTAGGTAGGACAGACCTTGCTATGTCTATTCTACACTGATAAGGAAATTGAGCTACAAGAAATTAAAATGATTTTCTTCGGCACACAGCTTGGCCCTAGCCATGTATTCTTATTATAATTTCATATTATAATCTATAACCTAATGCTAATCTATAGTTATCAACTTGGTCAAAGTAAGTATTCATTTTGTTAGGATATTTAATACATTACCACTCTGTAATAATGTGTTTTTATAATCTGACTCCTTGTTCCTCAAAAATCTGGTTAGGCACCCACAAAACTTATAGGAGGCCAAAATTGCTAAAGTATTGTAGCAACCAGTGACAGATAACTAATCACCTTGAGGGTACTTTACGTAGATAGAATTTTTATCTTTTGAAAAAGTTAAGCAGTTGATTACAGAGGCCCCTTTAAGTATCATCAGGTTGGGTTTTGGAAGTCCATTTTGAAGTTTGCTTGCTGTAGTCTAGATGGCATATCTTTTTCCATCCTAAGTTGTTTTCCCGCTTCCATTCTAACCCCTTACGATCCATTCTCCCTCCCTCCTTCCCCTGACAGAGTGACCTTAGGAAAAGTAACTGGATATTAAAAAAAAAAGGAACTGGATATTGTTAAAAAGCCCAATGGCTTCCCATTGCACTTACAAGCCTACTTTTTAGTAGAATTAGTTCCTACAACTCTGACCTCATTTGTATCACTCTTCCCATCTCACTCTCGACCCTCTAGTCACCTTGAACTTCTTTCTGTTTCTTGAGCATTCCTAGGTTCTTCCCACTTTAGGTAGGACCTTTGCCCTTGATGTTCCTTCCATCTGGAAAGCTCTTTCCCAGGTCTTTGGCGGTAGCCTTTGTATTTTATTCATCTCTCGTATCATATGTCATTTTCTCAGAGCACCCTTTCCAGGTCACCCAATCTAACATAGCCTCCCCAATCCCAACCATCACTGTTCATTACATGACATCTCTCGTTTTAGTATTGTTTAGAGTGATTAATGCATCTAAAATTATTTTATTAGTTTATTGCTACTTATCTCTTCTCTCCCCTTCCAACCTCACGTCCCTCCTGCTTCCAGATTGTAAATTCCAGGAAGCAGGGGCTTTGCCAATCCCAGTCATTGCCATAGAAGTAGCTCCTATAAAAACACCTGGCTCGTTGCAGCAAGTCAGTAAATACTTGTTAAATAATTAAGTAGATGAATGAATCTTATGATTCTGAGAAGTCAAACACTCTTCATCTGCCAGGCTCCTCTGTTGGAATCTGTACGAATAGGAAATAAAACATTTTTGAGTCCAGAAGTTTTTTCCTTAACTTTTTGTCCTGATTTCTAGGAAATCTCAACTAAATATATTGCTTAACTACAGTTATTGTTAGCCTAGTTTTAGTATGTTTTCATCCTTTTTCTTCTATTCATTACCTTTTCATTTTATTCCGGCAATCCTGCCTGTGCTCACTGGTGGAAAGGGGTTATGGTAAAATTAGGAAGGAAGAGGACATTGCGATCAGACAGTCTTTGTTCAGTTTCCCTCAGACTCAGTATTCTCAAAGCTAAACTAAGGTTCGTAGTTGAGTGATTTCTGTATTTATTAACTACTGGCTTTATTTTAGGCACTTGGTTTGAAGCAAGGGAAAAAGTGATGAAAAAGGCAGGCACTTTCCCTGTGGGACTCCCCTAAAGAGGCCTTCGGATTGTTAAATCAGCAGCTACCATAAGGTGTGGCAAAGTTCTGTGACAAGCAGCATTCTAGGTGTCACAGGAGCATCTTACAAGAGCTAACCTCCAGGAGGAGAGTTCAGGGACTTAGCCATCCCCGGGGTGAGGGTGTTCTAGGAGGAGGGAACAATGGAGACCCAGGAGAAAGATACAGAGTGTGACATCTGAAGTAACCATAAACAGTTCTGTATATCTGATAGTACAGAGACTGAGAGCAGACAGATGCGTGGAAAGGTGAAAAGGAGAAGAGAGTGGGTGCAGTGGTTAGGGGTGGAAACATAAGTGTTTACTCTGGCTGCAACATGGGGAAGAGATTGAAAGGGAAATACGAGTTTCTTACAGAAGCAAGACAATGGTAGTGCAATAGCTGAAGAGTGAAGTGGGGTAATTAATATTTGCAAATCCCCTATCAGAGTGTTCTCACACATAGTGGGAGGTTGGTTAATTTTATAAATTCTTGTTTTTGCCAAAGACGAATTGAGGCTATGTAACTTCTAGGTTATGGAAGTTAAACTGTTTATATCTAAAGATTCAAGTTAGAGTGTGTGTGTGTGTGTGTGTGTGTGTGTGTGTGTGTGTGTGCACTCGTGCACATCACATTACATGACACCACAGATTATATTAAGCCAGTCATGAGATTGTCTAAGTTTCTCTTGATTAATGATATTCTAGTTCCCTGATTTAAACTTATGATAATAAATTAATATGCATACACATATACTCTTTAGCTGAGCCATCCTGCCACCTGTTGGCAGCTCAGCAGCAGCTCAGCTCAGGCGGGACTCGAACCGCTGTTGCTCAGAGCTTGCACTCTTAAGCGAGCTCTTAACCAACTGAGCCGCTTGGCTGGCCCGACATATACTCTTAAAAGTTCAGAGAAACTAGTTGATATCTAAGGAAATAAAAGCTTAACAGAATGATAGGATATTAAGTGTTGGTGATAATTTAGGAAGAATGTGCTTTCTAAGAGAGTTGCTCAATTGGTTATGTAAATAAATCTTTGCAGATGACTGAGAAGGTCATAAAAAATGCTGGAGCACTGACAGAAATGAGGGTATTAGGAAGAGTCTCCCTGTGAGGTAATGTGTGCTTAACCATGTCTTAGTCATTCAAACTATTCACTGGATGATACACTGCTTAAGGTTCACCAGTCTAACCCTCCCCCCAAAAGACAGAAAAGATGCAGGAAAAATGAAAATGATGAGACATCTTGCAATGTATGTAGTGTATTTTTCTGCCAGTTCCGGGCAATAAGTAGTGCCCAGCAAATGCTCAGTCAGTTCTCCCACAGTGCCCTGCAGACAGAGCGAAAGTGATGAAATTATTGTGTACCAAGCTGACACACAAAGCCCTTGAAAGTAAGTAAACGTTACATTAAGTGTCTTATCATTGAAGTACTTGATAATGAATGCTAAAATGAATATCTTTATCATTGAAGTAAAAGAAAAAACTGATAAACTAGACACATAAAATTAATACCCATTATTTTTGTTAGTAACTTAAGAGGGCTAACATATAATTGTATTTGATTTGAAGATTATTGTCTGGCTAAGTTGTAATACTCATCACAAGAAAAGTAGAAGTTGTGGTAGTGTTTTAATGAAATCTAGAAATGAACCATTAGAGGTAGGATCTGAGGTGTAATGTAAAATCCAGGTAGTTTCGTGTGTGTGTGTGTGTGTGTGTGTGTGTGTGTGTG
>NW_017731848.1:938318-980183 GCF_001890085.2 Hipposideros armiger
GAGAGAGAGAGAGAGAGAGAGAGAGAGAGAGAGAGAGAGAGAGAGAGAGAGATGAGGAATGGGGTAGGATCTTCAGTAAATAAAGTTATAGAGCCAATGTGCCCATTAATGATAACTTAGAATAGACACAGCTTCACAGCTGAGTCACTACCTGTGGTACATCCATCGAGACAAACTACAATGTCCTTGTTAGGTTGACAGCCTCTTGATATAAGTCATAATAAACACCTTTTTCTATTTAAGTTATGTGTAATGACTCCTAAATATTTATTTTTAAAAATTAATATATATTCATGTTTTAAAAATTTAGGAAATAAGTGAGAGTATAAAAAATAATTTCCTCATCTCAATATCACATCTTAGATCTTCCCTAGCTATTTATTCACTTTCTACCACATGTCTCTCTTAATCTTTGCTGAATGCAGTTCTTACAACTATTAGACAGTTTTCTTCATTACCCTTTTATTATTATTATTTGTCTCCACTCACAAGTTGTAACATCCAGGAGAGCAGGGAGTTTATCTTACTTACTGCTATTTTTAGAAAACCTGGAGTAGTGCCTGACATACTGGCATTAAGTGGGTTTTCAATAAATGTGTCTAACTGAATAAGAAACTCTAATACTTATTTTATTCAAATTGCATGCAATACCATAAGGTCAGGATGTTTTCAGAGCCCTCCCTACTTCTCCCTAAGGAATTTAGAATTTCATTGTGGAAGATGTTTCACAAATAGGTCACAAAAATTATTATAGTATTTGTATGAACTAAGATAGCATTAGCTGTTGTACCAAGCCAAACAAAAGTGCATATAATGGCTCAAACACCATAGAAGTTTATTTCTCTTTTGCAGACAATCCAAAGCAAGAACTTTTGATCACTTTTTAGTGGACAGTTCCCTTCTGAGCAGTGATTCGGGTCCAGGCCCTCCACTTTGTGGCTCAGTTGTCTTACTTTTTTTTTTTTTTTTCAGTTGTCTAACTTTTATGAGACTGAGGACCTTCAGATTATGGCAGTTGTTTTACTTTTAATGCAAAGCTTCTGTTGTCTTCAAACAGAGACTCTCTTGATGCAAGGAGAAAGATAATGGCAGGTCTTTTGGAACATTTTTTATAAGGTGTAGAAATGGCATACATCACTTCTGTGTGTTCATACTCCAAAGACTTGAGCTCAATCATATTGATTGGCATATATGTAACTGAAAGGGAAGTTGGGAAACGTAGTCCAGCCGTGTTCCCTAGAAGAAGAGGACATTGGTGACTAGTAGCCAGTCTTGGCCATTTTATGTATTTTATTGTAAAGAGGCCTAAGTATATTTGCATATGGATGTAAGGTACCTTTTATAATTTTTAGAGTTAAAAATTACTTGTGGATTAATGTTTTTAATTCTGTGGGAGGCTTTCTTCCAAACCAGCTGTTTATTTTTGTTCAAAAAGAAGACAGCTTAGGGTCCTCCATGGATCCCATAGCAATCATTTTCCTTGACTTTAAACACTTATTTGCCTAACTCCATATTCCCTTGAGCATTTGTATGGCTGGGATAACTAAGCACAGTCCCTTTGGAGCTCATCAAAGTTGTTGTCTAGTTGGTCATAGAACTGTCTTCTGGTATACCAACACCTCCCCGCCCTCTCCAGGGATTGCTACGTTCATAGCACCAATCATACTTGGTCTTGGAAAACAAGAGACTGATAACTCAAGTTTGATCAGCTGTAGAATGTTATTTATATTACTAAATAGACAATCACAAATCTTGCAAAAATATATATATTTATTGGGTTGGTTTTTGCATTAGAAATTGCAGCTATGGTTATATTAGTGTAAAGTTTCTTTAAAATGTGTACTGTTTAAATAGGGGAGAAGGTGAGTGCAGACATTGGGTTAGAATATAGCCCCAAATAATGAATATCTAAAGTCAGGGTACAAAGTAAAAAGTGTGTAGGTTTTAGGACCTTTTACTTGATGGCTTTGGACGAGTCATTCGAGCTGTTGGAGCTTCCATTTCTTCAGTAATTAAATGCGGCATCTGGTCTCTTTGTAAGTGTTAGAACAAACAGACATCAAATACTTAGCACATTGCTTATTACATAGTACTTGTCCTCAAAATAATGGCAGTAATTATTACCAACATATAGAGAAAATACACAAAGGAGTTTGGAATTTAAATAGGTGAAATGCTACCCAGAAGAGGATTTTTTTTTCTATTCTGGAATATAAAGCTGTTTTTAATTGAAGGATAGTTGATACACAGTATTATATTAGTTTCAGGTGTACAGCGTAGTGATTTGACATTTATATACCTTAGTACTGATTTCCATAGTGGCTGCACCAATTTACAATCCCACCAGCAGTACACCAGTTTTCCCTTTTCTCCACACCCTTGCCAACACTTGTTTCTTGTCTTTTAGATAGCCATTCTAATAGGTTTGAGGTGAGATATCATTGTGGTTTTTGCCTGCATTTCCCTGCTGATTAGTGAGGTTGAGCATCTTCTCATGTTTGTCTGTTTGCCGTCTGCATGTCTTCTTTGGAGAAATGTCTATTCAGGTTTTCTAGCCATTTTTGACTTGGATTATTTTCTTTTGACGTTGAGTTGTATAAGTTCTTTATATATTTTGGCTATTAATTTCTTATCAGATATATCATTTACAAATATCTTCTGCCATTCAGTAGGTTGCCTTTTCATTTTGTTGATGGTTTCCTTCTCTGTGCAAAAACTTTTTGGTCTGATGTGGCCCCATTTGTTTATTTTATTTATTTTTTTATTTTGTTGCCCTTGCCTGAGGAAACACATCCAAAAATATATTTCTAAGGCCGATATCAAAGAGTTCACTGCCTATGTTTTCTTCAAGGAGTTTTATGGCTTCACGTCTTACATTTAACTCTTTAATCCATTTGAAGTTGTTTTTGTATATGGTGTAAGAAAGTAGTCCAGTTTTATTTTTTGCATGTAGATATCCAGTTTTTCCATCATCACTTATTGGAGACTTCCCTGTTGTATGTTTTGCCTCCTTTGTTGTAAATTTAAGTGATTGTATAAGCGTGGGTTTATTTCTGGGCTCTCTATTCTGTTCCATTGATCTGTGTGTGTTTTTGTATCAGTTCCATAGTGTTTTGATTACTATAGCTTTGTAATATAGTTTGAAATTAGGGAGCTTGAGGTCTCCAACTTCATTAATTTCTTCTCTGGTCTTGATTATTTCTTCTAACTTTATGTGTAAGGTTAAATTATTTGAGATTTTTCATATTTCTTGAGATAGGCCTATACTGGTATAAACTCCCTCCTTAGAAAGGCTTCTGTGTTTCATGGGTTGTTTCCATTTTCATTTGTCTCAAAGTATTTTTTATTTCCTCTTGGATTTCTTCACTGACTAAATTGGTTGTTTAGTAGCATGCTGTTCAGCATGTGTTTTTTTCCAGTTTTCCTCTTACAATTGATTTCTAGTTTCATATTATTATGGTTGTAAAAGATGCTTGATATGATTTCAATCTTCTTAAATTTGAGATACGTGATGCATCCAAGACAATGTTCATGTGCCCTTAAAAATAATTTGTATTCTACTGTTTGTAGATGGAGTGCTCTGTACATATCTATTAAGTCCATCTATTCTAATATGTCCCTTAAGGCCAATGTTTCCTTGTTGATTTTGTCTGGATGATCTATCCATTGATGTAAGTGGGGTATTTAAGTCTCCTACTATTATCGTATTACTGTCAATGTCTCCATTATGCCTGTTAATATTTGCTATATATATTTAGGTGCTCCTATATTGGGTGCATAGATGTTTATAAGTGTTAATCATATCCTCTTGTTGGATTGATCCCTTTAACATTATGTCGTACCCTTGTCTCTTGGTGTAGCCTTTGTTTTAAAATCTATTTTGTCTAAGTATGGCTACCCCAGCTTTCTTTTCATTTCTGTTTGCATGGAATATCTTTCTCCATCCCCAGAAGAGGATTTTTAAATTACCCGACTCAGTGCTAACAGTTGCCATGTTTTTTATTGAAAATTTCTTGGACTGAGTGATCTAGAAATTCTTTGGAATCCCTTGGAGAAATGTGTGCTTTTCAGATCAGTGGTTATTGATGGTTGCAAATAAATTGAAAAAGGAAAAGGGGATTATATGTTGTGTATTTGTTTGGGGTGAGATGGTGTGGATGTCACTTGAAAAACATCATAAAACTGTGTTTCTTAACAGGCAACAGGACATTTTATTTGGCCATATGTACATGATAATTAATAAATTACCTCAGTATTTCTGTGGAAAATTATATAAATAAGTTGTTTTCTTTTAGGTCCCAAGTGTAAACATTTTAATTTTAAAAAATACAACTATCTTTCAGATGACAAACTTTCAATGGTTCTGATATTAATTATAGAACATCTCTCACTATGCCAGCTGTCTTCTTTAAGGTTATAAACTTAGTTGATGATCTTATAACTAGCTCTGTATATATGTGTGCATAGTTTTTTTCTGCTTGTCAAATGTTAGAGAAATTATATATCAGGCAAGGCTTTATTTCTGCCAAAGTTAACTAGCAGAAAAGGAGTTGCTTCTATCCCTTATATTATGAGGTTCTCTGAATATATTTTACCTTTTTCCAAAGAAAGCCAAGGAAGTACTCTTCATTAAAGAACACAAAGCAGAAATGACCTCAAGCAGTGCTAGCTTGGAGTGTTTATAGGGGCACATGGTGATACTGATGTAAAGAGGTTAAGGAAGTTTCATGGTTTGCACAGATTTAATGATTCCTGGATATGTGGTTTCAAATTTGTAAGTACAGGATGTCACCATAACTTTTTTTTTTACCATAACTTTTTAAAGATTAGTTTATAAAGTAAATAGTAAATGATTTTGTATGTAAAGAACCTGCCAGACAAATGAAAAATCAACATTCCTAATAGTACAGTATCACATATAGTTCAAAACAATGGTGCATCTCAAATAATTTAGAAAGAATGACTATTCTGGTGGATGACTCAAAAAGTGTGATGTCAAAGTCTTTGATGTTGGTGATGCAGATATAAAGTTTTAATAAATTTGTTTTACGAAAGTAAGAGTAAGAAATTATTTTAAATTAACATTTTTCTGTATGATTTTGAAATTTGTTTAAGCAACTATATTAATAAATTGACATAAACAACCATTTGACCATTTCATCAATATCCATGAGAGTTTTTAAGTCACCTAATAAATTAATAAATACATTACAAATTAATACTGAAGTGTGTGTGCTTCAGAGCCAGTCCTCCAGGACTGTAATCTATGTGCGGTCTTGGTACAAATCACTTAACTTTTCTGTGTTTTAGTTTCCTGCTATCCAATATGTTCATAATAATACCTACTTCATAAAGTTATTGTAAGAATTAAATGAGCTACAATAGTATGTCTGCAAGTAGTTAGAATAGGGCCTGGCACATAGTAACTGGTATCTGGGTGGTCTTAGTGCCTTGTTTGTGAAAAATGGGGCATAGCCTTACCTTTTGGAATATACTGTGCTTAAATAGGATCATACACTTTCTCATCGTACTAAAGGGTTCCACTTTTCTGTTTTGCAGTGAAGTTCATGTGGGTTTCCTTTTATTCAGTGCTTTCTTTTAACATCCAATAGAAGGCTTTCTAAAAGTTTTTTCTTGAAAACATCAATCATGTGACTGACAGCCTTTCAGTCAATTTCCTGGTTTTGACTGTTCATTTTCCTCAGGAGGAGTCTTAGGTACCTAGTTGTATTTGTATTAAAATATCCCTAGTTCAAAAATGTAGGAATTTTTAAATAGACTATAATTTGCCCAATTACAGCCAATGAAATTTATGATTTATTTATGTGTTAGTGATTCTAAAAAACACGAGGGTGACCTTTCTTCCCTGGGGAGAGGGCTAGGTCATGGCCACATTTCAGTAGGTAATTGTAACACGTAGAAGTTTATATTTGGACAGAAAGGCATGTGCAATATTCATCTATATAAGCTCTTATCAATATCAAGTTCTCTCTGTTACAGATCTCTCTAGAACATTATTTTAATGTAAGAAGTAGCAAGGAATTTTTGAAATAAAGCATGATCACATTTGCACTTGCCCCCTCACCGTGGTGTTTCTGTTCAGACTGTCCTTAGAAGCAGTGTGCTTACAGTGGCAAGAATAATGTTTTGTGGTTAAACCACACCGAGTTGGCAGCATGTGTCTGGGCTAAATAAAAGACGAGTTTGGAGGCTTTTGCAGTCAAACATAAGACTGTACACACAAAAGCACAAACTATCACTTTGAGAGAATTCTTAGCTATGGAAATTTAGAAGTTTATAAAAGAGAGTAATTGTACCCTAAGCATATCACAACAATGAGGCTATTACTTTGCAAAATTTAGTGTAGTATTCTAAGCAGTGAGTCCCTCCATACAAATATATGATTTATTTAAAATGTAAAATATAAATTTTAGGGGGGGCATATATATATATATATATATATATATATATATATATAAGTAAACTACTATAGTGGTAATATTAGGTATGATAGTGTCAAAATTCAGTTAGTTTTTTTTTAATTGAATTTGAAAAAATGTCTGACCTAAAAATGACAGAGGTAATGAAAAAGAAGAGAAGAGAGAGGTTCTGTAAGGTACAGTCTATAGGTCACATGATTATTTCAATTAGTCATTGTATTATGTTATATTCATTTTATGGAAGAAACTAAGGTACACAGAAGTTAACTAACTTGCTCAAGTTTGCCTGACTAAGGAAGAAGTTGACCAGAAGATAACTCCATGTATCTTTAAAACGAGGCTTATGTCTTTTGAGGCTGGTAGGAAGGTGGGAGAATGTTAAAATTCTTACAAATTTATTTTTGGCTGGTTTCTCTAGTAGACGTAAAGCAAACGTTTGTGAAACCATTCCTGTAAAGCTTAGTCATGTCAACATTTAAAAATGTCTACATGAATTTTAATGAGAAATATTATTAGATTTATCTGTTTATTAAATTACCTCATAACACTTTGGGGAAAACTTGGTTTCTTGCCTTTATATATATATTTATGAACAAAAGAAATTGTATACTGTGCAAAAATCTTTCTCTTTCCTTTGTGAATACTGATGGATGAAGTACTCCAGGATGAGTACTGCATCTAAAGCATATTTTAAGGGGGTATAAGGGAAGCATAAGTTACTTCTGATGAATAATATTCAGGAGTCCAAATGTTTACTTTTTCTGGTGTTCTTAAAGAAATATGATTTAAAGAAATGAAAGTTCACCATATTAAAAAGTGGTCTTTAAAATGAAGTACCAAATAATAAAATAATATTCCTGCGTTTTCAAACTGTAGATAGAACTAGCTCTGAGAAGGTCAGAACAGGATCTAGTAGTATCTGCAAAGATCAGCAGTAAAATAAAAATGCTAAGTGTGTGTATGTGTGCACTTGGAGAGAAAGAAAATATGAATTTTCTTTTAAAACATAACTTGAGTTGTAAAGTGGGTAAGGGAATAGTTATCTGTAGCTGGATGACTTTGGCCACTAAAGCCCTTTCTGAGAGTAACTCAGTCACCCAGTGGAATCTGGCCTTAGGAGTAGATTCCAGCTACAGGAATTCCAGAGCTGGAAAGGACCTGTGTCTTTCACAGAGCCTGGCCTGCGACAGTTTACAGCTAACACTTCTATAGTGGCTTCTGTGTGTCAGGCCCTACTCTCAGTGCTTCAGGCTCAGCCATTCATTTACTCCTCACAACACAGGTTTCGATACATGAAGAATGAATGGAAAATACAGGGGACTGTATTTTCACTAACCCCTCAAAGAAAAATAGGAAATATGTCCAGTAATATACCAACTTTTCCTTGCAGAGCTTTCAAATGTGAGCGTAAAGATGACTCACTTAACTCCAGTGATGATATGGGGAAAACAATATTAATTTGGGTAAATTCTTAATTTTTAGTCACTAAGTGTGATATTTAGTTTACCTTAGGTAGTGTTAATCAAAATAAGCTGCTAGGAACGATTGGATAGATTCCAACAATCATCCCAAACCTTGTGTGTTCTATTTTAACTATTTATTGAAAGAAAGTGATTCTGAGGTTAATTGGGAAATTTTTAGTTAAATAAGTTTCAACTGATGGTTGCAGTATTTTTTTGTTTTTTGTTTTCTTTAATGATTGCATTTCTCAGCACTGTTGATAATAATGCATTGTGGAACATGAAGCTATTACATTTCCATTACATGTCCAGTAATATACTGACTCTCCCTCATAGAGCTTGAAAACGTGAAGGTAATGAAGTCTTGGCCGGGAAGAAGGCCAGCCACCCTAGTCTCTATTACATTATTACCGCTTTGAGGAATTTTACCAGTTCAACAATGTATTTATTCAGTGTCAGAAACTACAAGGCATTCACACTCATTGCATTTATGTTCAAAATAGAGTTTATTAGCTAGTCATTTTATACATGCCAATCATTAGATTAATAAATGAATCAAAGACTATCAAATGACTGTTCATGTATGAGACTTAAGTCTTTTGTGTAGTGCTTCATGTTTAAAGCTAATTGTTGTAGCCTCCTAGTTTCTTGCAAAAAAGAAAACAAAACAATATATCATACAATTAATACCTAGATTAACAAAACTGATTAATTTTAAGTTTATGCTTACTTGATGCATTTAAGAATCTGATTTAAATATTACCCTTGTTTGTTATCTAGTTAGTAGTGTTTATGATTAAACTGTGATTCAATCATTTGCCTAACAGTCATTTATTACAACTGTGATTCACAAGTATTGTATTTTTAGGAATATAGGTTGTTTTAGCCAGGAAAAATATGACAAGTAACACATTCATATAATCAAATATTAAAATAAAAATGTGTAAATGACAAGAAAAATATAAGAGATTCTTTTGCTGTAAAATATTGGTGTTCAAGATCAAAATGAATAAAACATGTTAATTTCCCCTTTAGTTACTATTTAATTTTATTTAGGTAATTGCTATTGGGTTGTTGGAAAAGTCATGATGTATTTTTTCTATGTTTTTCACTGCAAAAATGCGTCATGACTTTTCCAACAACCTGATATATATAGTACCAGTTTCATAAAATATTTTTTGAACAGAATTTTTGTTATAAATTGTGTCTAAAGTCAAAGCACAATTCATAGCCCCATTTTAATCTGAAATTTGATAGCATACTGATAGTAATTTAAATATTCTAAATTTTACAAAGTTTGGAATAAGTGAATCTCTTTGTTTTTGGCATGCTGTGCCCCTTTTTTGTGTGTATTTTACGCAGACATGAGTTACTGTTTCCCTAGGTCAGTGGTTCTCAACCTGTGGGTCGCCACCCCTTTGGGGGTCGAACAACCCTTTCACAGGGGTCACCTAAGACCATCGGAAAACAAAAATATATTTACATTACGATTCATAACAGTAGCAAAATTACAGTTATAGAGTAGCAACGAAAATAATTTTATGGTTGGGGTCACCACAACATGAGGAACTGTATTAAGGGGTCGCGGCGTTAGGAAGGTTGAGAACCGCTGCCCTAGGGGTTCTATGTTCCCCTGTTGCTCTCAGGTTTAAATGTGGGTGCCTGCACCAGTGTTTGGCTCTCTCACTCCCAATCCCTATGGAGTCCATTTCCCTCCTGACCCATTTCCCCGAGGCATGGGCTCAGTCTTGTTCTATTTGAGTGCTGTGACTGAGGCTGATCAGTGCATTTCACACTCCTTTCTCTTATGGGAACAACTTCCACACTTGCTCGCATTTCATAAGCTTGGCTGATGTGTAACTGTCCATACAGTTTAGTTGGTAATTATCCCAATCTATGAAGGAAAATTTTAAGCTTTCTTAAACACGGCATCTATTTTAATATAACTTCATTTCATGCCCTTCTGCAAAAACAGAGGATGTTGGGGAGGTAAAAATCCGTTTTTATAAAACTATGATTTATTTTTCCATTGTGCGTAACATCTATTTTAATGACTTTTTGGGTAATATTAGTTAGATTTGGAATTGGAAATGTCTTATTCACCTTGATATTGCTATTCCCTGTTCCTAACAGAGTATCTGATACAGCAGATACTCAATAAATATTTATAAAATAGAATTGAGTTCTTAAGAGTGAAAATATTTCTTCTCTCTTTAGACAGCTGTTGTGGTTCTTAGCTTAACATAACCACGTAATCCTGGTGTTTGTGGCTGCAAGTAGCATAGATGAATAGATTGTGGTCTATGTACAGGCTGAATCCATGTCTCTTCTATTAGATTTAGAGATCTTAGAGCTCCTCGTGCTTTCCACACAGTGAATTCTTAGTCAGGAAAGATGGTCAGCTGATGGATACTGAAGACACGAGAGTCCTATGAGACTTGAATAAATAATTGTTTAGTGAGTAAAAATTCATTAGAAAGTTATATCTTCATTTGACATATTTATAAGTGAATTTGTAAAAATCATACTATATGGCGTATATCAACCTGAGTCATGTCTATAAAAGATAATCAATAGAAATCAGTTTGTGGTTCTGTAATTACACATATCGATCGATGCCTTTTAGAATCACTGAGCCATTGAGCAATGCCCTCCCAGTTGCCTTCTGCTGTGAGTGACTGAATTAAATGGGAATGTAGCTAGGATGATGAAGGCTGTTTATCATGGCTTTGAACATATTATTGGAGTAGCTACTATTTATCACTGAACTACGTGTAAAATCATAGTCATTAATGCATCTTCTGTCTTCAAATGTTCCTGAAGGAATCCTGTAAATATTTCTGTATCCCACATAATGAATAAAACATATAAATTCTTAATTTAGAGGTATTTACCTATCCCTTATAGGAAAATTACTATTTTCCTAAATAGTTCACATCTTCAATTATTATTTTTAAAAAAGACTCTTGCTGAGATATATCATGTTTGTAATGATTTTGCACATTTGAATAAACATCTTACTTCTCTGAGCTCCTCCAACATTTGTGTTTTTATCCGCTTATTTGGCGTCTCATCGTATGCCCCATGTATTTCTGTACAGACTATACTAAATATTACTAAATAGCATAATCTATTAAGTTAGGTCTGAATGATTGTGGGATGTAAATACATTTTGGCTCTTTGTTGGGAACTTTGATATTTCAAAACCTGTTGTTCATTGTCATAAACCTGAGTCACCTCTCTTGTGAGGCTTATTCTAATTTTTGGGATGGCATCTTATTTTTGGAGAGAGAGAAGGGATGGGGTCAAAAGGAAAAAGGGCAAGGTTGCTAAGGTAAACTCTTATTTAAGTTTTATTTTAATAGTTAGTCTATATATTTATTATTATCAAACAGCTAAATAGGACCGATATGCAGACAGGAAAGAGAAAGTTTTTAGTTTTGCATGATGTCAAGTTAGCATATATTTTATAATGTCATATGTACTGTAGGCCAGTAGTATAATAAATGTGATATTATAGATAGTGTCTTGTTTTAATTCAAAAGAATTGGTAATGACTTATAAGAGTGCAAGATTGTTAAGTGCAATATTTTCTTAGTGTCTTATTCACTGACTAGTACATAGTAAATGGGCTCAGTAAATACTTGTTGAGTGGGCAAATGTATGAATGCTTCCGATCTCAATGCATTTTCTCAACTATATGGGGGAGTGGTGGGAGCGCTTGAGGGAAACTTGAGTGAATCTGTTCAGTAGAGGCTATATTTATTTAGGGTTTAAGCATGGACAAGTAGAAACATAATATTTATGTGTATGTGTATAGATAGATAAGTGTTGTCAATAACTTTCTCAGTTCTAAGTTCTTTGAGAACATTCCTCTGTTTTTCCATAGAGCCTAGTATAGTTACTTCATTGATTCTGAGATGCTCATTTTTAAAAATAATCTTTACACATCATTTGGGCACATAAAAACTTCAAATCTGTTTTCTTATTTAGGTGTTTTTTTGTCATAAAGTTGCATTTGTGATGGCTAGCAAATAATAAATTAATTTTCTCATTGGTGTGTAATTTGAAGATTTCAGCTCTTTGAATTAAATGCTTACCCACGTTAATCTTAATCACCAAACTCACTTATTTAGGTATTGAATTTAGTATTATTTAAGGTTCATTGAATGTCCATAAACTTTGAAAATTTGTTTTGTGATTTTTGGTAAATAGGATGATATTTATTACTAATTTCTGATTTAAAAAAAAAAGGATACTATTTTTGCCTAAATGATGTAGAGTATAATACAATTTTTAAATGCCTTCTTGGAGTTCTTGATTCAAATAGTAATCCTAGTTTTTCTTGCTCCTTCCATAGCTTCCTGCAGATTTCACAAAACTCCACCTTACTGATAGTCTCCACCCACAGGTGACCCACGTTTCCTCTAGCCACTCAGGATGTAGCATCACTAGCGATTCTGGGAGCAGCAGTCTTTCTGATATCTACCAGGTAAGAAGGATGTTTTTGTTGCCTTTTGCTTCATTTTCATGTATTCCAAGGAATTCTATGACTATTGATAGAATCTATAAAGTAAATATATGTGTGTATAACATATGTGCATCTGTGAACATGAAACGTTAATATTTATACTTCACACAGACATATAGCATGTTTTGTATGTTTGTTTGAGGAAGTAGAACTACTATCTAATTGTATTTGTCTCTGCTGTTACCAGTTACCAGAAAAATTCAATAGAGTGGTTACAATGGAAATATTTCTCTTGACTTTATAAATATTTTGTTAATTTGACTATAGATGTATTAAGTTTATGATTCTTATGACTAAAACTGTAAGGAAAACTGCAAAATTAAGCTTTTATAAGTTTTTCTTACTAAAGTCTTGAGTATGACAAAAGGAAGAGATTGTTAAGACTGGATCATTGAATTGTCTTTCTTGCACTTTTGTTTTTCTATTACCTATAGATGTTACATGTTTAAAATAAATTTTTACAATACCGATGAATACATAGAAAAGAAACTAGAAATATGGAATTCAAAAAATGTTTTAAAAGCAAAATAATTTTAATTGTTAAAGAATAATTCATTGGCTTAGAAAATGCAAATTTTGGAAAACTGACCAAAATATGCAAAGAAGGTCCTTTGGGAGGCGTAGGGGGAGGTCTTTAAATACTTACTACTAATTAGAGATTTGGGATGGTTTCAAACAAAAAGAACATAATACTTTACAAAGTGTAATTTTTGGTTTCTTGGGAATTGTGATATAAGATGATGATAAAAATACTTTTCTTTAGAAACATTATGGTGTTTCGGGATTGTTAATGTATTTAGGCAATGCTAAGTTTCTATTTAAAACAAAAAAGTAACTAAACAATTAGAATACCATCAGAGCAAAACATATGTAAGTCCTAAATTTAAGTAGATCTTAGAAAATTTATTCTGTTTTAAGGAGGTATTATATTAGGTACACACTTTCCGATAATTCAAGGGTATCATAGAGAGCATACTGACTAATAATTGATAGCCACAAATAGTTATTTGCAGATTCTTGGGTGATTAAGAATTTATTATTTTGCAGTAAGAAATATAGTTAATCTGGCTCTTTAAAGTAACTTTTCAAATTTCTACTTTGATGCATTAAGTGTTTACTTGTAATTAAATCTTTTGGAAGTAATCCTATTTTCAAATGTTAGCTGAAGAAAAGGTGGTACTCAGGGTAAATTTACTCTGCTCCCCCTATCCCTATACTGCCTATTTTTAGAAGTTGATTTAACATTTATTCACGAGTATCCCTTATAATAGGACAATGAGCGGTATAAATAAAAGCTGTGCTTTAGTTTATATACATGTAAACATTACGATAGAGCCCTTGTCTTCTAAGCTTTGAGATGACTATACATTTTAAAGATCAGTAGTGGGAACACAGCCTGAGGTTGTAGCAGTTATCACTGCTTTCTTCAAGTATATGCAAACTTGAATGGAACTCCTAGAAGGTACATTTATAAGAATGAAGTCAGTTGTTTCTGTAATTTACTGAAGCATATTCTGAGGGGAATTCTAGCTTTATGTGTTATTACCTTGAGTAGGCTGGGGTAAGTTCATGAGGAAAATCTTGATGGTTCTTCTACTGTCCCCAGCTGCCATCAGAAGTCTGAAAATTCGGACTGTGGGTGTGAGCTCCAAACTGCTCTGATATGGTTGGAGCTTGCAGCCTGCAGTCTGGCTTTATATTGGGATGTAGATGGAAAAGAGGATCCCTGTGTATTATTTTGATTCATTTTAGTTGAGTTTCAAGGCTATTCATTTCAAACTCGATGACAGGCATATAACCTATAAGTTTATATCCTTTATAAGGAGAAATCCACAGATGTATCCAAGGAGTTAGTTATTGGCTATTCAAAACTTAACATTTTTTTAAATTATTAGTTGTTATGTTCAAAACAACATAATGATTAGACCTTTACACCCCTTGCAAAGTGATAACCCCCTGAGTCTACTTCAAAATTTAACATTTACTAGAGATTCCCAGAAGACCATATCTATTATCTTTAAATCAGAAATTCTTAAGGTGAGAAGAAAACCCACATCTGCACTTGGTTCAGTGACCAACCTTGTATTTGAATTCTCTACTATTTTCCTATGAATTAAGCATCCAGTTTATTCTTCAACAATCCCAGGGATGGACAGTTTTCGCCCATGGCAGCCCATTTAATCTTTGTACAGTTCTGACTTAGGAGAAAGCTGTCACATTGAAGTGATGGCTGGAGATGGACACAAACAGGGAGGTTGAAATTAAATGCGCTGTACGAGAAAGAAAAGCGTTGAATAATTTTTCTGAGAGGGTGGGAGGAGAGGAATTCAGGAGCAAAGTGGAATGACTAGCTTTAAGGAAAGAAACCCTCCTTTGTTTTAACAGGGACATATCATGATAGGTTTGCAGTGGGGAGTTTGGGAGTGGAGGGAGTTTCTATCTGATGGCTTCTATTTTCCCCTCTGAAGAGTTGCATTGAGAGTAAGAGGATGGGCGGGTAGAGTGTTTTAAGGAGAGACTTTTTGAAATAGTAGTTTCAAAGAGTAGGAGAGCAAATTGACCAAAGCAATGGAGGCTCAATTGAGTTAGAGCCCTCAAATACAGAGTGATATCCTTCTGCCCTGTAAAGTAATTTTCTCCACACAAAGAAAGCAAAGTTTTGGCCTCGCCCTGGACTGAAGTTTTCTTAAATGAGTGTAATGTAAAGATGGATGGAGCAATCAGCCAGGCTCTTTCTGACTGCACAGCTTTGTTTTGGCATGCCTTCTGCCTGGAATGTGTTCTCCTAGCGTGATCCTTTTTTTTTTTCTTTTCTGCTTTCATTTTCAAATACCATCTTCTCTGATAGCTTTTTTTTTTTATTCTCCTCCAAAAAGTAGGTCCTACATTTTGGTTCCTTTACTGGCTAATCCTTTTATTTAGATTTTAATTGAAATGATGATTACTTTCTATGTTGTCCTGTCTGCCTACCAGAATGACAGCCTCAAGAAGGCAGGGAACTTCTCTCTCTTGTCTCTCTTCTCTTTCGAGCCTAGTGTAGTGCGAGAAGGTCATAGGCAGTCAGTAAAGATGTGTTTAATGAATGTGGCTGACATATTAGACTAGGGAAGATTAGAGGTGTGAGAGCTAGATATAGAAAGTAGTAGAATGTTAAACACTGAAGATGAAGATCGTGCTTGAATTGAAAAAGGGTTACTGTGGAAACCTGTGGAAGAGGAAACAAGCAAGAAAAGTAGGAGGCTGTTGGTGATAGAAAGCAGAATGCCTAAGTTGATGATATGAGAAAATGCAAGTCCCATCATGGTCCTGGCTAAATGGTGTGATTATCAGAGCCGTGGCTTAGGTGGACTGGAATTAGTGTACAAAAATACACAGCTCAATAGAACAGAGTTCAAGCAAAACAGAACTCATGTGTAAGGACATCGTAATTAATAGAGGACGCCTGCTAAATCTATCAAGAAAGTGATGGGTTGGTTATTCAATAAATGGTCTTTGGCGTGGGGGAGTCATTTTATAGTCTCACTTTATATCATAATTAAAATCAAATTCCAAGAGTTAGCAAACTCTTACTAGCATAATGTATGATGAAAAAATTTAATAATTAAGAGATCAATTGAGACAAAGATTTAAAGTTAGAATATAACTCTCTTATGCAAATTAATAAGAAAAATACTCAGCTCATAATATAACAATAGTCAAAGGACAAAAGTAGGTAATTAGCAGAAGAGAACACACAAATGTCTACACCTTAAATAAAATATTTAAAACATATTAGTAATTGAACATATGAGGCTTTAATTATGAAACTATTTTTTTCTATCTAATTACCACAGACTTTCTTATAATAAATATTTATAGATAGACATTCTTACACCTACTAGGATTATAATTTTTGGAAAGAAAACCCAACAGTCTGCATTAAGAGCTTTAAAGAATCGTTTGTCTGTTTTATGCATATACATATTTTTAAAGTCTATTTAAAAAAACATTGATAATATAAAAATAGGAACAACATAAATTATGATACACAAACAAGATTAATGCAAGCATTAAACTTATTTCCAAATATATTTTCATACTTTCTACATGTACATGGTTTTGTCTGCAGTTCCTACTCACTTTGTTAGTCTCAGTTAAATTAGTATAAGCATTAGTATTCAGTTTAACTTTCTAGCCTAAATTTATTTCAGGGTCTGACTTAGGTGCTACTTGGGTTAAATATGTATGTTTGAAATTCTGCAGAAAACTCATTTACATCAAGAATACTTACTAAGCAACCCTCTTGAACATGGAGGTGTGTGGGGAATATTTAATACACAAATTTTTTTGTAAATGATTTTTAGTAGTTAATGATAAAACGTGTAGTAGTTATTTTTATTTTAGTTAAATGAACCCTTCACTAGAGCTTTAGAGAAGCTCTTAGTAATATTGTAGTTTGGAGGAAGCTAGGAAATAGCAAGTGTTTTGTTTATGTTTATACACAAATACATATTTTTAAACATTTCATGTTTTATGACTTAGGAAAGCAGAAAACATTTTATCATATTTTAAGGGCCGGCCGAGTGGCTCAGTTGGTTAAGAGCTCGCTCAAGAGTTTGAGCTCTGAGCAACAGCAGTTCGAGTCCAGCCCGAGCTGAGCAGCCGCTGAGCTGCCAACAGGTAGCAGGATGGCTCAGCTAAAAAAAAAAAAAAAAAAAAAAAGTATATTATTATATTTTAACTATTTTCTTTACGAAGGCAGCCTATTCAGAAAACTGACCAAGGATTATAGTGCAAAGTATTTAGGAGTTTGTGTTGATCCGAACACGTTTTGAGCCCTGGCACAATTAGTGGGTTTTATTTTGTTTTGTTCACATTGAACAATTTATTTAATTTTCCTTAGTGTTTTCTCACCGGAAAAATAGGGGTAATAATCGTAATTTGTCGAATTGATACGAAAGTTAATTAATATGTATTAAAAACATCACAGGCAGTGTTAGATACATTGTAGTCATTCAAAAAAAGAATCACTTTTTTTTTTAATAATTATTGTTTGAGCCATCTAGCCAGAATTTAATGGGTGCAGTTAGCCTGAAAGAAATTTGTTTTACAGTATGAAGGGATTAGGGTATTTGGTTGGTTTTGGGGTTTTTTTTTGACAAATTCTGCCAATGTAAATTGTGTGCTGAGCTCATTGCTGGGATGGGGAGAGGAGAAAGTATGCAAGTCCTGAGATGAAAAATGTGTCCCCTTGCGGAAGGGACTTTAGATGTAGCCTGTAATTGGCCTGCTTTTCCCTGATTCCATCCAAGAATAGTTCCATGGATGGCGAGGTGTAACCCCAGTTCAGTAGTGATAAAACTAGTTTTTTAGAGGTTAAGTGCCTTTCTTAAGTTTAGTATGCTGTTCATTAGACCAGTTAGTGTTCATTCAACTTGAACTTCGCTCAGTCTCCAAACATCCCATTGTTCAAGAGATGATGACATGAAATTAGTAGATTCCTAAAATGTTATCAACTTCTGTTTAAAATGTATTGTTAAAAGGAATTCTGTAGTATTTTATAGATATTTAATGGAAATTTATAGAAATAAAATAGATATTTATTTTAAATAAAAATAATAGTCCAAGTTGCTGGTTTAGTGAATGTTATCTTAATTAATAATTCCTTGAAGAGTGGAGTATACATAATAGAGACAGAAAACAACTAATGATCGTTTACCCAAATGGGGTGGAGGGTTCAGTTTTGGAGAGATTAATCCAATTCCCATTTAAAAGTCTTTTTGTTGTATTTAAAACTTAAATGTAATTCATTTAAATGATAGTAATGATTTCTTTGGTATGATATAAAATACATTTTCACCTCTTCTATTTCGATATTTAAAAATTAAATAAAAACCTTAAGTTATATAAATATTGGTTTATCAGAAAAGTCATGGCGTATTTTTTCTGTTTTTCATTGCAAAAAATGTGTCATGACTTTTCCAACAACCCAATAGATTGTTTAAAAGAGGTTTTCGTTTTTATTTCTGTCTTCAGTAGGGTCCCTTCCTCAGCCTAGGCTAATATTAAAGAATGTGTATATAGAGGACTGATTGTAAATTTGAAAATATAAGGTGATGAATAATAATCTTCAATGTTAAGATGAGACTGGGGTGAAAATGTAATCAGAACACGCGTTAGCAAATTGTCACATTTCTAGGTTTCAGAAATAAGGTGGTGATGACAACATTGGTGGCCTCGTTTCTCTGGTCACAGCCTTGGCATACCACATCACATCAAGTTCTACTTCAGTGTTATTCTAGAATTTGGAGACAATTCTGTGAATTCTGAATTTAAATTAGGAGATGTGTTTCTGAGCGTGCCACAGTTGGTTCTCTCGGCCTCAGTCACAGGGCCTTATTGCTGTCTCATTTGGAGTAAATCTGCTCATAATGGTCTTACCAAGCAGTAAGTAGTATTTATTAAGACCATTAGTTAGAGAGCTTTTGTAGACATTAGATTTTCCGTTTTTAATTATTCTGCCTTCATTAGGTATTTTGTCTGCAGTTAGTTTCACCTTAGGTTTTTCTTATAATTTATGTATTTTATTGGGTTGTCGGAAAAGTCATGACGCATATTTGCAACAAAAAACAGAAAAAATATGTCATGACTTTTCCGACAACTCAATAGTTCAGGAAATTGTGCCTAACAAACTGAAAAGGTGATTAAAAACAATTTTTTTTGTTACAACTTTAGAAAATATTAACATGAGTTTGTATTGCTTCAAAATGTAGGACTAAATTTTAAGTTCTGTAATGTAAATCAAGATTTTAGGAAGATGTGTTGATAAGAAAATAATACAACTTATTCTTTAAATATTGACAAACTAAATTATAAGAAGAGTGTAGATTATTTTAAATCTGTATTTGCCTATTCTTGAAAATAAGATGTCTTTATTGTCTTTGAAAATCAACTGGGCTATGAGTTATTTGAAGTTCATAGGCTATAATATATGTTTTCTACAAAGTTAATAATAAAAATTTTTTACTATTTTATCTGGAAAAACACATTTCTGCTATTCAAGATTGATGTAGTTAATATTTACTTGAATTCATTCTTATTGTGCTTAAGCAGATTGTGAATTTTGGGTATATAATGTCGAATAAGGCCAATATGATACATATATACATATATTTGAGATAATAATCACAAAAGGCTGTAGAATGCCCTAAAAGGATAACTGTTCTAAGCTTGAGATGGTCCAACAGAAGTCCATTTTGAAATTTGTGATTTTAGTCACTAAGAAAATACTCAAGGACTAGAGTATATCTTGTTTACTTGAAACTTGATTGGAGATACAGTCAGCTGTGTTAAGGAATTGAAGAAAGAATGTGTCACCTGTAAGCATATGGCCTTTTATACATTTTGTTGATTTATAGTTGGAGAGTAGACATTGGGATAATAGAACTAATTGTTAATGTTTTGTTTACATATTTGTTGAGTTACCTTTGATTTGTGATTCACTTTTCCATAAAGACCATCTAATAGGAGAAAAGTGGTTCAGTCTTCTTGGCATTAATACATCCACCCCTATCTTTTGGGGAAGGAATTGCTCGGAATCAATTGTTAGCTTAAGCATTATCTTTGAAAAATGGAATGAAAACAAATACTATTTTTTTCTTCTTTATTCCACTATGTTTCAAATGCCATATGATAGCTCAGATAAGAATTCAAAATTATTGAGATAAAATCATGACTCCTAATGAAACTTTTAATGGGAGATAAAATCACTCATATTTTGTCGAAGTAATTCTTTTATTTTACATAGTGTCTGGTACATAAATATTTGTTGATACTGCATACATGCAATTTAGTGACAGAAATATTGATATAATAGAAAATTTAATATTTTGAGCTCAACTTGTTCTTCTTGTGGTTACAAAAGATTTACTTAAAACAGTTTTTTAAATGTTTGGGGGGTGTGTTTTAAGGCCACAGAAAGTGAGGCTGGTGATATGGACTTGAGTGGGCTGCCAGAAACTGCAGTGGATTCTGAAGATGATGATGATGAAGAAGACATCGAGAGGGCATCGGATCCCCTGATGAGCAGGGACATTGTTCGAGACTGCCTGGAGAAGGACCCAATTGACAGGACAGATGATGACATTGGTAAGTTTGGATGAGAAAATGAACCTGAAAACAATTTAAAATCTTTAGAAGTAAAATTGTCTGATATAACAGAGACCAAGAATAGTAGAGTTTTAAAAGTCATTGATTTATAAATTTCCCTTGTGTAAACAGTAGCATTTGTTGAAAAAAAATTTTTTAATCAATTTTACTTAGTACCTTTAAGAGTCTAGAAATAATAAAACTTTCTAATAAAACCCTCCATATGAGCCTTTTCTTAGCTTACTTTATGACAAAAATAAATAAATAAAAATTAAAAGACTTCCCAACAATATCACTTGTGTTAATTTTCTTGTGAACACTATTCCTATGAAGCTCTTTTTTTCTGTATGTAAACATTAATCAAGTGGCAGTTGGTAAATTGTCATGTAAATGAGTTTACTTCTGCTCTGATTCCATATGAAGATGAGACTGACTGGAAGAAAATAGCAGGATGTCAAGTTAGCATATGAACTGGGGAGGGGGGGGTTGAGACTTTTCTTAAATGCACCCTAAGAAATCTAAGTGGCTTTATATCTGCTTTCCCTTTCCTTGAGGTTCCCTTTACCCACCTTTACCATCAGAACAAGAGTTGATTGTTATAGTGGTTTCATGTTTGAGTATGCCTTCTGCTCTCTGCCTTCTTCCTTAAAATACTGGGAGTGAGAGCAACTTCTTTTAAAGTTATCTTTCCACCACAGGTCTAGAATCTGTAACCACCCTTGCTTGAGCCCAGAATATCTGTTCTGCCACTTCCCCAACACATTTGGGGCCAATATGTATTTGAAGAGAAATTCAAGGAACTCAAGCTATTGGGATTAGACATAGGACAGTATGGGCGTAATCATGAGTGGATGATGGCATGTGTTTTAAGGGAGACAAACCTATATGAAGAAAACTTTTTATCATCTAAGCTACATGCATATCTAGGAAATTAAAGATGAAAAAGGAAAACCTTGGATTAGATACTAAAATATAACTAAAGTCATTTATAGGAATTGTTAACTATTTTTTTTCTTTTTTTAGATTTTTTTTAGATTTTTTTAGGGGAGGGGAACAGTGTTGGGGGGTTGGGGGAGAGGAACAGCCAAGTTGTTGTCCTTCAGTCTTAGTTGTGGAGGGCGCAGCAAGCTCAGCTCCAAGTCCAGTTGCGCCACTCAGCTTAAGATGCTGTGTTCAATTCGTTGCAGATGGGCATAGCCACCATCCCATGCAGGAGTCGAACAGGCAGCCTTGTTGTTAAGAGCACGCTGTCTGTCCCCTGAGTCACCCGGCCGGCAGCTCTGCTCAAGGTGCAGAGTTCAGTCTTTAGTTGCGGGGCGGGCAGAGCCCACTATCTTGAACAGCCAACCTTGTTGTTAGGAGCACGTGCTCTTACCAGCTGAGCCATCCTGTCACCTGCTGGCAGCTCAGCAGCAGCTCAGTTCCAGCACAGCTCACTGGCCCATGTGGTAATCGAACTGTTGACCCTGTTGCTGAGAGCTCGCACTCTTGAGCAAGCTCTTAACCAACTGAGCTACTTGGCCGGCCTGGAGTTGTTAACTATTTATAGATGAATATCATGTGGTGATAACCATTCATTCATTCAGCGAATGTGATTGAGCTCCCTTCTGTGTGTGTACAAAACATTTCTCTAGGTCCTGGCATCTCAGTGGGAACAGGCAGATGGGGTCCTTGCTCTATTGCAGTCTGAAGAATCAAGTGGGGATTAGGGACTGATGGAGTTGGGGGAGTGGAGTGAATGAGAGCCTGCTGTAGGAAGGAAGGGCTGCTCAGTTCCCGTTAAAAGGCTCGGAACTGAATGAACTGAGAAAGGGGAGCCAGCGGGACCTGTGGGTCGCCATACAGAAATGTGTCCTGCATTCACCCTTTCTACCATCCTCTAGATTTCTCCTCGAGTAAGGGGTTTAACTGCTTCTCAAATACCCATCCTTTTTTCCTCCTTATTTTACCCACTTCCTTGTCCACCACCACTCCCCATTCCAAAGGTGCTGGTAGTTCATAAGTCTTTTGAGGTTTCTGCAGCATAAATTAGAATGGTTGTGTTTTACCCTCTGAAAACATAGGGTTTCGCTTTTTTTGTCTGACACATGTTCATCTGATTTCCAGCATCCAAAATTGTATTTTGCTCTCCTATTCTTTGTCCTTGCTGATTTCTTTCTAAAAATATCTTTATTGAAGCTCTAAAAAGTGAAATTGGAAATGTGTTCAATTTTCCATCTTAACCCAGAATCCTCGCTCATAGGGTTTTTTTTTTTAAATTAGATTGAACACTGCTTATGAACAGATTGATGTGGAAGTTATCGTTTTGTGAGCTAATATATCTTCTCTTTGGAATATGTTTGTTTAGTATAGTTATGGAAGAGAATGATGATTATTAAAATATGTGTAGCATCTCATTCCTGGAAATTTAAAACTTACACTTCATATCTGAGAAAGTTTTTCTCCTAGAATTTCTGAAAGTAAGAACTATGCTGATTCCTATAAAGTAATGCAAAGCTGTCTTCTTTTTAATGTGCTTATTGATATAATCTCTACAGTGAGTAACATTTCCTTGAATACCAATTTGCTTGCAAGCAGCAATGATTTTGCTTTTATCAAGTATGCTTTTATTTAAAATAATCAACCACTATCATTAAAGATAAGGTCTAATGAGTGTTGTTTGGTCTATACAAGATTTTGATCTTGTATTCTATCTTCTCAAAATAAGCCACACATGAGAACTCCTCAGCCATTACTTTTGCTGTTACTGTTGTTAAATCTAACTCATCCTTTAGTATTTAGTTATATCAGATACTTTTCGTGTAAATTGCAAACATGTGTATAATTGATGTTTTCTCTAGATTCCTCTCTTCCTAAGCACCTTCCTCTCCCCTCATATGCAAAAAAAGAAGAGGTATTGTGTGTGTGTGTGAGTGTGTGTGTGTGTGTGATTTAAGTTGAATCAAATGAAATGCTAATATTTGATCATATTTTAAAAACTGCAGAAATTAAAAAAAATTCCCTTTGGGTTCCCATAGATCCTTTGGTGTCCCTTTGTTTCATTTCTTTGAAGAAAGGGACTTTATTCATTTTTGATCTCCACTCATAAGTGTGTATGTAGCCAATTATTGAATGGCTGTGAATTTAATTTTTTGTTTTGAGGCCTTGACACATAAGGTAGAGAACTACTTGGATCCCTTTCAAAGAATTCCTTCTCCCTTTTATTTATGACCAAAAAAAACCCCAAAGTTTTTTTTTAACATATTGATATTAATTATTGCATATGTAAAATTAAACCACAGCAAATAAGATAAGCTAATTTTCTGAATTGATTTCAGTTTCTGGTATCTGTAAGTTGATTATTTGATTTTTCTTTGTGTCACATTTACTTAGAAAAAAGTTTTTTAAAATGACTAATAGTTTTCATAAATAGGAATATCCCTTTCCTAAGAAGACAGGTCACATTAATGTATTATCCTAATAGATTCTTCCAAGCAATATAGAAGAAAGTAGGTCTGGTTCTCCCATCCATGGCTTTTTCTTTCTATGTCCTAGGAACTACCTTATTTCCCACCCAGGCTCTGAGTTTCTTAACCCCTTTAACTCTGTAAGATCTCTGTGGCATTATTAGAGTTTATATTGAGCTTCTATAGCCAAATATCTCCATTTTATATTTGTTTTTTAAATATTGGTGATAGAAATTCTTTTTTTTAATTGCTCTAAACCTCTAGTATAACACGTAGTAGAATAAAAGTTATCACAAAACAAGTGATACCATTTATGAATCTCTGAGAGTCTTAAAAACTCTTAGGGTGCCGGCTGAGTGGCTCAGTTGGTTAAGAGCTCGTGCAAGAGTTTGAGCGCTGAGCAACAGCAGTTCAATTCCCGGCCCAAGCTGAGTTGCCACTGAGCTGCCAACAGGTGGCAGGATGGCTCAGCTAAAAAAACTCTTAGATGTGATCGATCTGGTTATGTACTTATTTATTTTTAGTTTTTAACTGAGCCTGGAGAATTATGGACATTTGTTAGATATTTTCCTTCTCCTCTGTTACTTATCCTTATTATATGTGATGCACTGATATTTTCTATCCTGTTGAATTTTTTAATGTTAGTCACTACTCATATGTCACAAATTGATTTCATGACCCACTAAATATAGTAGGAATTTGCCATAAAGCAAGAAAACTGTCTATGCAAGCCACCTTAGATCATTACAGCAAGTATTAGTGAATATATTTTATACTTCATATTCATATGCTTCACATTCCTTAGCCATATATGTGGTGGTAATTTGACTTTTATTATTGTCTATACATGTTATGTTACTTTGAAAACATTTCTGACAATTAATTTCCAATCTCCTATTTTTCTTAAGACCCTAAATCTTTACTTGCCCAAGGAAGTTTGGCTACAGCTAGGGGGGAAAAAGGAAAAAGTAAAATGCATGGTCTATAGGTAATATTTTCATATCTTATGGTGAGAGGTGGGGAGCAATAGCTGAAGAATAGAGAGACTAGAAACAGCAGAACTGTGATGTGCTAGTCAGATGACCACGACTTGTTCATTTGCCTTTATGTCTCAAATCAAAAGGTCAGTGCCTCTGTAAGGCAAGGATTCCTACCTCCCATATGTAATAAGATACGGGTCATCTCTTGCAGTGGTTTCAATATTGCTTCATTGCTGTTCCCAGGAATTAATGTATTTTATGGCATGACACAAGCACACCTACTCATGCTTTCTGTACGGGATGTGCTTTGCTACTATCTTGTTCTTTTTTAAAATGCTGGTTGCAACAGTAAATTGACTTCCTGACACATCAGTCTAGATTCAGGTTGAAGAACACTGTCCTGTTGGACAGAGTCTCTGGGTACCACCTGTCATTGGTATGCTCCTCATTACTGAAGCCACTGTGTGTAATGAAAAGTCTTACACGGGAGGGATGACGTAGGGTCTAATCGGAACAGACATTACCCAGCTGGACCAGAGAAAATCACCCAGCCTGACCTTCTGGAAATGTAATATGTACATTCATATGTATATGTAATAGACATTCATGTACAGAATACATCTGTCTTTTCTATATTGTTTTTGCAGTTAACAAACTATATCCAATCACATAAAATTTGTCATAAGCTCTAGTAGAAGGAATGTGCATAGGGAAAGTTTCATTATGTGGGGACAAGCAAAATATAGTGGATTTTTTACTTAGCCAAAGTTTGAATGATATGACTATAATAATAGGGACAATAGTAGCAGTTCTCATTTATTAATTATTTACTCTGTGCCAAGGACTTTATCATCTTTATTGCATTTGATCCTCACCACTGTCCAAGTAGGTATATTATTCTTTTACAAATGAGAAAAACATGCCTTAAGGAAATTAATCAACTTTCCCAAAGTAGTATAACTAGGAAGTATTCAAATGATGTCTGACACACACCCTGTGCTCTGTTATCACTTCCTATAATGTCCAGCATGAGCTTTGGAGGCAAGTAGCCCTAATCATGTCGCTGCCGCCTCCTAATTATATGACATTGAGCCCCTATTTCTTCCTTGTGAAATGAAAGAGAAAACATGCACCTCATAGAGCCATGGTGAAGAGTAAGGAAAGAACTTAGAAAGTAATTAATAAAACTACCGAATAATAGAGAAAATTAAAAATAGACTACAGGGCTTGAAAAGACTGAAGTCATCCATCTTGTCATGAGCTAGAATTACACCAAAGTATAAGTGTTTCTTCTTAGCATCGCCAGTAATGACCAAACTTTTCTTCCTTTTTTGCTAATATGTGGCCTAAGAAATCATAAAATCATTTTCATATGCATCTGACATATAATGTATTTTTTTTAATTGACTGATTTTAATAGTATTTGTCTGATTCACAGAAAATATCTCTTGGTTTCTGAATCCTGAAATATCTTTAGGTTGAAGGTGGTTCTATCTGCTGACTGCGTTGGGCACCCACTTGCCCTCCTAAAGGCACTGAAATGGGCCTACCGGCTCTTCGGAGAATTCTCAGAGCTCTATTTCTTTCCAGCTTATCATGTTACCCTTTAGTAAGCCTTAATAAGATCACAGCTCATTTTTAATAGAAATTCCCTATTTGAAGTTTATTAATTTATTCATCCCCATCAGAATTTGAATTGGTGTATGTTATTGCTCTTGAATCAACAAGGAAATGTTTTCCACGATGACATAATCTGTAGGCCTGCAAGAAATTCAACTTGCACTAAAGTACTTCAAGTAATTGTATTTTTCAGTGGGCAGAATCGTAGGACATTGAAAAAGAAAGAACCCTTGAACATTCTTTTTGATTGATTTCTTTTTTAAATGTTGTACTTTTTACACTGAGTATTCTCGCTTTTCAGAGCAACTCTTGGAATTTATGCACCAGTTGCCTGCTTTTGCCAATATGACCATGTCGGTGAGACGCGAACTCTGTGCTGTGATGGTGTTTGCAGTGGTGGAGAGAGCTGGGACCATAGTGTTAAATGATGGTGAAGAGGTTGGTAATTATTTCTGCCACTTACAAAGTTTCTGTTCGAGGTTCTCTCAAGATAGCAAGTGAACAAAAAAGCAATTTTTTATTTTTCCCCTTAAAAAACAATAGGCAACACTGTGTTTGAATAATTCCAGAATTATGATACGTTCATTATTATGTCAAAGTATTCCGAAGCCATTATTTTGTTTTCTGTTATTTACAACATTTCAAATGATATAATAGAGATATTTTTGTGTATTAACTTTTCAGATTTTGTAACTTAAATGATCATAATAGAATGCCTTTTGTAAGGACTAAATAGTATTCATATTGAGGCAGTGGTGATCATTTTATCTTGTTTACGTGAGTTTTGGGGAACAGGAAAATTTTTTCTTTTATATCATTTCAAAAAAGAATATTTAAAATCAAATTAAAAGAGCAGACTGATGTGTACCCTGTGCTAGGCATATGGAAATACATGGATATATTGCTTTGCTTTGTTCCTCGATCTCTGAATTTGGTAAACAGTTAATTTTACTTGAGTTATTTGTTCCATGTATAAAATGAAAGATCTGCTAAATCATTTGTAGAGATCATTCTAGCATTTACAGCTGCATGGGCATGATATTATTTTCTGCTTTGTCTTTGTCTTTTTTTTTTTGAATTAGCTGGATTCCTGGTCAGTGATTCTGAATGGTTCAGTAGAAGTGACTTATCCAGATGGAAAAGCAGAAATATTATGTATGGGAAATAGTTTTGGTGTCTCTCCAACCATGGACAAAGAATACATGAAAGGAGTAATGAGAACAAAGGTGGATGACTGCCAGGTATAAAATATCATTAAAATGTATATTTTATGATTAGTACAGAACACATATATGCAGTTGTGGTGAGATTTTTCTATCTATATAAATAGGTCCCCTTTTAAGTTTATAAGTAAGATTTTAAAATACAATACAACTATTACTTTTAGTGTTTTAGTGCTATCATACCCCAGGAAATTAAGAATAAATCTCCCTTAAATTTATTTGTACTCCACAGAACTAAGTATTCTGTAAATATGTTCTGTTAAAAGTTTTCTATAAATATGGTATTTTAAAATTTCCATCAATAGTTAATAATCTATTTATCAAAAATGGATGTAAAACTCTCATTATGAAGAGAAATTATAAGTAGATTAATAAAAATAATGTGATACAGTTATGCAATGTTTTTATTTAAATACAGACAAGATAAGGAATTGATTTTATTTATTTATTTTAAACATTAGTTTCAGGTGGAATTAATTTTGGAAGTCATGAAAATTAATCTTAGTATGAGCCAGTAGAAAGACTTGCTAGTACAAAAATTGCTAATAAAAGAAAATATGTGGTAGCAAAACAAAAATGGCAGTGTTGATATTATGTCAATATTTATTATTTTAAAGCACTTAATAAAAGACTAGAAAAAAAATTGAGACCAAATGTGAAATTTAATTAGATTAACATAACTGGTAGCTTCTATATTAGTGAGAAGTAAATTTAAGATCCTTTTGTTATCAAGTGTTTATAATTTATGTCTTGTCTTCTTAAAAAATTTTATCTTTGAAAGATAAAATATTTTAGTGTAAATAAGCCAGGAGATTTGACTTAGACTAAGTAATGTTAAGGGCTCATTATATTTATTAGTCTACAGTCTGAAATACATCTGAATATACTTTATTCTAAAAGAACATCATTGAATTTTTATAGTGTCTGGTGTTACATAGCATTCATTTAAATTTTCATTTTAAGCATTTTACTTATTAAAAGGAAAAATGGCCATGGCTATAAATAAAATCATCTTACCAAGAGCATCAAGATAATGTTGGCAAATAATTCCTTCAGTGAGCACTGCAGAGGGAAAAAAATGGCTACGAGTTCAATGTTTTGAATATGGAATGCCAGAAGAGCATTCTAAATATAGTCAACTCTCAATTATTTGGCATAGTAGAGGAAAACAAAATGGTAGGCAAATCTTGAAGTCTTTATTTGGCCTGGAAGTGTGCATTGAGAAGAAATCATATGTGATTTTTCAGTCCTAGAGTTATACTCCAAAAATTGTAAAACCAAGCTGGACAACTGTTAAAGGTTTCTCTATGCTGTTATCTCTTATTAGCTCCTCCCTGAACCTTTTTACGTGTTGGCATTACTAGGACATTTGAGTTGGAGTCCCTGCCCTTAAAGGGCAAGTAAAAGTTATTTTATTTCTGAGAATTCAGCTATTACATTAACGGCCCTTAAATGGCCAACATTTTTTGTTAGAAATTTTGTAATCATGGGACTGAAATGATATAGGAAGCATAGAAATGTTTCAGAAATTGATACAAATGTTGCATGACTGAATATTACAGTGCTTAAACAGTGTCAGATGTACGAGGTAACATTAAATATTTATCTGGGAGTCTGGAAAGGAAGAGGAGGTAGATGTTAGGGAAGAAGATCTAATCTATTCGCCAGATGAGGAAATGGTAGGAAACCCAGAGTGATAGTCCGCAGGATGGGCTCCGAAAGAAAACTGAGTAAGACACCTAGACTCCTATAGCTCCTGATACGAGGTTCCCAGGAATCCAAAGAGGGCCAAGGGTGACTGAGTTATGTGCTAGAGAAAGTCTGCCTCTTCCTCTCCACTCCACACCAAGCCACTGGAAAGCGCACATGTTCAATCAGGGGTTTCAAGAATTGCTCCTGTCCTTTCACCAGCCTGTCTTTCAGGCCGGATGTTCATTCCCTTCATAGTAGAACAAGGATGGAGGATGAAATTAGATCATTTAATGTAAATGCTTGTTTGGGGTAGTATGTTAAAATGTCATATATCTGTCATAAAGTACAAAAGTCAGATCATCCTCTTGTTAGGGAAAGTAAAGGAAATGGTGAGAATCATATGTGTATTCATCCATAAAATGGCCTCCATAAGATGCAGTCATTCTATGAGCACATGGTAGGCAATCAACAGTCACGGAATGACATGAACAAAAATGGGGTTTCATTCTCTTTACCAAGAAGAAGCAACTTTGCCTAGGATTGGCCCTAATTTTCTTGCATTTCACTGGGTCTGGAAGTAAATATTAGGTAATGTAATACCTAGTTAAGCTCATGTTAAGCCTAAGGACACAATAGTGAATTGATTAAATTTAACATTTATTTCTATTTATTTGGCTCCCACGATAAATTCAAGGTTGTATTTTGCACCGGATCCCTTCTCTGTATGCTCGTCTTCCAGTTCTCTCCTTTCATTGTCTGTTCTCGTTCCCGTTTGGTTTGAAGGATGAAGGCAGGGCTAAGTGTAGACATCCTGCGGCACCAGACGATTGGCAGTAGTTTTCCATTCTGCACATGCCTCATTCTTCTCTTTTTCCCTTTTCCTGTTCCTGTTCCTTTCTTCCTCTTCTTTCCTCGTCCCTTTTTCCTTCTCCACTGCCTATGACTTAGGCCTACCACTGACACCCCAGACGTTGCTTAGCCCAGCCCTGTGCCCTCCAATATGTGAACAATTAGGTATGAATTTCCCTGAAAGACCACAAAGTACCAGTTTATATAGATCTAACCTCTTAAAGTAAATCTGTTAGACTCAACCTTTTCCTGAGGCCGTGGGAGCTAATGATGCTTTAAATTTATAAAGTAGTTTTGGAAGAGAAAGCGGTTGCATAGATAAATTGAAAGTTGACTATTCTGTATTACAATCAAAGTTTAATTTTACTTCAGTTTTGTATCATACATAACTTTTCTACTAAATATAAGTTGTGATGTCATGTGCCCAAAAGAAAATAATTATGTGACATAAACTGCCATTGGCCTTTTATAATATAAGCAGAGTCTTGTTTGGATTTTTATTTTATATCAGAGTGCCAAGATCATACAGTACTTCATTTCATGTGTTATCAGTTATCTGAAAGTTTAAAACCTCACCAAAACAAATATGTGTATAATTCACAAATTTTCAAATGACTTCATCATACCAGTTAAAATTATATATTACCTATAAATTTCTCACTAGATCTACAAACTTCTTTTTTTTTTTTTTTTTTTTTGAGCCATCCTGCTACCTGTTGGCAGCTCAGCGGCTGCTCAGCTCGGGCTGGACTCGAACTGCTGTTGCTCAGAGCTCAAACTCTTGAGCGAGCTCTTAACTAACTGAGCCACTCGGCCGGCCCCTACAAACTTCTTAAAGCAAAACTAAATCTGCTAATAAAAATATAGATAAATGTTTTCACCTAAAATTAATTTCTTTGTAGATATCAGCTTTGTATGGCCATATTAGAAATTCAGTTTGGGATTATTTTTCTCCTTTTTTTTAATAGTCTTTCCGTTTGATACAGAAGAAATGCCCAAATTGTCTAGGCATCAAGAATTTCAAATCAAACGTATTCTCATTTCCTTAAATCCTTAGTCAAAAAGATAAATTTTGGTACATTTCTCTTCAAAAATCATTTTCTTTTCTCTATCTACTTACTCATTTTAACTCAGGGATATATTTCTTTTTGGGAAGATCAATGAGAAAATGATGGAATTACGTACTCTAAAAGTGAGTACAAGAAAGAACACATGAGATTATTTAAAGATTTGGGGAACGATTTTGTTGCTCTGTAAAGAGAAAAAAAAGAAAAATATTTTTGAGACAGGAAACTAAGGACCACATATTTCAAAACACACACACACACACACACACACACACACTACACACCGCTCACCCCACCCCCCGTAGTCAGCATTGTAGAAATGAGTTTTTTTAAAGGAATTAAAAAAATTAAACAATGCATAATTACTTAAAAGAAAAGCCTCTATCCTTTGAATTTTAACTTTTAGATTCTAAACTCTTAATAGACAAATTAGGGATATTGTATCAGCTAACTTAGTGGAAGAAACAATATTGGAACCTGCTATTTCTTGAGTGTGAACTATTTCTGCTACTGTTTCAGGAGAATACAAGGAATGGTTCTGATAATTAAAGTACAGTTGAACCTTGAACAATGGGTTTGAACTGTGCAGATCCACTTATATGTGGATTTCTTTCAATAAATATGTACAGTATTGTAAATATATTTTCCTTATAATTTTCTTAATAACACTTTTCTTTTCTCTAGCTTACTTTATTATGAGAATAAAGGATGTAATATATAAAAGAAAAAAACTATTGATTATACAGAAAGAATGGAAAATATAGAAAAGTACATTAAAAAATGAAAGTCACTTCTAATTTCTGGGAGATAATTACTAACATTTTGATATGAACACATAATTTTTTTTTTAATTGGCAAGCATGTTCTTATGAGACATTGGGCAAATTAGCATGCCGTTGCTACAGCTGCATCCTCATCTGTGCAATGGGGGTAATAATAGTACCTTCCTTATGGCATTATTTGGAGAATAAATTGAGAAAGTTCTGTAAGGCTACTGCAGTGTGATAGTGATGATGATGATGTCGTCATAAATATTACAATGTGTGGTTTTGTACCTTTGAAAGAATTTAATGGAATATCATGAACATTGTCAGCACTCTAGTTGTCCTATGAAAATGTGGTTTTGGATGGCTATTTCATATTTTATCTTATATTTTAATTTATATATTTATTTATCATTTATACCATCTCCTTTTTTCATCTTTTTACATTGAAGGAGAAAAGGAAATCTTCATACTATTTTATTCCCAAATGATTTCTTAAATAAGAATATATCATTCAAAATTCAGAGATGACAATGTCCTTTATTTACCTAAGAATTGACTCTTCTCACTGGCCTTTGGTTAATTTGTGTAATAAGTGATTTCTATTCTTCTTAACTTTCTTTAAAACTTGTAAGAAATTAATTAAGTGGTTTGCCCTAAGCCCTGAAATTTTCTGTATTTGGGATCATGGAGGTATAATGGCTTGATGTGCATATTATTGTTAACTTTTCTTTAAGAGAATAATTACCCTTAATACCAGTTGTAAGGAATAATGATTCAAGCTTAACAAGTATGTGGCTTTTTTTGTGACCTCTGTTGAACAGACTTTCTAAAATGATCTTTTATAAATATAATTGGCAAATTTATAATATCTACATGTACCCATGGAATGTCTATGTCTTTTATTCAAACCATCTTTATTTTAAAATCTTGCTTTTAAAATCTTTTAAACCCGCTAAATGGTCACTGTTTTTGTATTTTTCCTCCTAAGATTCCACTCCCCTCCAATAATGTTTTTTAATTGTCAAAGGGGCATGAAAAAGGACTCCTAATTTTATCATCTAATTTTTTAAATTGTTAGGATTTTTAATATAAACGACATATAAATATTCTAAACAATGAAACTTTTCTTGACCGAGGAAGAAATACATTAAAAAGTAGAGTAGTGATTAAGGTTCATTTCTACACTCATTAGAAAGTATGGGAAAGACATAGAAAAATGTCGGTGTTCAATAATTAAAACACTGAATTATTAGTACTGCTGCGTCTCTTGCAAGCACTTTATCATTAACATGTGCCTTATATTTTATGCCAGTTTGTCTGCATAGCCCAGCAAGACTATTGCCGTATTCTCAACCAAGTAGAGAAGAACATGCAAAAAGTGGAGGAGGAAGGAGAAATTGTTATGGTGAAAGAGCATCGAGAACTTGACCGAACTGGAACAAGGAAGGGACACATTGTCATTAAGGTAAGACAAACACGCCTCCATTTGTTTTTGGTATTATCAGTTATGACCACTTAAGATTCCCCCAAACCATTTTTATGCATAAGCTCTCTTAAAAGTTACCACTTATAAAAAAGCTTTATATTCCCTGAAGAACAACAGTTTTGTTAAGATGCCCCAGTTCATCTTATGTTGAAGGTTTGAAATCAGTGTACCATATGGATAGATGCTGCTTATGCAGAGCAGCGATTAAACCTTTTATTTGTTACAGGGCACCTCAGAAAGACTCACAATGCATTTGGTGGAAGAGCATTCAGTAGTGGATCCAACGTTCATAGAAGACTTCCTGTTGACCTATAGGACTTTTCTTTCTAGCCCCATGGAAGTGGGCAAGAAGTTATTGGAGTGGTTTAATGACCCGAGCCTCAGGGATAAGGTTGGAAAATATATTCTAGTTTGACTTTTAAATATGAAATATTCATCTATTAACTTAAGGATACTTTTATATTTGTTATATTTGTTACACCAGTCATGTTCAAATTATTTTACTTGAATAAGGGATGTACTTTTTAAGCAAAAGTGATAGAAGTGTTAGTTCTTGTTATAGGTTTCTAGGTTCAGTCCTAAAAATGTCTTTCTTTTTTTGTTTGTTTTAATGCAAAGGCTAATAAATTGGCCAACATGTGTTTAAACTGTAGTGCTATTGAGATCGTTTTAAAACACAAAACCCAAACATCTGGGTTCCACAGGAATCTGCATTCCCTAGCGTGGTAGATGATCGGTGTACACCAGGGTAAAAGTTGCAGTTTTTAAATTGGCACCAGAGCAACATTTCATTGAAACCATTTCTAGTATAATTTGTAGGTTCCAGTAATAGAATTCTACACAGACCCTGTTCAGCAGCTCTTGAGAGCTCCGTCAAGGCCAGGCTGGATGATAAACTCCACAGTCGAATGAGGTTTGAGAGTTAATCATAGTCTGCACTCAATTCTCCTCTCCCTGTGCAGTCTGATTTACACGAGACAGGCCGGGGAGAGGTAGGTCAAGAACATCAGGACCAGAGGCTCGCAAGTGAGAACCCCAAGCTCTAGTGCTGGTCCTGCCGCTAACTTAGAGAAATCATTTGGACAGTAGTGCTTCTCGTTTCGTATTCTGAAAGGCACAAGCCAGATCTCAGCTGAGCTCTTCAGCCGTAAAAATGTGGTTTGAATATTGCCTCTGCCGTTTACCTTGTGTGTCATCTGACCATCCTGATGCTCCTTTGTTTACTTGTAAAATGAATAATCAACATCCTTTGGGCTTGTTGAGAAGATGAGTAATAGAAGTACAGTTCTTTATGTTGTGCCTGGCTCAGAGCAGGCATCTTAAAGGTTGTTTGTTGTTGGTGGTAGTTGGTTTTCAATTGATGATTCATAAATCTCGTTTTTCTAATGTGCAGTATGGCTAGTAGACTTTAAGTTGGCTTCTCGGCTCCAAAATTTTAATTTTATAAAAAGGTTAGGGGTTAGATCTAGTTTTAAAGGAGATAGTCTTCTGCATTTCCTAAATTTGAAAAATTGGGCAATAGCAATAGTAAATGACAAACAAATTGATTTGACTCCTGGGTGATTAGTCAGGTTATATACTATAATTGGTCACAATAGATTAACTATAAACAGAATTTTAACTATAGTTAAAAATGAACTATATACCATTTCTGTTTCTTTACTGCTAGAATAGTGCTTAGTTTTCTCACTTTAAGAGGTTAATGTTAGAAAACAATTCTATGGAAAATTTCATCTTGTTATTAGAATTTAGAAAATTAAACTTACGTAAAAGGAAACTAGTACTTTCATATTTAAAGCTGCAATTATACTCATTTCATTTAGTAACATTTTATTGAGTATTTATGTCAGGCAGGCATTGTTATAAGTATTAAGGATACCCTTAGAACGTAACATAAAGTTGTGCTCATGGAATTTACAGTCTAATGAACGCCACACAGTTCTTGCTGGATACAAAACAAGTATGTTATAACTGTGAGTGTGTGTATTGGTTGTATAAAGGTGCAGGGCTCTGAGAAAACACATGTGTAGGGTAAGAAAAAGCTATTTGTCTCAATGAATTGTAGGTATTAAAGCCTTCTAAATCTTAATGTTAACAAATAAGATGTAACTCCTAGCTAACGTCTTTCTTTTACAGCTTATTTCTTTATAGATCTTTCTAGGATTAGTACTATTCATCCGTTTTTTCTATTCTGTCCTCTACCTTTATTTATTCGTTTCTGCCTTCTTTAGTCTTATATTCATTCATTTTGGTTTTAATAGAGCTTTGTTTTTTTTGTGTGACATGTTTCAAATGTAGTTTGAGAGTAAGTGAGATGTAAGTTAATTACCATCCTTCACAGACTCAAAACCTTTCTTGGCAAAACAATGTAAAGTCTATGTTCAAATACAAATATTTTTTTCAGAAGGTCATTTTCTTATGAGTAAAATCCTTGCTGTGGGTTGTTGTTGTTAGTTTATTTTCTTGTTCATTGTTATTAGGTAAATTGTTAGATTTTTTTAAATCAACAATATAGTCAACCAAGATTTATTGAATATATAATAAAACAAATGCTGATCTAAATATTGCTGGAGATAGATTTTCCTGTTTTGTGATAGTTAGAACTACATGCAAAGTGGCTGAAGGAAAAAAAATTCATCAAAAGTCAGTTATTTTTCGGTGTGCACTTCATTTCTGATTACATTTTTGCTATCTGTGACCTTTTTAAATTTATTTTTATTTATTTATTTATTATTTATTTATTTATTTTTAGTTTCAGGTGTACAGAACAATGCAATAGTTATCCTTTTTACCCTTCACACAGAAACAACCCCCCTTCCCCCATCTACTGCCCTCCTACCCCCGATATCATGCTTATCTATTACAATTCCATTGACTCCATTCCCACTCTGTGCTCCATGTCCCGTGACTATATGTATATATATTTATAGTTGACATACATTATTATTCAACATCAGCTTCAGCTATACAGTGCGGTGGTCAGGCCTCTACACCGACTATGAAGTGGTCTCCCTAACAAGACATGAGTCCATCTGGCCCCCTGAAAAATAGTTACAACATTATTGATTATATTCCCCAGACTGTCTTTTTCTATCCCTGAGGCCATATTATAGTTACCAATTTGTATTGTCTCGTCCCTTCCCCTTTTCCTTCATCCCCACCCCCTCCCAACTAGCAACCCTCAGTTTTTCCTCTGTATCTCTGAGACTATTTCTGTTTACATTTCTCATTTATTTAGTTTATTAGAATCCACGTATAAGTGAGATCATATGGTATTTGTCTTTCTCTGACAGACTTATTTCACTTAGCATAATGTTCTCTAGTTCCATCCATATTGTTACAAATGGTACTATTTCCTTCTTCTTTACAGCTGAGTAATACTCCATTGTGTAAATGTACCATAGTTTCTTAATCCAGTCATCTACCGATGGGCATTTCGGTTGTTTCCAAGTCTTAGCTATTGTGAATAGCGCCGCAATGAACATAGGGGTGCATATATTTTTTCGGATTAATGTCTTGGGTTTTTTTGAATAAATACCTAAGAGTGGAATTGCTGGCTCATAAAGTAGTTCCATTTCCAGTTTTTTGAGATACCTCCATACTGATTTCCATAGTGGCTGCACCAGTCTGCAGTCCCACCAGCAGTGCACCAGGGTTCCCTTTTCTCCATAACCTTGCCAGCATTTGTTGTTTGTTGATTTATTGATAGCCATTATGACCGGGGTGAGATGGTATCTCATTGTGGTTATTATTTGCATTTCGCTAATGCTAAGTGAGGTTGAACATTTTTTCATATGCCTGTTGGCCATCTGTATGTCCCTTTGGAGAAATGTCTCTTCATATCCTCTGCCCATTTTTTAATTAGGTTGTTTGTTTTTTTGGTGTTGAATTGCATGAGCATTTTATATATTTTGGATATTAACCCCTAATCAGATATCTCATTGACAAATATCTTCTCCCATTCAGTAGGCTTCCTTTTTGTTTTATAGATGGTTACTTTTGTTGTGAAAAAACTTTTAAGTTTGATGTAGTCCCTTTTGTTCATTTTTTCTTTTACTTCCCTAGCCCGTGGGGATGTATCAGTAAAAATATTGCTCAGGGTAATGTCTGCAAATTTAGACCCTATATTTTCTTCTAGGGGTTAAGTCTTTAATCCATTTTGAATTTGTTCTTGTATATGGTGTAAAGAGGTGGTCCAGTTTCATTTTTTTGCATGTGTCAGTTCAATTTTCCCAGCACCATTTATTAAATAGACTATCTTTACCCCAATATAAATTCTTGCTTCCCTTGTCATAGACTAACTGTCCGTATATGCCTGGATTTAATTCTGGGCTCTCTATTCTGTTCCATTGATCTATGTGCCTATTTTTATGCCAGTACCATACTGTTTTATTACTGTGGCCTTGTAGTATGTTCTAATGTCTGGAAGCGTGATCCCCCTGACTTTGTTTTTATTTCTCAGGATTGCCGTGGCTACTCGGGGTCTTTTTTGGTTCCATATAAATTTTAGGATTTTATTTTCTATTTCTGTGAAAAATGCCCTAGGTAGTTTGATAGGAATTGCATTGAATCTATATATTGCTTTACGCAATATGGACATTTTAACTATATTAATTCTTCCTGTCCATGAGCATGGAATGTTTTTCCATTTGTTTGTATCTTCTTTTATTTCTTTCTTCAGTGTCTTATAGTTTTCAGAGTACAAGTCTTTTACTTCTTTGGTTAAATTTATTCCTAAATATTTTATAGTTCTTGAAGTGATTGTAAATGGAATTGTTTTCTTAATTTCTCCTTCCAATAATTTATTATTGGTATATACAAATGCTACTGATTTCTGAGTATTGATTTTGTATCCTGCTACCATACTGGTTTTGCTATTAGTTCCAATAGTTTTTTGATGGAATCTTTGGGGTTCTCTATATATAGTATCATGTCATTGTGTACAATGACAATTTTACTTCCTCCTTGCCAATGTGGATGCCTTTTATTTCTTTTGCTTGTCTGATTGCTGTGGCTAGAACTTCTAGGATTATGTTGAATAAATAAAAGTGGAGAAAGTAGACAGCCTTGTCTTGTTCCTGATCTTAAAGGGAATGGTTTTAGCTTTTCCCCTATGATTGTTAGCAATCATAACATTGAGTATGATGTTAGCTGTGGGTTTATCATATATGGCCTTTATTATGTTGAGATATTAGATCTTTTTTTTTTTAAATCACTTTCATTGCAAATTTTTAGCACTAAAGTTTTAGAAAAACTAATGGAAATAATTGATTTTTCAGGTTACACGGGTAGTATTATTGTGGGTGAATAATCACTTCAATGACTTTGAAGGAGACCCTGCTATGACTCGATTTCTAGAAGAATTTGAAAATAATCTGGAAAGAGAGGTAATAGTTGTGATATTTTTATAAAAACCATCAGCTTTAAGTTCATTTTATGGAGCCTCTCTTTGAAACCACTCTTTCTGAACTCTTGTAGAAAATGGGTGGACATCTAAGGTTGCTAAATATTGCATGTGCAGCTAAGGCAAAAAGAAGACTGATGACATTAACAAAACCATCCCGAGAAGCTCCTCTGCCTTTTCTCTTACTTGGAGGCTCAGAGAAGGGATTTGGAATCTTTGTGGACAGTGTCGATTCAGGTAGCAAAGCTACCGAGGCAGGCTTGAAACGAGGGGATCAGGTATGCTATTTCTAAATCCAAACTTTAAGAGTGAATGTTGGTGAGTTTTTTTCTCTTCATTCAGTTGACATACTGAAATTAATTTTATAATTTTATTTTTAGATATTAGAAGTAAATGGTCAAAACTTCGAAAATATTCAGCTTTCAAAAGCCATGGAAATTCTTAGAAATAACACTCATTTGTCTATCACTGTGAAAACCAATTTATTTGGTAAGTTTTTTGCATACTTTCATTTCTTTGGTTTTTTTTTACATTTAGGTATTAATCATGAAAAAAGTCATTTTTATAAATATTTCAAACATAAGAATAAAAATATTTAAAGTGCGTAGATATAGAATTCATTATGTAAGTATGTAATTAGATCTAAATCAGAATCTGCTGACATGAGCACTGTAAAAATTACGTTTCACCAATATTTTTATTCATAAATGTTTTAAATACCTTTGCATTCAAAGTATATACTACTTACTTTAACTTATTCAGAATGGAAATGATAGAGCAACATTATGAAGCAGATTCTTGGTGTTATCCATTCACTAGAGTAGTGCTTTTCTACAGGATTACAGTTTTGATAGCCAAAATCTGTGCTTCTCATCAATTTCCAAATTCTACAATTGCCTTGGAATTGTTCAGATTTCTTATAATGGGTGTTTTGTGGTGTTTATTTCCATTTTAGTATTTAAAGAACTTCTAACGAGATTGTCAGAAGAGAAAAGAAATGGTGCCCCTCACCTTCCTAAAATTGGTGACATCAAAAAGGCCAGTCGCTACTCCATTCCGGATCTCGCTGTAGATGTAGAACAGGTGATAGGACTTGAAAAAGTAAATAAAAAAAGTAAAGCCAACACTGTTGGAGGAAGGAACAAGCTAAAAAAGATACTCGACAAGACTCGGATCAGTATCTTGCCACAGAAACCATATAAGTAAGTGTCCATGTAAATTTTCTGTGCACTATTTTACATGTTATAATAATCTGCAAAGGTAATGACATAATGTTTGCATGTAAGTCTAAAAAAATGTTTTAAGCTTTTACAGCTGAGCTATTTTAGAACCAATATTAAACAGTCAAGTTTGCTTTAATCCCGTGTTGGGGAATTTTTTGCCCATTCCATTCCTCATGAGAAATAGTGTAGCACTTCCTCATTTGAACTGTTGTTTTCGTATTTGGACTTTTAAAAAATAATGTGTATTAGCTCCTGTCTTCCCCGTGATTCGGAGTTGTTTTTGCCTCTGTTTCCGGGTATCTTCTCTAACATCAGCAACTGCTCTTTGCCAACCAAATCCTTGCTTCTTCCTGTTGCTGCTATGCATCCCGCCATTCTCTTTTTTCCTTTCTCTTCTGTTTTCAGTTCTTCAACTGTTGCCAAGATATCATTGACCAAGCACAGAACTCCTTTCCTGCCTCCCAATGTGCTCTACAGTCAGAATGTCAGGCATAGTCCCAGTCACTTCTTGGCTGTTTATTTATGCCAGGAGCTCAAACTAGACAAAGTTGTAGGTGTCACATTTTTAGCTTTGCTTGTTTGCTTGGTTATTTCTTTATTTTAGCTCCTTCTGAGTCTAGAGATGTTTTATAGAACATCAGCCCAATTACCATCAGCCCGTTTTTTTTTTAAGTGTTAATAACATAGGTGCACCAAATTCATTTATTGTATTCCTCAAAACTACAATGGTACAGGACATAACTTGAAAACATATAGATTATTTTCTTTCTTTGATAATGTAATGCCTTACCATGGGATCAATAGATAGAGACATTCAGGACTAGGTCCAACATTTCTTTTGGTAAATTTTATTTCAAATAAATTTTTCATCCACAAAATAGAGAGATGTGATCTAGAATATACTGTTGATGGGTTGCGTGTCAAACAAATGTTGTCCCCATTGAACTATAGTGATTGGGGGTTTTGTATCAGCTAAAAAAGACTTCTACAGCAGAGTCCTAAGGAAAAGCAATGAGTATGATGGTTTTATTTACAGACTTGAGAGTGTTTTATATTGAGTAAGTCTAAGGGATCATGGATTAGGTCAGCTGGTATTATAGAAAATAGGAATTGATTTTTAAAACGATTGTTCTTGACAAAAAAAAACACTTATTTTTAAACATATTTTTTAAATTATTTAAATGTAGAATTATTATCAGCACACTAACAACAAAAAAAGATGTTAGAGTTATATTTGACCATGAGTTAAATATGAGCCTTAAAAAATAAAATCAGGGCCGGCCGAGTGGCACGATGGTTAAGAACTGGCTTGGGACGCCAGAGGTCCCCGGTTCAGATCCCACATATGAGGGCCAGTGACACTGCCCTCTACAGCTAAGATGCTGAACAACAGCTAAACCTGGAGCTGGGCTGCCGTGAGTCGCCTGCAGCGGCGTAGGCTACAGCCCCTGTGGCAGTGGGTTGCCATGGGCTACCGTGTGTAGCCAGCAGCCAGCATGAGTGGCCAGCAGCCGCAGTGAGTGGCCATCCAGAAGCCGGCGACTGATCTG
>NW_017731848.1:980278-983978 GCF_001890085.2 Hipposideros armiger
TTCCCCAGCGCTGTTCCCATCCCCCCAATGCCCCAATAAAAAAAATTTTAAAAAATAAAAAAAATAAAATCAAACAAATATCAGCATGACCCTGGCAAGTATTATAGAAATGTGACATGTAAGAACTGACATGGGCCGGCCGAGTGGCTCAGTTGGTTTAGAGCTTACTCAAGAGTACGAGCTCTGAGCAACAGCAGTTCAATTCCCGGCCCAAGCTGAGTTGCCACTGAGCTGCCAACAGGTGGCAGGATGGCTCAGCTAAAGAAAAAGGAAAGAACTGTTACATGATCCATCCACAGTACAGGATGTTGGCAAGAAATATAACATGAGAATACTACATATGATTTTGTTCTGTGTGTATTTAGAAAGATATTTAAAAGCTAGAGAAGGAGAAAGACAATAATTAGATGTGTTGATTTTAAAACACTGAGGAAACATCTTGTTTGTAATTAAGAAAATGTATGATATTTATGTACTTTATGAAAATTATTTGAAGTAACTCATACACAGTGCAATTCAAATGAAAATAATTAAAAGAGGGCTCAGTAAACTATAGAATCTATTATATTGGTATGATAGATTTGATTTAATAAAGTTACTAAGACTTCTCATAGAAATCAGCATGTGTTTCTGAAGATTTTTGACAAAGCCTCTAAACTTGTCAATCAGAGAAATAGTCTAGAATACTCTCGAACGTTATCAGTGTTACAGAAGCTAAGATGCTGAATGATGGCAAATTGGCAAGGATAGGTATGATAGAGTGATGTGAATAGAGGGGAAAGAAAAAGGGTGAGGCAAGAGGATTGTAGAATTCAGACCTGGTTGTCAGGTAAGTAGAGAGAGACTGATGACCCAGAGAAAAGACGGAATAAATCAACAGACTATAAAATCAACAAAGGCCAAACAACAATTTCAGTAAGAATGAGTGAGTTGGAGAAGTCAAACAGTAAGAGGATGTATTCAGAGATGGAAACCTCTGAATTAAGTCTTCAATATGAAGTAATTTCAATCCAAGAGTATCCCCATGTAGGTGGATAACAGAGATATTGGCCAGAGGAGAGAGTTAGATCATGTTAGGTGTTAAAATTTTGCAGAGAAACATTTCTTTAGAAGGCAGCTCTTTTGGGTGTGCCTGGAATTTACTAGCATTTATAGCCATTCATGCCAGGAGTGGCCCAGGCAGCTCTATCTTTAGCCTGAGCCCATAGTACTCTCATGTCATATATTACATCTAATATTTTTGGCAGTAAAGACTGGTTTATATGGTTGAAAACTAAAATTCTATTAATATGAAGGTTTTAGTGTTCCACAGAACATTAAAACTGTTAGTCTTTATATGCATATCTGTGCTTAAATGGAAATTTTATTTTGTTGTGGACTTACCTGCAAATTGGGAAGCATTTACATTGAAACCTTTAATTTTTGCTTTGACTTTTAAAAGAAAGCTCTTGTCCTTGCTTATTTACTTTTATAATTTCCATTTCCCCCAAAAAATAGAGAGAATGCTGCTAGATCCCTTTTTAGCACAGCCGTTAAAAATGGTTGGAATTATGCTCAAGCTCTAATGTCTGAAAAACTAATTGATGCTAAATGCCTTAATTTTATTTATGACACCTTGGTTTACATTCCAACCTGAGTATAATTTTCTTCCCTCTTGTTTCAAAGTATTTATAGAAGTAATTTCAATCTAACCATTTGCTTATGATCTACTTGTTTTGTGGGTGTGCGTGCATATTGTTTTATTTTGATGTTTTGGAAACCATTGACCCTTCAAATCTGGAAATGTGTGTGTGTGTGTGTGTGTGTGTGTGTGTGTGTGTGTGTGTGTTTTGGGGTTTTTTTAAAAGAAATTTTATTGGGGAACAGTGTGTTTTTCCAGGATCCATCAGCTCCAAGTCAAGTAGTTGTCTTCAATCTAGTTGTGGAGGGCTCAGCTCCTTGGCCCATGCGGTGATCAAACTGGCAACGTTGGTGTTATGAGCCTGTGCTCTAACCACCTGAGCTAACTGACCGCCCCTGGAAATAATTTTTAATGTATTATTCAATCATGTTTCAAGAGTTGTCTACAATAACAGGCTTTTATAAGTGGAAATGAGTTTGTAGCTATCCATAATAAGCAGTATTTCTCTGGGAGCTTAAACGTATAACTAGAAATTTTGAGTAGAGAATTAAAAGTAAAAGTGAGTCATTGAATTTCCATTGCCTCTTTTTTGATGCTAAGAAATGTCACCATGCACCACTGATTTTTATGCTTTGTATAATTAAGAAATAATGTCTGTGTCAGGGTTTATTTGCATTTGACTCCATAGTGATCTCATTTATTTTTCTGAAACATCAGAGAATGAAATTGGGAGTTTGGATTTTTTTCTCTCTATTCTTTTTTCTCAATTTCTTCAGTTCTTAAAGATCAAATTATAAAAGAATTTATCATTCTGATGCAGAAGCCATCCATTCAGTGAAACTAAATGCGTTCTTTTTTTTTAATGTGCTTTTTCTTAAATCTGTTTCCATCAGTAACTAGAGCTTATCTTTTCTTGAGTGTATTTCTGTTCAGAGAAACTACTATTTGTTATGATTTGTCTTGTTTAAAAGACATAGGTTTCAGGGCTGGCCGAGTGGCGTGTTGGTTAAGAGCTGGCTTGGGACGCCAGAGGGCCCCGGTTCGGATCCCACATATGAGGGCCAGNATAAGTGAGATCATATGGTATTTGTCTTTCTCTGACTGACTTATTTCACTTAGCATAATGTTCTCTAGTTCCATCCATATTGTTACAAATGGTACTATTTCCTTCTTCTTTACAGCTGAGTAATACTCCATTGTGTAAATGTACCATAGTTTCTTAATCCAGTCGTCTACCAATGGGCATTTCGGTTGTTTCCAAGTCTTATCTATTGTGAATAGTGCCGCAATGAACATAGGGGTGCATATATTTTTTCGGATTAATGTCTTGGGTTTTTTTGGATAAATACCTAAGAGTGGAATTGCTGGCTCATAAAGTAGTTCCATTTCCAGTTTTTTGAGATACCGCCATACTGATTTCCATAGTGGCTACACCAGTCTACAGTCCCACCAACAGTGCACCAGGGTTCCCTTTTCTCCATAACCTTGCCAGCATTTGTTGTTTGTTGATTTATTGATAGCCATTATGACCGGGGTGAGATGGTATCTCATTGTGGTTATTATTTGCATTTCGCTAATGCTAAGTGAGGTTGAACATTTTTTCATATGCCTGTTGGCCATCTGTATGTCCCTTTGGAGAAATGTCTCTTCATATCCTCTGCCCATTTTTTAATTAGGTTGTTTGTTTTTTTGGTGTTGAATTGCATGAGCATTTTATATATTTTGGATATTAACCCCTAATCAGATATCTCATTGACAAATATCTTCTCCCATTCAGTAGGCTTCCTTTTTGTTTTATAGATGGTTACTTTTGTTGTGAAAAAACTTTTAAGTTTGATGTAGTCCCTTTTGTTCATTTTTTCTTTTACTTCCCTAGCCCGTGGGGATGTATCAGTAAAAATATTGCTCAGGGTAATGTCTGCAAATTTAGACCCTATATTTTCTTCTAGGGGTTAAGTCTTTAATCCATTTTGAATTTGTTCTTGTATATGGTGTAAAGAGGTGGTCCAGTTTCATTTTTTTGCATGTGTCAGTTCAATTTTCCCAGCACCATTTATTAAATAGACTATCTTTACCCCA
>NW_017731848.1:993183-1059479 GCF_001890085.2 Hipposideros armiger
ACAGCAACCTGTCTGTTCCCCTTCCCCCAATTCCCCAGCACTGTTTCCATCCTCCCAATTCCACAATAAAAATCTTTAAAAAAAAAAAAGACATAGGTTTCAGAGAAACATACTATGCACTTATGAAACAGCAAAATAACTTGAGTTGGATACACTTAAGCAATAATTGCTTTTGTACTTTTTCAACCAAATTTATTAGTGATATTTTTACGTTAACTGTGAGCTTTATAAAGTACGGTTTGTTTATGGTCTGTGTCTGTTATATATGGATGAGTTGTAACTTTTTTACTTACTGATTATTTTCTAATTTTCCTCTTTGTTCAGTGATATTGGGATTGGTCAGTCTCAAGATGACAGCATAGTAGGACTCAGGCAGACGAAGCACATCCCGACTGCATTGCCTGTCAGTGGAACCTTGTCATCCAGCAACCCTGATTTATTGCAGTCTCATCATCGCATTTTAGACTTCAGTACTACTCCCGGTGAGCATTGCCCATACTCCTTTTGTTTCATTGTAGTAATCCTTCTCCTCCTGATGTAATGGTAATGCTGTTACTATCTCTCTGGGTTTGGCATGGATTAATCAGATGTTCAGAGTCAGGGCGGACCTTAAATTTCAAGCATTTGGAACCAGCCCCTTTTAATTCATGAGAATATTTTGATATGGCTATGGGCAAGTTCATCTCTCTGAACTTGTGTTCTCTTTTGCAGAATGAAAATAACATACCATGCAGGCATTACTAGGTTCTTTTAAATAGAGTAAAAGGCATATCTTAGGTCAGCTTAATGGGCTTTTCAATATAATAAAGATGAACTTTAGATTTAAATTTTTTAGTTTTTGCTACTAACCTGGCAATCTTGTGTGCTGCTGGTGTGTATTGATGTGTTTGCCTTTGTCTGTAGCTCATTCAGTGACCTGTAGGGAAAATGTGTTCTTGAAACTTATCAGTATGTTGACTGAGTGAAACCTTTGGAGAAGAGCTATATATAGTAAGGGAGAGGTGAGAGTTTAGTGTTAACTTTTCTAAGGAGGGTTTTTCAGATTACTGCACTTAAACTGTATTTCCGTATGTTAAAATCCTTTCTATTTAATGTATGTCTTTCTTACTTCCAGACTTGCCAGATCAAGTGCTAAGGGTTTTTAAAGCCGATCAGCAAAGCAGATACATCATGATCAGCAAGGACACCACTGCGAAGGAAGTGGTCATTCAGGCCATCAGGGAGTTCGCTGTGACTGCCACCCCTGACCAGTATTCGCTCTGTGAGGTCTCTGTCACCCCTGAGGGAGTGATCAAACAAAGAAGGCTTCCTGATCAGCTCTCCAAACTTGCTGATAGGATACAACTTAGTGGAAGGTATACAAAACCTATCTTTTTGAATTTGTTTACACTCCCCTCCCCCTTCCTGCTTCAAATCCACATGAAAGTCTAAGAGATGAACACTTTCAAAGGGTTTTCAAGATTAAGAATCCATCCCCCACCACCCCTGTTCACCAAGAATTGCTTTATCAAAGTAAATGCATGGACCCTCACAAGGATGTCTTAACTCTTTTGCTGCAATGTTTGGGTATGTTTTTCTGTGGCTTGCACTATCAACAACAAAGATGTTTTATATGCCATCTTTTGTAACATCGTGTAATAAATTTTTTATGTCATCAAATAAATGCCATTAGATTCTAATTTATCTATTCTTAGATTTATTGATGCCACTTTGTGTTGAGTTTTTTTTGCTAAAATTCAGTAAAAATGGTAAATTTATTACCATATAACAAAAGTTTAAAATTAAAATAATGTCATTTATGTACAAAGCTGCTCAACATGTTATTAAATGCATAAAATAGTCAAAATATCAACTTCCTATTTTTTGTGGAATTTTGGCACATTTTGAAAAAAAACCTTGAAATCAACGCAGCGAAAGAGTTAAGAACTTGTTCAAAACAAGGGCACTCTGACCTAAATGTTGTTAGTGCCCGCCAATGTGCAAGGAGTCACTGCTCAGGCTCACTCGTTTGGACACCAGGCTGGCAGAATGGGAGAGGAAGCGTCATGTAAAGTTACATTGGATTGATTCAACTTGAACCCATCAATAGTCATAGATTCTCTCTGGGAAAGGTAGAGTGATGACCTGTGTCTGATCTCTTCTGCTTCCTCCTCAGAGCTAATTTCCTTATTTAAACTGAAAATTTTAATGTAGCTGTTTTCTGTGTTTTAGCAAAAAAAAACACAAAAAATTAAAATATTTTATCTAGAAAGCAAGAAAGGACAGGAGAAAAAGGAATTACAACTGTTACACATAAAATTCCATGGGATTTGTTAGTTTCCCTCAGTGACTTCTGGATAGGTGGTTCTGTGATCTGACATCGAAGTTAGCCGTATTTTCATAGTCAAAAAGAATTCTTCCATCACTGGAGTCAGTGTTCTATCAAACGTTCTACAAAAAGCAGCATTCTTCTTTTGAGGAATATCATGCGACTTGCTTAGCTTCAAATTCTGTGTTTTTCTTAGGTATTACTTGAAAAACAACATGGAAACAGAAACCCTTTGTTCAGATGAGGATGCCCAGGAGTTGCTGAGAGAGAGTCAGATTTCCCTCCTGCAGCTCAGCACCGTTGAAGTTGCCACGCAGCTCTCCATGCGAAATTTCGAACTCTTCCGCAACATTGAACCTACTGAATATATAGATGATTTATTTAAACTCAAATCAAAAACCAGCTGTGCCAACCTGAAGAAATTTGAAGAAGTCATTAACCAGGAAACATTTTGGGTAGCATCCGAAATTCTGAGAGAGACAAACCAGCTGAAGAGGATGAAGATCATTAAGCATTTCATCAAGATAGCACTACACTGCAGGGAATGCAAGAATTTTAACTCAATGTTTGCAATCATCAGGTAAGAAGAGCATGTCTGTGTTAAGATGCAGTTCATTTTGCAGGTTAAAGATATGTTTCAATCCAGGAACACCATGTAATTTGTGTAAGTACCTGTAGTCATTTTTAATTGAATCAGATTCAACAATTCTTCTCTGAATCTCAGTCTTAATTTTTAATTTAAAATCTCTTGTATGCTGATTTGAAGCCCAGAAAAATCTATGTTCAGAAACTTTTTTTTTTAATCTCTGTTATCTTGGACAAATTATTTGAACTTCTCTGACCATCAGTTTATTACTCTTTTAAATAACAATATGCTAGAGTCATAAAGGAGATTAAATGATGTATAGCAGTCCCCCTTATCCATGGGGCATACGTTCCAAGACTCCCAGAGGATGCCTGAAACCATAGATGGTACCGAACCCTAATATACACTATGTTTTTTCTTTTACATACATACCTATGATAAAGTTTAATTTAAAACTAGGCACAGTAAGGGCCGGCCGAGTGGCTCAGTTGGTTAAGAGCTCGCTCAAGAATTTGAGCTCTGAGCATCAGCGGTTTGAGTCCCGGCCCGAGCTGAGCTGCCGCTGAGCTGCCAACAGGTGGCAGGATGGCTCAGCTAAAAAAAAAAAAAAAGCTAGGCACAGTAAGATATTAACAACAACTAATAATAAAATAGGACAATTGTAACAATATAGTGTAATAAAAGTTAAGTGGATGGCCTTGAGGCCATTATTAAGTCAAGTAAGGGTTACTTGAGCACAAGCACTGCGATACTGTGACAAACCTACACGGCTACTAAGTGACTAATGGGCGAGGAGCGTACATGGCATGGACCCACTGGATAAAGGGCTGATTTACGTCCCAGAGGGATGGAGCAGGAAGACATGAGATTTTATCATTCTACTCAGAATGGCACACTTATGAATTATTTATTTTCTGGAATTTTGCATTGAATATTTTCATACTGGAGTTGACCGCAAGTAACTGAAACCAAGGAAGGCAAAACCGTGGATAAGGGGGGACTACTGTAATGAAAGTGGAGTTCCATCAGCCAGCACGAAGAAGATGCCCAGTAAATGTTTTAGATTGTGGCTGGAAGAAAATATAAGCTGAAACGATTAGCTAAATTGATGTTGGTGGTGATTATTAAATTGGTCATTTTCTCTGTCTAGGAGTTTGATCATATTCCCGTTACTGTTACGGCTTTTGTTTTATTACTATAAAATGTTTGGTCAGTCTGCTCTGTGCCATGCAGCTTTCTATGTATGGAGACAAAGCAACGAAACAAGGTCCTACCCTCATGATACTTGCATTCTAGTGGGTTTTGTTCATAGTAAACAAATCAGGAGAGTATAACCTTCCATTGTCATTACCTAGAATTATTAATAGTTTCTTATGACTATTTCTGTAAATTGCTATGTATATACAGCATACATAGCACAGAGGTGTTAATATGTTAATAAATCCACAGTGCACTGTTTCACTTCTTTCATTTCACAAGGTTGAGTCATTTAATTTTATATCATTTTTCGTTTTTTTCATCTCAGTGGCCTAAACCTGGCACCAGTGGCAAGACTGCGAACCACCTGGGAAAAACTTCCCAATAAATACGAAAAGCTGTTTCAAGATCTCCAAGACCTGTTTGATCCTTCCAGAAACATGGCAAAATATCGCAATGTGCTCAATAGTCAAAACTTACAACCTCCCATAATCCCTTTATTCCCAGTCATCAAAAAGGATCTCACATTCCTTCACGAAGGTAAATATAAAGTAGAGGATTTCTACCTTCCTGTGTGGAAGCATAGAATAAATGCCATGTGATTCCCTTTTTCTTCTTTCCCAATGATTAGGAAATGACTCAAAAGTTGACGGGCTGGTCAATTTTGAGAAGCTAAGGATGATTGCAAAAGAAATTCGTCACGTTGGCCGAATGGCTTCAGTTAACATGGACCCTGCCCTCATGTTCAGGACTCGGTAAGTGTGTCATCTTCAGTAGCACGTGTGGGATTAGAGAAGGTTGAGTTGAAAGCTCCCTAATAAATTAGAGAACTGTGAATGTTTGTATATGGAGCATGGCAGAAATTTTATTAACTCACACAGAGACTCTCCATTGAGCTCTAATTTGGAATAAATGTCTTATTCTGCATCAAGGGCACTGTTAACTGTCAGTGAAAATAGTTTGTTCTTCAGACATTTGTCTTCATTTAACATGAGGCACAATTATTTGTTCCTTATTTTTCAGAACACTGACTTGTAGAGCTAAAACCCCCCATAGTTGGTATTAGGAACTAAAATACTATGTAAAGAACCCAAATGGTATTGTTTCAATATGCACACAATGGATTTAGCTGTCAGTATAGTAAAAAATGATTAGTCCAGTGAAGGAGAGAACAGGAGTCAGTCTTTTAGAACAAAAAAAAATGTAAATATATTTGTCTTTTGAGCCACATAAATATGTCCGGTAAAGTTGTGTGTGTGAGGTGATTATGCAGTTTAATGTTTGTGGGCTTCTTGTACTGCTTATCCAAAAGTCTAGTCCTTTCTTTCTGAGCTTGTGATCTTTCTGTCTCTTTCTACACCCATGCTTCAATCTCCATGGCTCTCACTTACAGGAAGAAGAAATGGAGGAGTTTGGGGTAAGTGGTGGAGACCTTGCATACCCACACACAGTTCTTATTCTGCTCATTGCATTGTTTTCTTACCTACTATATTTCCTGATGCTTCACATTTTTGCATTTTTTCTTAACCCTCTTGCTCTAGCAGAATTTCAGTTGACAAACTGACTTCAAGTTTAATCTTTTGGGGCTTTTGCTTTTGAGATCATGATCCATGAGAGCTGTGAAACGATTGATGATTGGTCCAGGGAGCTGTGGGCCTGGCATACTTCTCAGCTTTCAGAAAGATTTTATTTTCACATAATTTCTGTGTTTTAAAATGGGAAAAGCCTTAAGTGGGGTGAGGGGAGGAAGGATGTGAGAAGGAAAAAGTGTGCGATTTAAACACGATTGCACAGATATTTGAGAAGTCAATACTATATGTAATATAAAAGATGTGCCCCTAGGTGTTAAAACGAAATTTTTTACAGCTCAACTAACTACTGTTTTCATTCTATAAACCAATTCTTTTTAAAAATAATTCTTAACAATTCATGTGCTAGTTTCTGTACATAAATGTTTACATTTGCATGTCCATTTTATTAACAGTTTGACCATATTACCTTAGAAACTCACTACATTTAACCCAAGGAATAAGAAAACAATTGTAAACATTGTAGCTCATCTTTTTTTTGAATCTATATAAAACATCCTCTTTTGGAGAAGTAAATTTAATGTAAATCCTAATGTATTCTTGCATGAGCTTTTATGTATAATTACTAGTATGTGCTGGCTTCTGTGAGAGGGGACTGCCTCGAATGCTCTATAGATGTGAAAATTTCCTAGTTAGAACAGAACAGGCACCAAACATACATATGTATGTACGTAAGATTCTTGTTTAACTTAAAAAAAATTACATTATTCTATATTACTTGGTGTAACAGTTTACTTACTAGAATGAAGCATGTGACGTTTTGAACATAGAATATATGTCTTGGCACGTTTCAAATGCACTAATCCCATGCTAGAGTGAGCTGCATATCTATTTACCTTTTCATCTTCCAGGTCTCTCAGCCAGGGTAGTACAAACGCAACAGTGCTAGATGTTGCTCAGACAGGTGGTCATAAAAAGCGGGTACGCCGTAGTTCCTTTCTCAATGCCAAAAAGCTTTATGAAGACGCCCAAATGGCGCGGAAAGTGAAGCAGTACCTGTCCAATTTGGAGCTCGAAATGGATGAGGAGAGTCTTCAGACATTGTCTCTGCAGTGTGAGCCAGCAACCAACACATGTGAGTCTTTCCTTACTAGGGCTGCAGAGTCTGACGGGAATGCAAACCTGATTCCTAGGCAGTGGTTCGGGTGGTGATGAAATAGAGCTTGGCGCAGGAGGGAATAGTATCCTGAGATATACCAGCCTTCCCCTGGAAGGCGGCTGTGGACTACCACGCGGCACTGTCCTAGGCCAGCCCTCGTGTGCAGCTTATTCAGGAGGACTGCTGTTTTGGTTTCATCCCAGCACACTCAGTAGGCAGGCAAAGACACCTGGGTGTATGTGTCTCCCATCTGCATCCCTAGTTTTCTCACACAGATGCTTCCACAGTGATGGGCAGGCTGAGAGGGGTAGGGAGTCCAGCAGATCAGAGCAGCACAGAACTAGGCATGCTGGCTGCTTTTGTACCGGCCGCCTGGACAGCACCCAGCATTCCGCTCATCAGCCACGTAAAGCAGCACTCCTGCTCCACAGGGAACCACAACTCAGCCGAAGATGTAGCTTCCCAGCCTTTATACATTGGGCCAGGCTAGAAATGGGGGCAGTGCTCTCTCTATATGCATCTGTATCTGTAAAATACAGGTATTCTCCATTCAGGGCACAATTAGGTCTTTGATGGGCGGGTTTGAAGATACCTTCTATAGAATGTCGTGTTAGATAGATGGCTGGAGGAAATTCAAGTTACGAGATTTACCCGGGACACTGTAAAAGCTCTTGTGTCATGATGCAGAGCTTGTCTTCTGCAGCCACGTTGGTCTAAGTTCAAATCCTGTTCGTTGCTCACCCTAGCAATGTCACCTTAGGCTAGTTACTTGTGCTCCCTAATCCTTAGCTTCTTTATGTGTAAAATACAGGAACCATATATATGTCACTGAGTTGGTTTTAATATTGAGATACTATATATATATAGCATTTAATTGTCCTATTAAATCGGTTTGCCCTCTCTCTGCCGTGGAATTATACACTCAGTATAATACTCAAGCAGTATTGGCTGTTATTAGATAACATAGATAATCCTACCCCATAGGAGACAGAATTTGATATTAAAAAGATTGCAGTTAGCACCATTTATTAAATAAAAACACAGATCATATATGTCAAGGAATTTTGGACACCATTTTAGAAAAATAATTCCTAACAATTTTCCTTTGTAGTTTTTATCATATACTTGTTGGGGTTTTTTATATACTTACACAAAATATATTGAGCTATGCACATTTTTCTATTTTTATTTTTAATGTGGTATTTAATAGTATAATCAGCTTTTGAGACAACTAGCTTCATAACATAAATATCTTTGTCCTGTCATGCCTTTAATATTTTCTGTCCCTAGGGTTCACCTCCTGCCCCCATCTCTGTCCCTGTGTGTAGGCAACAGGAAAAAAGAGACACATTTTAGTATTCTAACTGCAGAAAATGCTCATGTCGTTCTAAAATTATCTTGTATGTAGCTACTAACGTCTTAAATTTCTTGTTCTATTTTCACACCAAACAATTATCAGTACCTAAGAATCCTGGTGACAAAAAGCCTGTCAAAACCGAGACCTCCCCGGTGGCCCCAAGGGCAGGGTCACAGCCGAAAGCGCAGCCGCAGCCGCAGCCGCAGCCACCGCCCCATAAAGTCAGCCAAGGACTGCAGGTTCCTGCTGTGTCCCTTTATCCTTCACGAAAGAAAGTGCCTGTGAAGGATCTCCCGCCTTTTGGTAGGTGGTTCAATTCACATCCTCTTCTGCTGCCATGTACTGGCATGTTTTTTCAGATTAGGAAAAAATGCTTATCTTGGATAACTTCATCTAATATTCATGAGTCGCCCCCTGATTTGTTACCTCTGATAAAACACTAATGTTCAGGAAGTTAAAGTTGACTTTTGCCAGTGGAAGGGACTGAATTTATAGAGTATCTCATTTAATCATGCTCGTTTGTCATGGTGGGAACTGGGGGCATGAAATGGGGGGATTATGCTTTTACTGATTTGATTTTGAGTGAGTACAGAACTTGCTGTGTTGTCCATGTACATTATTTAAACTAGTTTTGCCTTATGATCAGTGCATTACTGGGATTTAGGCAGAATATTTTTTAAATGAAATGATTTGTCTGGAGGTGAACTCTTATTTGTTGAATCCCTGATACTGTAACTTGAGGTGGTGTGTGTGTGTGTGTGCGTGTGTGTGTGTGTGCGCATGTGTGTGTTGGGGGGGGGGAGGGGTGGTTTCTACAATTAATTCCTGAATGTTAAGGGGCAAAATCATGCTTCATCTTTTCTATTGAAAGTAATAGATCTACTAGTTTAGTTTCTTGGTGTAAATGAGAAAACAAAATTATTTTTCATAAAATATACTGGTGTTTTTTTCCTACATAAATGTGAAAGAAAACACTGTTAATAAAAAGAAAGACAGTTTTTAAAAAACTGTTAGCAAAGAGTTTACTTAGATAAAATAGGGTATTGCTAACTAAGGCAGTTCCTGCCCAGCTATCCTTATGAGCTGGGCGGGAGTTTTATAGCACATCCTTTATATACTCTTATCTTTGGCTGGTTCCTGCTGGTCAGCAAGAGTCCCATTTGTTTGGGGTTGAGGAAGAGCAAGGAAAAAATACCTTTACTTGACATTTCCCCTTTCAAATACTTGTATTGCTCCCCCTATCACAAACAAACTGAATAACATGTTTCTTAACCACCGTTTTCCCTGCAACCTGACTTCTGTTTCCTTTTTTACACTGAACATCTTATATCAAAGTTACTTAGTCTTCCTTTTAGCAAAATATAGCCTATTAACCCACATGTGGGTACCACAATATAAAACTACCCTCCACTTTTTCAGAGAGAATCTCTCTCAAAATGTTTTGAGGCCTATTTGAATTTATGAACTTTATAAAGTTTTTTTTTTTTAATTTTATAAATTTTTTTTAGTTGTATAAATGTGAATGTAATAGCCATGTGCCTTCTTATGATAGTTAAGCACAACTATTTAAAGTCAGGAAATATAAAATATTAATTTATAGATGCTGAGGACTCGGGCAGATATCAGTTAGAAACCACATCACAGGAACCTTGTGCCTTTTCTGAGCTTCCTGTTTATACTGTGAGGGGTCGAAAGACCCACTGAAATTGTAAATGGGTTGAAACTAAATGTAATATTAATTATTAACACAAAGAAAGTTTTTTAGTTATTAATACTATTTCTTTTCAGTCTTGAAAATACATATTTAAGTTATTTCCTTTCTCTTATAGGTATAAACTCTCCACAAGCTTTAAAGAAAATTCTTTCTTTGTCTGAAGAAGGCAGTCTGGAGCGTCACAAGAAACAAGCAGAAGATACGATATCAAATGCATCTTCACAGCTTTCTTCTCCTCCCACTTCTCCACAGAGCTCTCCAAGGAAAGGTAAAGCTAAAGCACTTATTGTTTGCCTTCATAGCAATATATATATTTCAGCTATAATAAATTCCGTAGTTATATAGTCCATCATTTTTGATATTACAAAGTCATTTAAAATGATGGACTATATAACAACCAATGGGCATTTTCCTCTCCGTTTATAAATTTAGAAGAATTTTGTTTGGCATTTTAAAAATATTATACGTGTAGTAAATGGTGTTAAACTTATAACTCTTTTTAAAAAATACCTTTAATTTTTTTTATTTAATGCGAGTGTGGAAACAGTTCTTTTTACACTGACAGCTGTTCTAACTAAATATGATTATACAACATCAATTACAGAGTAGGGAACTTTAGAAACATAAGAAAAACTAATACCTTCCTGATTTATTTTTTCATTGTATTAACACGGGTCTTGATTACCTTTTTTTGTTGCTATCTTGCTTTATTTTTACAGAGGTGAAATTTTAGGTAACCAAACTTGCCTCCTTACATTGATACTTTCTTATATTAAAATAGTAGATAATTTTCTGCCACAGAACCCTCCAGGTTACTTTTCTTTTCCTGCCCATTAATTGAATGGGTGTAAGCCGATGATGAATGCTAAAACAGTTTCCCCTAGAGGAAGGCCAAAAAGATGAATAAATTGTGAGATTTCACTGAAACAACATATACCTCTCCTGTTTTACCTTTTAGATATTTCAGACATCTGTGCATTTTGTGTGGGTGTCGGTTACTGTCCTTGTAAACAGATATATCTAAATTCTTCTCTCATCCTGTTGTCAGGTGGCAGTGGCATTCAACTGAGATCTTTTGGCTCCGGGCAGCTGGACTTAACCAGTTCCTCCTCTTCTCTTGGAAGTGAGAACAGTAACAAGAATAACAATGCACCACGGACCTGTGGGATAGGTGGGGTTTATAGAACCAAAAGCGGGGTGGGAAAGAGAGGAATCATCTCATTAGTTAAGGAAAATGGGAGAATTCCTCTAAATGTCAAGTGCTCCATCTGAGTGATTCTTTTCTCTAGAGATATTTTGTTGAGCAGACTGTTCAGGGAAGGCTTTCAATCTTGCCTGTCAGAGCTTGTAGTATGGCTTATAAAAAGACATTTCACAGATGAAGACATTAAATCTTATCAAGACCTGTGCAACCTTTAAAAAATAAATCAGGAATTAACAGTTTGCTGAAAGGATGGGGAAGTTGTACTATATAGAGAGTAAATTAGCAACATTTAGGGGCTCTAGATTTAACGTTTTTATTAGGTAAGTCGCTTTGGAAAATTTGCATTTCATACATATAATCATATAAAATCAATACTCTTAAGTTACACGAGATCCTTAGTAATGTAAAAAAAATGAGTACTGAGAAAGAAGATTTGGAGGTTTTTGTTTTTCATTAAATATATCAAGCTAAGCCTCTTCCTTTGTGATTTTCAAAATTATTTTTAGCAACAAAGGGAGTTAAGGGTCCTTCAGGTCAAAAAATAAATATCTGTTTTTAGACATTTTAAAGTGATGGTCTAGGGAGAAAATGGAGATTTTGTACATTACATTCTTGAAAACAACTGGCTTTTATACGATTTGTCCAATATATCATTAGCGTTGAAAAACCAAATGGCAGAAATCCAAAGATATTTTCTTTAGGTTTTATTTCTTATTCTTCTATGTCCACTTAAAATTACAAGTAAAATACATATTTCCAGTTGAATTATTCTATGCCATAAAAACAGTTGGAAATGAGATTCCTGACTTTGCTTGCAGTTTGAAAGAAAATATACTTTTAGATGTGATCCTAGTTATTCTTCATAGTTTCTTTTCTATAAACTAATAATAGCACAATTTGTATTGAAGGTAGCTATGAAGAGTCAAGTAGTACCATGATTTCTGCCTCATTTTCTGGCTCTCATAACAGCGTTTCCTTTTTTCTTCTCTGAACTTTCACTAAGCAACTTAAGCTTCATTTGAGTAAACGATCGTTATCTCAGTTACCCACCCGCTCGCCACAAGTAAAGGGTCCCCCCCTCACTTCATTGGCGATACCTTTGGCCTTCCTTTTGTTTTTGCTTCTGTTTGGTAGACTTCAGTGCTATGTTCTAAACCTACAGCATCTCATTAACATAGTTGTATTTCCCACGCAGGCTATACTTTGGCTCCCAGTGGTACTGTGGATAATTTTTCAGATTCTGGTCACAGTGAAATTTCTTCACGATCCAGCATTGTCAGCAATTCTTCCTTTGACTCAGTGCCAGTCTCGCTGCATGATGAGAGGCGCCAGAGGCATTCTGTCAGCATCGTGGAAACAAACCTCGGGGTGGGCAGGATGGAGAGGCGGACCATGATTGAACCCGACCAATACAGCTTAGGGTAGGCGCCTTTTCTTTAGTGTTCTTTTTCATTCTTTCTTCCATCTTTTAAGAATGAGTCCTTTTTTCTAGATGTGTGTTTCTATTTATTTTACACAATGCCTAAGAACTTTTCTCCCATCCCAGTTACGAATTTTCACAGTTTCTAAGTTATTAAATCCCATGCTAATTTTGTTGTGCTTTTCAAGTTTGGTTAATCCTTTATTGGAATACAGTTAGTTGTTCTGTGCTGAAGGCAGAGAGTGACTCTAGGATATATCTCAGTTCTTTTGTATGAACTGTCTTCCTGAAATCATCAGATTACATTGAGCCTTGTAAGGAAACTGATCCTTTATTATAAGCAAGCAATTGGGGTTTTTTTCCCCCCACTTTGTTTTATGGTAACGACAAGGTGAGAAAATTGGACATGGCAGAATTGACCACTATAATGTAGTTCCGTGCTGCTTTCATCCTATCCCTGGAATGAAAGAAAGCCACCTTTCTAGGAAAAAGTATTTTGGTTTTATCATAGGTTTGTTAGTTAACAGCCTTGCTTTTTCTTTTCCATTTCTTTTGACCACGTAGGTCCTACGCACCGATGTCTGAGAGCCGGGGCTTATATGCTGCAGCAACAGTGATCTCTTCTCCAAGCACAGAGGAACTTTCCCAAGACCAGGGGGACCGGGCTTCCCTCGATGCCGCCGACAGTGGCCGCGGGAGCTGGACCTCATGCTCAAGTGGCTCCCATGATAATATACAGACCATCCAGCACCAGAGAAGCTGGGAAACACTTCCATTTGGGCACACTCACTTTGATTATTCAGGGGATCCTGCAAGTGGATGGGCCTCTGGCAGCCATATGGACCAAATTATGTTTTCTGATCATAGCACAAAGTACAACAGGCAAAATCAAAGTAGAGAGAGTCTTGAACAAGCCCAGTCCCGGGCAAGCTGGGCCTCTTCCACGGGCTACTGGGGAGAAGACTCCGAAGGTGACACGGGCACAATAAAGCGAAGGGGTGGGAAAGATGTTTCCATTGACGCTGAAAGCAGCAGCATACCATCCGTGACCACAGAGGAAACTAAACCTGTTCCCATGCCTGCCCACATAGCTGTGACTTCAACTACTGCAAAGGGACTTATTGGTAAGCTTATTAGAGAGTTGGTCATGTCTGGATCGTGGCTTTAATCTAACTTATTTCAAAAGTAACCATGATGTGTTTGTGGTCCTTTTCCTCCTTTTGTCCCCTCCCCCCCAATTGCTGTATAGGGCTTGAAATGAATAGTGGTTAAGAGCCCAGGTTCTCTCGTCCGGTACATGTAAATATTTTCCAATATAGTATACCTTCAATACCTCTTAGCTATCAGGATCAGTAGGTTGTCATTATGGATATTTTCTGGTCTCGTATTGATCTTTTTTAGCTGAAAATTATCACGAAAGATGGCCATTCTCTGTAGAGGAAGAATTGTTATTTCATTGAAACTTTGAAATATTTTGTTACTCTATTTTGTTCCCTTGAATTGTATTTAGAACTTTACTTTGCATAAAAATCTTCTAATGATTTTTGTTATGCAGAGAAATTGTTTCTGTGCTAAACAAATTTTCTCTGTACTTATGGAACGAGGGAAAGGGTACTCAGAGAAAACGTAATGAGTTAGAACCTAGCAGTCAGGCTCTGATTGGGGTTGCAATCACGGTTTTGCTACTTCCCTAGCTTTGTGGCATTGAGCAAGGAGCTGAACTATGTCTGTTTCCTCATCTGTAAAATGAGTTTAATAATTTCTACTAATACAGCTCAGCTGGTGTGAGGATTAAAGGCATTCTCTGCGAAGCACTTAGCACAGTGCCCAGGTAGTAACTGATAAGTACCTGCTAGATGCTATTACTTTGCTATGTTGCCTGTTGTGAAACCTCTCGTGTTCCCTCAATCCTACCAGGATGTATTTTCTATGGTGTATTTAACATCCGTGTAATTGAAGTGTAGGAACACATTCTAGTAGATAGAGTGAGAAATTCTGGAGTGTAATAATTACAGATATCACTTTTATTAGTAGGGAAATTGTAGTTATTTTACCATGTAAATAGTCATGGGTGGATGTCCAATTTAATATCCTTTCCAGATGAACAAGGAGGTGACAGTTGATACCTATTCTTAGGTTGCAAATTTTATAGCACTTTCTTTTAACAAACTAATACTCAGACTTTTTTATTGCAAAGGAAAGAATAATTTTTAGTTCCTAACAGTTCAGTCTAGAAATTTCAAGAAAGTAAAACTTTGATTTTACTTATATTTACAAATTCATGTTCTAGGTCATGAACATTAATAAAAGGATTTTAGAGAAAAATACATACCTTCCACGTAGTTTGAATTTTTAAATTTGCAAATTTTTTTTTTTTTACTACTTTTTCAAATTTATTTTGATTCACTATTGTCGGAAGTGAGGCTCAAGACCGTAAATAATGTGGAATTGATTCCTGCGTAATAAGGGTAAAATGCCCAGCAAAGAGGGAATAGCCTGCCTCATCCCTGGGGCTTGGCGAGTAAGGCACTTTTACCAGGTTAACTATAGCATACTGTGGACATAGTACTGGGCACCTTTCATATTTTCTCTTTGCTTAGTCTTTCCAGTAAACCCAAGGGTTACATGTTAACCTTATTCCTATTTTATTAAGACAAGTAAGACAAGTTTTGAAATAGTTCGTTTAAAATAATTTCACCACACAGAGATAACGTTGTGAATATTCGCTTCAGTTAGCATCCATCCCCCATCTCTATCCCATACCACACAAAATCACATTTGCTCTTCCGCTGTGTGTGCTGTCTTAATGATGATTCGATAGGTTTTCGTGGACATAGGTGGCATGAAATCGTCGTCCACAGCATTTTTAATGGCTGGTACCTTGTCTTCACTATAGCGCGGAAGGAGGGCAGGTATCGAGAGCCGCCGCCCACCCCTCCAGGCTACATCGGAATCCCCATCACCGACTTCCCAGAAGGGCCTTCCCATCCCACCAGGAAGCCTCCGGACTACAACGTGGCGCTGCAGCGGTCTCGGATGGTCGCCCGCCCCGCCGACACGGCCGGGCCTTCGCCCCCGCAGCAGCCGCACACGCACCCCGCGAGCGGCAGGCCGGTCAACAAGCCGCAGTGGCACAAGCCCAACGAGTGCGACCCGCGCCTCGCCCCCTATCAGTCGCAAGGGTTTTCCACCGAGGAGGACGGTACATACGCCTTCTTAAAACCGTAAAGTTAGATGTGTCCGCTGATGCTGCCTCTCCGCTTGCCGAGGAGTGCCTGTTTTCTGAACGCCCTGAGCACCTGTGTCTTTAGCCATATTCTGCACAGAGAACATTTTATATTTAGTTATATAACCCAAATTCGGGGTTATAGCTTTTGACTGCTTTCTTTGTGTTGAGTTGTTTGTTTGTTTGTTTTTGTTTGTTTGTTTTCTAAATGGCTTAAGAAATACCGGAGATTGCAGAAGTGGTCACTTGTACAAGTGTGCGCATGGCTGGATTTCTTTCCTAATTCTCAGTGCTCTGTGGAAATATTATATTTGGACTTTTAATGAGCTCCAAAGGAAAGCCTGATAAAGAAATACACTTCTCTATGACTTTGCCTTCCTTGTACAAGTCTACCGGGCTATGCTAGAATGAGGATGAGGAGGGAGAGCATGGTATCCCTCCCCCGCTTTCTTTTTTTTTAAGTTTTATTTTAACATGTTCTGGTACACAAACATTACAGAAAAAACAAAACACAAAAATGAAAATTGCTTATAGTCCTGCCACTTGGCAGATAACCACTATGAACATTTTGTTATATATCCCAGACTTTTTAATGTGTATGTGACTATAGTCCAAAAAAAAAATCACATGCTGTTTTATAGCTTTTTTCAATGAATTAACTTTCCAATCAATTAATACACAGCATATCTATTTTTGTATTGTGTATATAAAGATATGCATCAGATATACTTTAGTTTTAATTTTTTTTTAATCATTGATCATTACCTAGAAAAAAAGACAAGGCTTATAAGTGAAGTATACTAAAAAGAATAGCCATAGTGTATTTTTATTTAGCACATCAGTGAACGTATTCTCTCTAAGCATAAGAAACAACTTCTTGCTCATTGATTTGCTTTTTCCTTTCCTGGTTGTGTTTGCAGAAGATGAACAAGTATCTGCTGTTTGAGGCACAGGCGTTTCTGTATCCAGCGTGAGGCACCTCCAAAGAGAACGCAGGAAGACGTCCCTAGCGTCGGAGCCTTGGCACTCCCCTTCTGAGGATGGTGGACCGGTTTGCCTCCTTCCCTGCCTTAAAAGCAGCATGGGGCTTCTTCTCCCCTTCTTCCTTTCCCCTTTGCATGTGAAATACTGTGAAGAAATTGCCCTGGCACTTTGCAGACTTTATTGCTTGATATGCACAGAGCAGCAATCTTCAAGTTCCCGCTGTTGCTGCCTCTGCCACGTCACACAGTATCATTCCAAATTCCAAGATCATCACGACAAGATGATTCACTCTGGCTGCACTTCTCAATGCCTGGAAGGATTGTTTTCAATCTTCCTTTTCGATTTTAATCCAGTCCCAGCACTTGGTCTCATTGGGATAATGAGAAAAGCTAGCCATTGAACTTCATGGGGCCTTTAACCCACCAAGGAAGACAAAGAAAAACAATGACATCCTTTGAGTACAGTGCTTGTCCACTTGTTTACAATGTCCTCCCTTTTTTTTTTTTAATGAATTTAAAGATTGTGTTCAGAGAGTAAATGTTATATCCATTTAATGATTACAGTATTATTTTGAACCTTTAAGTAGGATTGCCAGCCTGGGTTTCTAAAAAAACCAAATATGCCGGACAGGGTGTGGTCACACCAAGAAGTGGGGAAGACCTGGCTTGCGACCCTGTCTTCCCGTGTCCTTCTGGCCTCACCCGTGAAGTGCCCTATCTTGGAGAAGTATAAAATGTTAGCCAATTACTTAGATACCAAGACACCCCGTCCACTCCTTCCCCAGTGGGCGGGGTTCTTCTATAAACCTGTTTGCACATGGCCAGGGGAGGGAAATAGGACTTTCGTGTCCTGTGTCTGAGCCTTATGGAGTGCGGGACAGTGTCATTGGAGGGCGTGTCCTGCTCCATTGAGATGGATGGCAAACCCCATTTTTTTAAGTTATGTTTCTTTGATTTTTGTTAATTTAGTTTTAGGGATTTTTTTTTTGTTTGTTTGTTTTTAAAGAGAAACATTTATAACTGGATAGCATTGCAGTGAAAGCAGCTGAGGATGTTGGAGCTAATGCCAGCTGTTAATACTGCTCTTTCAAGACAGCCTCCCTTTATTGAATTGGCATTAGGGAATAAACAAGCCTTTAACGTGATAAAAGATCAAAAACCTGGTTAGGTATGCCAGCCTTTGCAAGGTAGGTTAGTCACCAAGACTGACCGCTAAGTGGCTCTATGGATGCTATGGATAGAGAAGGCCGAAGTGTAGCAACCACCTGCTCACAGCTGCTATTAACCCTATAATGACTGAAATGACCCCTCCACTCTATTTTTGTGTTGTTTTTGCACAGACTCCGGAAAAGTGAAGGCTGCCAATCCGAGTAGTACTCAAATGTGAGGAACTGCTGGTCTTGGATTTTTTTTCCATTAAATTCAGCTGATCATATTGATCAGTAGATAAACGTAAATAGCTTCAAATTTTAAAAGTCGAATTGCAGTGTTTTTTCACTGTATCAAACAATGTCAGTGCTTTATTTAATAATTCTCTTCTGTATCATGGCATTTGTCTACTTGCTTATATATTACATTGTCAATTATGCATTTGTAATTTTACATGTAATATGCATTATTTGCCAGTTTTATTATATAGGCTATGGACCTCATGTGCATATAGAAAGACAGAAACCTAGCTCTACCACAAGTTGCACAAATGTTATCTAAGCATTAAGTAATTGTAGAACATAGGACTGCTAATCTCAGTTCGCTCTGTGATGTCAAGTGCAGAATGTACAATTAACTGGTGATTTCCTCATACTTTTGATACTACTTGTACCTGTATGTCTTTTAGAAAGACATTGGTGGAGTCTGTATCCCTTTTGTATTTTTAATACAATAATTGTACATATTGGTTATATTTTTGTTGAAGATGGTAGAAATGTACTATGTTTATGCTTCTACATCCAGTTTGTACAAGCTGGAAAATAAATAAATATAACATAAAGCCTTGTCTATATTCTTAATGAATTGTGCATGATTTTTATTATCAAAGTGTAATAAAGCCCTTGGGTCTCACAAAAGAATTAAGACCTCAGGAGGCTGAGGAGACAGTCTCTTTACCCTACAAACTGCCCAAGAGCCTAGTCTTTTATGTAGCTCTCTGTTGATTCAGAGAAAAGAAATCAATATCGTTGATGTTAAACCAATCCATGTTCAGAAATCACAGTGTTTCTTGAGACTCAGTGAAAAACAAAGATCAAATCACTGTGTATTTACATAGCATTTGTCTCTCCTCAACCCTTTTCCAATAAAAATCTCTGTGGGACACACTGGTTTGATTCCCGGTCTACATACTGAAAAACAGGACTTTAGAGAACTTAAACTGAACTTCAAGACCAAGACTGCTAAGTTAAGAGTGCAATTTAGCGACTGATTTGAGCCTTCGGATGCGTACATAAAATGTCATTGTGACGTCTGTGAGTCCTAATGTGTGGTAAGTCTGAATAATATTTCAGTCTATCAGAAGGGTGCTTATATTTAAAAAGGTAAAAATCAGCTAAGAAGCAACCTATTTAAGGACATTTTGAAATCAAGGACTCATTTCTTATCCTCAAGCAGGCGTAAATGAAAAAGTCCCATCCATCACTCACTGAGGAGCCTCAGAAGTCAGAGTGGAAGCACAGCACCAAACATGAGGAAATGTGAGGAAGTCTGAAAAGGAGTCAGGAGTTGGCCAAATTTAATCTTTCTGAGGAATTTGTGCTAGCTGTCCTGGTGAGTATATTTTGAAATTCTAGCCATCAAAACAGTTGGAGAATTAAAAACAGTAGCTCAACCGTATCTTTTGAAAAATGAAGATACCATGTGTATATGTGTGTTATGTGCTCACCCCTATGATCTATTCATTATAAAACCCATTACCCAGGGACACCCCTATCAAAACAGCAACTCATGCTCTATTTAATACAATGCTCTATTTAAGTTTCTATCATTCAATAGCTTAATTTTCTAAAGTCTGTTTTGAAAATTGTTAAGAATCTGATGTTTTGAAGAATATCCTCATTATATTTTATATTCTGCAAAAACATAGGAAAATGATAAATCAGCCATGATACCTATTATCCCCATTTGGTATGAGGTTATCTGTAAGTAGCAAAAGACTTGTCTCTGCTTCAGGGTTTCAAGAAATAAATACATGTTCATCAGGTGTATCAATAGCAGTGACAGAGTTTAATGTGTGTCAATTAATAATAGAAATTTGCCAACTTCTAGGAATGTTGTAGAAAGTGTTCGCGAACGTCTGATGCTTCCTTCTTTATCAGAAAAGCCAAACAGACCAAGTTCTGTTTTCATACAGGTTAGAGCCCTCAAAATATTTCCTCAGCTTTAATCCATTCCCCTCTATTGTGAGGTATAGAGTTTATGCTCATCAATGCTTTAATATATTTTGGCTCCAGTTCACTGATAATCTCTCCAAATGTTCTTGAGTGATGCAAGCTGCTGAGATTGTGTGTGTTAATAACACACCTGTTAGGTCTGTGTACTAATGTATTTCTCAGTGCATTATTATACTTGTATTGGTGCCGAAGAAAAATGGAGCCTCTCTGAGTCCTTGAGTCCATGATCTTGTTCTCCTTTAAAAATAGCATACTCAAAGAATAAAGGAAGTGCAGCAACTGAAGGGTCAAATTGTTGACTGGAGAGGCAAATGATTTTGTGAATATTCACTACACGTGTCAAGTGGAAGTTGAAAAGGGCAATAATGTAATGGAAATGAGTGAGGCAGACAGCAACAGAGGTGACATGACACTTTTAAGAAAGACCTTAAAGTGAAAAAGAATTTACCCAGTTGAGAATGAGGCAAAACCATTCACTTAGAACTGAAAAGTAATACGTAATTGCACCTTTTATCAACATTTCACATTTTAGCCAAATGTAAGGCAAGCACAATAAAATTCCTGCCTATGTTTGAGATTTATACTTATTGCCCAGTTAGTTTTTACAGTGGCATCCCTACGTAACAGGAAAATTTATAGAGGTGATTAAAACATTGCATGCAAGGGTAAAGAATCTTAGAAAAGACTACATTTCATGGGCAATCAGGTCATAACAATTTTGATTATGAAAAAAATATCTAAGCATAGAATATAATATCTGAAGTAAATTTAGAATCAAATGACCAATTTTCTAGAGGAAAACAAATAGTGAAATGCGTTCAGTCCAGGGTATTCAACACCTCAAAAATAAAAGCTTTTTTGTTTGTTTGGGTTTTTTTGTAGATAGTTTAATAAAATTTAAGGAACTTATAATAATATTAACTATTTGACCTAAACTTGAGTAGATGAAACGCAGTGTGGTCTGCTGGGAGCCAATAACGTAACAGAATATTTGAGGTTTTTCTTATGTAGGTTGGGACGTTTTCAGTAAGACCACAAAATTGATTTAGGATCAAAATAGTGTCACATGTAGCATTAAATTGAAAATACGTGCAATGCTTCCTGATTTGGTTTAGGGAGGTAATTTCATTCATATTGTGCACTTACTGTGGTCTAGGCACTTTTCTAGATGCTGGATATTTGCAGATTTCACTGAAGTGACCCAGGTACCTTCAAATTTGGCAGAGTGTCTCCCATTTCTCAGGCCGTAGAGGGGAAAACTCCCTGAGTGATCCCTAAGGTAAACCAGTATCTTGAAGCAGCCTTGATCACAACTGAATCAGAGGAGATGCCTGGCCCAGAAGTGGCCAATGTCGGCTGGCCAGCAATCGTTAAGAGGCTTCTAGAATGAGTGCTGTCACCAGCAGTGAAAGTTCCACCAACTTGAACTCATCACATTTTTTTTTTAATTTCTGTGCAAATGCAAAAAAAGAACAAAAACTCTGCTCAATGAAGTCAGTATGCAGAAGCTGTGAGACAGAAGTGGGGAGTACGAAAAAATAAGAGGGGGTCTATGAGGTCAGGAAAATGGTTAACCAAAGAGACGAGTCGTGTTAAAAGCTTAGCACAGCAGACGCCTATTTCTTAGGAAGCAACCAAAGGATATGGTGTCCTTGTGCCTGAAGAGATTTCCCGTTTCAGAACCACTCTCCGCAGCTTGGCTCTGTGACAGGTGCTTGTTCCTCCTGAAACCCGGATATAGAACCATGCCTGTTCTTTGTGTATCTGCTCTTGATAGCCAGTCTGTTCTCAGCACCTAGAACAGTGCCTGGACTACGGAAAAGGTTTTACATAAATGAGTATCTTATCGAGCACCCAAGAAGGCCCAAATTACACAGATAAATTGGACTTTCAAAATCAGGCAACATGCGTTGATTGATGGGTATCTATAACTGTGCTTGTTACTGGTGAATATTCAGAAGTAAAATAAGTAACTTCTTTAAAAAAATTATTTTTTTATCTTTATTGAGGCATCATTGACAAGTAAATGACTCTAAACAAGGATAGCAAGGATTTAAGGTTATCCAGAAGGACCAAAGAATAAAAGACTGTTTAAGAGTTAAATTTTGTGTGGCTACAGAAGTTGAGGTGGATCAAAGATCAATAAAGACTGAAGTATCCTTGGGCCAGCCGAGCGGCTCAGTTGGTTAAGAGCTCACTCAAGAGTTTGAGCTCTGAGCAACAGCGGTTCGAGTCCAGCCCGAGCTGAGCAGCCGCTGAGCTGCCAACAGGTAGCAGGATGGCTCAGCTAAAAAAACAAAAACAAAAAACAAAGAGTGTGAGCTCCGAGCAACAGCAGTTCGAGTCCCGGCCCGAGATGAGCTGCCAACAGGTGGCAGAATGGCTCAGCTAAGGAAAAAAAAGACGGAAGTATCCATAAGAAGAGTGTTCACTCACTTTGATAATATAGTTATCACCATAATAGAAAAAACTCAATAAAAGCAACAGATTTTTCTTTTGGTTGTATTTTCCAGCATCTAATAGAAAAAATGAGGACTTTTATATTCAGAAACAATTATGTTGTTTCTTTGCTGGAACAATAACTGGCTATTCAGATTTGAGTATATGGCAAACATTTATTTTTCATTTTTTTCAAAATTAAAGTGTTACCCTGTATGGTGTAGAGGAGAGCCCTTGTGAAATAGGAAAACCCCACTCGTTTGAAATTGTAGTTAACAGCATTGAGATTTTCCCATTAATCATAGTTAATGTGGCTCATATTTTGGATACTTCTGATAACAGCAAAAGAGTGTGTCTTTTAATTCTCAGAGTTTGGTAGTTACCAGATAAGCTTCTTTCATTAGTTGAAGATCAGATAATTTTGCACATGATAGTTGAATGCAAAGTTTATTTGGTTGTGCTTAAAGTGGCTTACCGCTTTGATTTCAAGTGTCTTTTAAGGTCAGTCAAGTGTGATTGTACCTAAGAAATTTAAATTGCTATGTGTTCTTTTACTCCCCCAAAGTTCCTCCACACAACAGGGTCTTTGTTGGGAATGTGGACTAGGCTACTCATTTCATTTGCTCAGGAGGAAGCAAATGATCTGTGGATTTATATAAATATCTCTATTAAGAGACAAAATATTAATAAATGCTTTACTGTTTTTTTTTCTTTCTCCAGACACAGGAATGAACCCAGAATTGATCAGCCTCACACACTATAAGCCTTGAACTTCTGAATTAATGTGACCAGTCACAGTTAATGTGACTCTAACAGAGACTTTCCTTCCTTCCTCTCGTCTCTCCCCAGAAAAATGCCCCTTTGCCCTCTTGGCGCTGACCAAGGATTCCCCGCTGAAGGTCACACACATTAGGGCAGCAGATCCTTTGAGGGACTAATTCTTGTGACTGTGGAATGCCACCACCCTCCTGCCTCTAAATGCCCTGTCTCTAAATCAAACTTTGTCCACCCAGACAGGACGACTCTACCCAATGGTGACAGCCACACCAAGGGACTGGGTGAGTTGAAAGCTGAAAGCTTCAGGGAGCTTTAAGAGATTTTCAAAACAGCACTTTAAATGTGTGTCTGGAACAAAGTGGGATAGAAATCAACAATATCTATTGACCATTGTGCTTTGTTTTGTCCTTTGAGTATTTCAATTTATTTCTACCCAAAATAATTCCTTCTCACCTTCCCCCTTCCTCCTTTTCACCCTGTTCAACCATCTCCACCCACCCTGCCCACCCTGCCCTAGGAAAATAGTGTTCTGTGATGACCCACACCGTATTGCAGAGTGGTTTTCATAAAATATATTCATTCCCGTCCTCAAGCTCATTATGAACCTTCTATTGCCAAATCTTTGGGATCTTTGGAACCAACCTTTACAACTTAATGTTGTAAGGCTCATGTGTGTCCTTCTTACTCAGATCCTCCTTTCAAGACATCCTCTGAACAAAAGCCTGGAGAAGGTTCATTTCCATCACAGAAACAAAAATAAGCCTTTGTCCCTCCCCCTTAAAAATACTCAAAGGCAATGGGCATCACCATCACACTAAACTGATTGATTTCTTAGAACAGCTCATTATGAACCTTCTATTGCCAAATCTTTGGGATCTTTGGAACCAACCTTTACAACTTAATGTTGTAAGGCTCATGTGTGTCCTTCTTACTCAGATCCTCCTTTCAAGACATCCTCTGAACAAAAGCCTGGAGAAGGTTCATTTCCATCACAGAAACAAAAATAAGCCTTTGTCCCTCCCCCTTAAAAATACTCAAAGGCAATGGGCATCACCATCACACTAAACTGATTGATTTCTTAGAACAGGCGGCTATCTGTCTTCTCAGAAGCTCCTGGCGGTACAAAAAAGAGCAGTAAAACGGTTTGATATAAGAAGTGTGAAGGGAGACGAGGAGGTGTGTGTTTCTGTGTGTGAGCACATGTGAGGAAGTATGGTGTAAATACAATGGAGAGGAGGATAAAAAGATAGATTAAAAGGGAAGAGTAAAGGCACACAGTGAATACAGTTTTACAGCTTAAAAAAATTTTTTTTAATGTAGGTTTTGAGGGTGGAGCCCTCATAAATGATATTAGTGCGCTTACAATATAGAGTCACAAGAGAGTTTACTTTCTTTCTCTTCGAGGTGAGGATACAATGAGGAGTTGGCAGCCTGCAACCTGCACGAGGGCTCTCACCAGAAGCCAACCATGCTGGCACCCTGATCTCAGACTTCCAGCTTCCAGAACTGTGAGAAATAAATTTCTGTTGTTTATAAGCACCCAGTCTATGGTAATTGGTTATGGAAGCCTGAACTGACTTTAACATTTGGTAAACTTTTTTTTTTTAATGAAAGAAGTGAGTCCATTACTTCAAAGAAAACAATGGATTGTATTTGTTACCAATGATAAATTTCAAGTTTTCAAGTGAAAATTAGAATTTTGGAAAATTTGTATCTGTCTTTTTACACTTGGCAGATCCCCAAGAGTTAAAGGCTTTTCTGAAGATATTAGTAGTGATATCTTAAAGAAGGTGATTTTTTGATACTATATAATGAAATGTGTCAACAAAAAAAGTTGAGAACCACTACCTTAAATTTTCGGTTGGGGTCCTGTTATCCAGACCATGTTGATCCTTCCTTACTAAAAACAAATAGACATAAGTCACATACGTGAAAATTATGAGTTTCTCTACTTGAAAACGATAGGTAGCGAAGCTGTTCAAGCTGAACTTTGAAGGTATTTGTGGACCTCCATCATCACTTGAAAGTAAGTCAGTCATTTATCTCTTAAAAGTATAGACATAGGACTCTTGGAAAAATTGTTTGTTTTTTTTCTTGTAATTTAATTATAAGAGAAAGATCTAGAGCATTCATAATGCACATTCCATCTTGGTTTGAATATATATATTAAAGAGAACAGTTTCTGGAGTCATATAGATCTTGGCTTGAAACCCAGATCTTTCTTCTTCTAATTATGTGACTTTGAAAAATTTACATCTCTGAGCTTCCGAAGTTGTCTTCAGTGATCTGTTTCTTGGTTTTTAAACCCTTGTGTCCCCTCCCCTGATGAATGTTGGTCTATCTAATAGAATATGGCAGATATGATGGCATGTAACTTTCAAGTTTAAATTATAAAAGACTGCAACTTCTGTCTTGAGTTCTTTGATTTTTTGGAGACATTTTGGGTCACAGCTCTGAATGAAAGCAGCTGCCATGCCATAAGTCCACGTAGGCAACCTGTAGAGAGGCCCCTGTAGTGAGGAAGTGAGGCCTGCCCACTGTGAGTGGGCTTGGAAACGTGTCTCACCCTCAGTCAAGCATTGAGCTGCCTGGTGTCCTGGTTGCCAATCATGAGAAACCCTGAGCTAGAACCACCCAGCTAAACTGCTCCCAGGTTTCTGACCACAGAAACTATGTTGTTTTAAGTTACTGTGTTTTAGGGGTAACTTATTAGACAGTAATAAATATTAATTATCTACAGGTCACTAAAATATTACTTTCATTCCCTCAAAATGTGTCCCCAATCTTTCAGAAATGTTTTTCCCTAGAAATACGGTAAAAATTGGCTCAGTTTACTGCATCTCAACTAGAAATGTCAGGTCCACTAGAGCAAACAATGCTTTGGTTGAAATAGACTGAAGTTTGTGGTCTGGTGCAAAATTATAGAGAGTTTCCTGGAATGCATGGCCCAGTCTCACATCTTTATTGTATTTCACCATCCTGGATACTCTTTCTCTGGTCATTTTGGTTGTTTGACATTAGTTCTCTCGTAGATTCATTAGGGAAGATTTGTGGGGAAATTCTTGCTCTTGAAATTCACTTTGGCTGAATATAACATCCTTAGCTCACATTTTCTTTTCATGAGCGTCTTAAAAATGGTATGCCATTGTCTGCTTGCATAAAGTAGTGCTAGCTTAAAATCTGATGGCTATCCACATTTCTTTTTAAGTTCTGTGATCTTTTTGCATTGATGCTTAAAAGACTTTCCTCTCTGAAAAGCTATAGTTTTGATAGAATATGTCTTGCACTATGAGGTGTTGGCTACTATTGTATGCAGTCGGGATATATTCAATAGGTAGTTTCACATCCTCTCTACAGAAAATTCTATTGAATTTTAGATTTCAGCATTTATTGGTTTCAATTATTTAGGTTTTCCGCTTCAGAAACCCCCTATAATACGCATGTTAGATATTCTTTTAATGTCTTCTAGAACTACTACTTTCTGTCAAGTATTTTTTTATGTCTTTCTGCATTTCCTTTTGATGTTTAAATCACCTCTTTGCCATCTTTTACTTTCCTTAAAACATTTTATTATTCCCTTAAAACTTGTTTTTGTGTTTCGCTTGTTTTATCTTTGTTTCTCAAATGATTTTTTTTCTAATTTTTTTTCTGAGTGCTTTCACTTTTTCCTTCAACATTTTCTTTTCTGTACTCATTTTGTTTATGAGCTTTAAAAAAATTTCTGATTTTTGATGTTTTTACAAAGCTTATAATAATTTTCCTTATGTTATTTTACATATTTTAAAATATTAGGTTACAATTTTCATCCATTTTGTGAGTTTGAATTCCTGGCATTATTTCATAGCATGCAAGGATTTAATATACTTCCAATTCTCTTTTTTTTTCTAATAATAACAACTTGGTTTGAGGTTTGATAAATCCTTTTCTGCAGCTTGTTTTAAAATAAAATGAGTCTTTCTGTCTTCCTAAGAACGATGAATGAGCCAAGATAGCTTTTCTAACTTCATGACTCTTGCTCTTTCATTGTTATCACAAAGTGATAGAAAAAACCAAAAATATGGCAGTGAACTTGCTGAGAGTTCCCTCTTCTGTTTCTCTCCCCTAATTTTACCTGGACCTTCTCTTTCCTTTGCCTTTATTGTTTCTTTCCTACTGAATTAGGATTCTACTCTCAGCGTTTTCTCCTTATTACAGGGGTTTGTCGTGGCAAGTCGGTTTGATTCATTACTTTCAGCAATTCATAAGCACGGACCTCTGGACACTCAGCATCCTCAACATCCCTGCAGCCCCCTAAAGTCATCTGCACAATGAGATCTGCGACGGTCCTCCCCAGTTTCTACAGCTATTCTCAGAATAGCCCACCGTGCTTCCCCGCGAGTCACTGCTGGCAATTTTATTGGGAAATTCGAGAGATTCAAAAACTGTACTGCTATCACTACCTAAATCCCAGAATGGTACCCTTGTGCCTTTTATTTTGAACAAAATTTCCTTAGAAATGTTTTTTTTAGAAACTTATGCATCTATTTAATTTGCTTTTTAGTTTATTTTTTGAAAAATAAATTTTTATGGTGTAAATTTTAAAATATACACAGAGGTAGAGAGGATAGTATACTGCCACCCCTGCAGGTGCCCATTACCAACAATTATTACCATACAGCCTATTTTATTTCATTTTAGCCCTATGTACTCCTGCCCACTCAGTGGATTATTTTGAAGAAATTTCAAGACCTCATGTCATTTCAGCATAAAATACTTTCATTTTTCAATTATTTTTGAATGATGATTTTTTTTTTTTTAAGATTTTATTGGGGAATTGAGGGAGGGAACAGCGTTGGGGAAACAGACAAGTTGCTGTCCTTTTGTTCTTCAGCCTAGTTGTGGAGAACGTTGCTTCACTGGCCCATGTTGGTATTGTGATCATTGTGCTCTTCCCGGGTGAGGCAGATCTCTCACTGGTCGTCCAATGGCTGCTCACGGCGGCTCACAGCAGCTCACGCCAGCTGCTAGCCACTCACACTGGCTGTTGGCCACTCATGGTAACTTCTGGCAGCCCAGTGCAGCCCCGCTGCAGTCTACACTGTCACCGGCGACTCATAGCAGCCTAGCTCCAGGTCAAGCTGTTGTTCACCATCTTAGCTGTAGAGGGCACAGCATCACTGGCCCATGGGGGATCTGAACCAGGGCCCTGCTGCTCAGAGCTCACACTCCCAAGCCAACTCTTAACCAATGAGCCACTTGGCTGGCCCTGAATGCTGAATTTTATATATAATATATATGAAACATTAAGCTAAGATGATTCACAACTTTACACAAGGCACAGTATATACATAATTGAGCCTTGGTTTCATACATCTTAGGAAAATTGTGTCTATCAATGGGCCACAGAAATCAAAATTAGGCGCCGGCCAAGTGACTCAGCTGGTTAAGAGCTTGCTTGGGAGCACCAGCTCTGAGCAGCAGGGCTGCGGTTCGGATCCCACATTGCGGGCCAGTGACGCTGCCCTCTACAGCTAAGATGATGAGCAACCGGTCGACCTGGAGCTGTGCTGCCTTGAGTCGCCAGTGACGGCGTAAGCTGCAGTGGGGCTGCAGTGGGCTGCCGTGAGCTACGTGAGTGGCTGGCAGCCAACGTGAGCGGCTGGTAGCCGGTGTGAGCTACCGGGAGCTGCTGTGAGCAGCCGACCAATGACCGGCGACCGATTGCCTCACCAGGGAAGAGCACAATGATCATACCAACATGGGCCAGTGAAGCGAAGTCCTCCACAACTAGACTGAAGAACAAAACAGCAGTTTGTCTACCTGTCTGTTCCCCTTCCCGATTCCCCAATGCTGTTCCCCTCCCCAATTCCCCAATAAAAATCTTTGGGAAAAAAAAAATCAAAATTAGGAAGAGGTCTATCCTTAGAGATTTATGAAAAAATGCTCAAAAAGCAACAACACTTAAAACCATCTATCCAGTTTTCTACGCCAGAACATCTGAGAGTCATCCTTAATTCTCCTTTCTCTCCCGCCCCCTCAGTAGTGCCCCCAAACCAAAGTCTTATCTATGTTCAATGTCTCTATTCCCACTGTCACGGCCCGAGCTCACTCAGGGCTTCATCGTTTCTTTCCTGGACTAAAGCAACAGGCTACTAACTCAACTCTTGATCTCCAATCTCACCCTCTTCAGTTGCTCCTCCAAGAAGCATTAGCAAGATCTTTCTTTTTTTTTTTTTTTTAATTGGGTAATTGGGGGGATGGGAACAGCGCTGGGGAATCGGGGAAGGGGAACAGACAAGTTGCTGTCGTTTTGTTCTTCAGTCTAGTTGTGGAGGACATTGCTTCACTGGCCCAAGTTGGCACCATCATTGCACTCTTCCCTGGCGAGGCAGATCAGTCGCCGGCTTCTGGACGGCCGCTCACTGCGGCTGCTGGCTGCTGGCTGCTGGCTACAGACGGTAGCCCATGGCAACCCACTGCCACAGGGGCTGCAGCCTACGCCGTCGCCGGCGACTCATGGCAGCCCAGCTCCAGGTTGAGCTGTTGTTCAGCATCTTAGCTGTAGAGGGCAGTGTCACTGGCCCTCATATGTGGGATCCGAACCGGGGCCCTCTGGCATCCCAAGCCAGTTCTTAACCAACGTGCCACTTGGCCGGCCCAGCAAGATCTTTCTTAAAGGTACATAGATTCGGTTGGCTCTTCTGTTTAAGCACTTAGTGTCCCCCCATCACAAAAGGGGTAAAGAAAATACTCCTTTTGAAATAAACTAGGCTCTTCAGGATCTGGATCCTGTCTTTTTCTTCTATCTCCTCCTGACTCTGTCTACACAAACACCGCTTGTATTTTTTTCAATGCTCTAAACTGTTTTAGACGGCTTTGATTTCTTGTATGTTGTTCAATTTCCCCCCCCCCCCCAAACCTTATCCCTCATGCTGCCAGCAAACTGACAAGCGTTACCAATGTCTCTTCCGTCTTTGAAAAAGAAAAAAAAGCTTATGGAGTAAAATGACTAAATGTTTCTTCACGAAGATAGCAAGTATTATTTTCGACTTTCAATATTCTACTCACATTTCTTACCTCATTTGCTCCTCAAAACCCCTCCATGAAGTATATAAGACAGGTATTGGTTTCTATGAATGAGTAAAGTGAGTAGAGGCAACAGTCAGTGGGTGGTAGATATAGGAGAAGGCACTGGAAAACTCCAGCAGACACCACTCAGGTCATGTTCTGTAGATGCCTGGAGGTACTGCAGGAGGAGAATCTGTCTTTGTTTCCTATACAACACTTTCAGAGTTCACAGCAGGGGATGTCTTTCTTTATGCAGGTTTTTTATCTTCTTTCTTTCTTTCTTTTTAAGCTGTCATGACCACTAATTCTGAATAATAGGCAACTGAGAAAGATTGGAAGAATGTTAGTTTTTTTCCCTCGCTTTCTTTAATCACAAATACACCCAGGTCAAAAGCTTGGTTTGAAATGGCATCCATGGTAATTTTTTATTTCTAAATACAGAAGTGATTTAATAGTAAAGTCCTGTTGGTCCAGCTAGAGGGCATGGGAATAGCTCTATCTGAATGTGAAGAATTGGTTTTAAATTATTAGAGAGCCAAAGACTCAGAGAGAGCAGGGTTAGAGAAACACTTTATGACCTTTACCTACACTTGAACTAGAAATGTCATCTACATTTCCAAAGGCAGTAAGAGTTCCAGTTTGAATTTCTGTGGTGACACTTGAAAGATTGATCACTCTATTCTGAAAGAAGGCAAAAGAATGTGAGTGAGAGGTCACAGCAGCCGACACTGCCAGTGGGAGCTGACAATCAACTAGAAAAGCCCCAAGTCGTCCCAACTTTTCCACATGCAATATTTAACTATTTTGTTGTTGTTGTTTACGTTTGGTAAACAAAAATTTAAAAATTCATCTGCTATTCCACTCCAACTACCAAGATTGGCAAAAATGGGAATGGTTTTTATTGTAAATTGCTTTTCTTCAGGTTGTGGGAATAATTTAGGTTTTCAATGAATGCTTTTTGGTGAAAGATACATAAATAATAAAACTAATTTTGAAATTCTGAAATCTTATTTTAAGTTTTACTTTGTCATTTCACATTGGTCTCTGAAACAGTGATGTGTTTCCTTCAAAGACTTTAATTAGAGTATAATGTGTGAAAAATGAGCTGATCCCGATGTGGATGAATAATAATAATCCCAGTTTAGCTAGGCCTGTAGCTCCGCCTATTGAATAACATAACCTTGAAAAATAATTAGATAAAGCTGATTCTTTTCAAGATAAAGTTTAGAAAAATGTGGATATTTAGCAATTGAAAATAAACTGAAACTGCAATTTAATCCCTCAGAATTATTTTGAGAATGCTTCAAATTAGCCTTTCTTGAGTTTAAAAAAAAGGGGGGGGGGAGTAAAATGTATGTTAAAGGGCCCTCTAGTGCTTATAGTAGCTTACTGCAGTTTTATATAAAAAAAAATCTGCCTCTAGAAAGATAGAATAAATGTCTTTTCCCTATTCCTTCCACTAAGTACAACTAAAAACCCTGACATTATGCACAAAACAAACATAAGATGAAGCTAAAAGGTGGAGGGAAGGCAGGCTGGCTAGAGACCTCAGGACCAAAGGTGATGTGTCCCCTGGGTTTTCTTTTTGTCTCATGTATCCCAGACTTGGAACTAAAGAAGCTGGCAACCCAAAAAGACCAGTGACTGTAGACCAAACAAAACAAGCCCGCTCTCTAGCCAAAGAACCAAGAAATGGGCAGCTAGCGAGACCGAATACTGTCAGACGCTAAGGACTCTGCTTCAGGGAAACGCCCCAGAGAAAGTTGTCGCTCCACACGGCCCATGTCAGCAAAAGCTGAGTTGGGAAGCTGAGGTTTCCACTGTCCCCAGGCTATGATAATAGCAGCAGGCACCAGCTTCCCTTTAAAAACCTCCCCTGGCCTAGAGACCACTGGGGAGGGTGCTGGGACTTTCATCCCTCCCAGGCAGGATCAGCGGAGACCACGTAACATGGTTTCCACACCGACCCGGCAGTCATGAGCAGTGATGAGGTGCTCCTGCCCCTCACTGGTGGGGTGCTTTCAGAGGAGGGCTGCTGGAGGGTCGAGACTTTTATCTCCATCCAGCTCTAAGGATGCCAGTCCTCCCCTATCATGTCAATGGAGGCCATGAAAGGAGCAGTAATAAGGCCCCTCGACCCCTCCCAGCCAGGGAGGTAGAGTGTGGAACCGAAACCTCCACTCTAACAGCAACGAGCAGCCCCTCCCCTACCCTTTTGTGATTCCCACGAGGCAAAGTGGATTCGCCGCCAAAAGTGGCAATAAAATTTTGTCACTCAAAGCAAAATCAAGTAAGCAGCACCCCCTGCAGGCCGTTTCCTCAATTCAGCATATACAATACTTGTCTGATTCTACTATTATACCTGTCACCATCATTTAACAAAGAAACTGCGGGAAAGGAAGATTATAATTTTATAAAAGAAATAAAAAAATAATCAATATGAAAGTGTGTAAACTGTGATTTTGCAGATTCCTTTATTCATGTAATAATTTTTCCCCCTATTTCTGTAGATCATCTTTTCCAAGTAAGAAAAAATTAAAATCAGGCTAAGACTATATATGTACTCTTGGATGAAGAGAGAACACCCTATCTAAAAATACATTTCTGTCTTCAAGAATCCAAGGACTAGTTTGTGAAAATAAACTTTAAAAGCGTGAGAGGTCGTGAAATTGAAAGCTTTACTGGTCCCTTTTTACTTCATTTAGTCAAGAGACTTTTGAAAATCAAGAACCCTTGGTTCAGTTACTCTCATTCTGTGTCTTGCTGGAAAGGAGAGTGTAGTGCTCTAAACATCATGTTTTAATTGTTGTCGTTTAATCTTTTGGACAATTGAATTAATACTTTTTATTTTTAATCTCCCAGGGTTAAGAGACTTGACTGTGGGTTCAGGTTTTTGTGATGTGGTTTTACAACCCCAGAGTATTTGGTCATTTTAGTAAGAAAATAACCCTTTCCTGATTCAGCCCGAGGCACGGGTAAGATCAAGTCTCCCCTGACTCCAGTGTTATCCGAGACTCCACAAACAACCGATTAACACTGTAGCTCAAGGACAGAGGTAAAGATCTGGCTTTAAGACAGCGATGGTAATTTTGCTCTCAGAGACTTTGCCTGGAAGTGCTATTAGATGTTCTGTGTAAAAGGTGCCACTTGGGGCCGACACATGCGTAGTGGACATGTTATTTTTGGGGGGCCATTATCCATTTCTCCTTCTCCTATTAATTGCACCTTTCTTTAAGTGAGGAAGCCCATCCCTCTCTGTTATGTTGCCTGCATTGTATGCTCATCTTAGGCCTCAAGGAGAGCATATGACTCGGGCCTGGCTGTTCAGAGCACCGTGTCCCATGAGTGACGGGAATGGGTAGGGATATGCTCATGGCCTCAGCTGGGTCAAGGAGAATCCTCTGTGGGGGGCTTTTGCTGGGACTTTTGGGAAAGAGGCAATGTCTTCTTCTGCTAGGGCTGCCAAGTTGACAGATTGGAAGCCTGGCTCTTCTGATAGCCTTTTTTTCCCAAATACTTAGAATCATTAGCCTTTACCTGAGAAAAAGCCAATGCAGAAGAAAGCAAATCAAAGAGATCAAGCAAGTAAGCAATGCTTGAAGATCTAATTGAGTACTTGCCCCCTCTGTGCCTGAGCCCATCCATACCCCAGCACTTGTTGTTTTTATGAGCCAATATATTATTATTGTTTTAATTTAAGCCCATTTAAGCCGAGTTGCACTGGCAACTGAAAGAGTTCTGATTAACACAGCTCATTTCCTGTGAAATGGAACTATTGGCCATGTCACGGAATGAAATATTATTAGGCGGTCTAGTGGTCCTACAGGAGAGTGACTGAGGACAGGATTTCAAATTAGCTGTTAAAATAGTGCAGGCTGCCAGACAGAGAAAGCTTGGTTTTGTCAATTGACCAATACTATAATATAATATATAAACAAGATATTGTTCTTTTAAAAAATAGTGCAGGCTGGTCCACATGGTTCAAAATGAATAAAAACCATATCTATTAGGTTGAATAATAGCACCCAAAGCTATCTACATCCTAATCCCCAGAACCTGTGAATGCTACTTTATATTGCAAACTGGACTTTATAGAGGGATTAAATTAAAGATCTTGAGATGGGGAGATTATACTGGATTATCTGGGTGAGCCCCAAATGTAATCACAGGGCACTGGTAAGAGGGACGCAAGAAGGTTAAAGGAGGAAAAAAGATGATGTGAAGACAGAAGCAGAGTTTGGAGTGATGCGACACTGAGCCATGGAGCCCCCAGGAAGCCTGCAGAAGTGGGAAGAGGCAAGGAATGACTTCTCCCCCGGAACCTCCAGAAGGAACCAGCCCTATCAATGTAAGATGGTCTCAGACTTCTGATCTCCAGAACTGTAATAGAATACATTTCTGTTGTTTAAGCCACTAAATTTGTGGTAATTTGTTACAGCAGCAGTAAGAAACTCATACACCTGTTAAGTTGAATGGATGTTTTTGAAATGGACCACCTCATATTGGAAAACATTTTGCCTCTTGAACTACTAGCAGCTATCAGAGGGAGAAAGCTCGTCAAATACACCCGGGTCTCATTCCCTGAGCTAATTAAAAGCACATTTTTAATTAGGGATGAAGATGTTGGATTACTTAAAAGGATCATCAGGCTCAGATTGTATCACTGTGCCAGTGACTCAAACACCTAATTACCTAAGACAGCACATTAGGAGGCCTTCAAAGAAAGGTAAGATGAGTGTCTGGTGGACTTGAAATATGGAGAGACAAGAAGTCCAACTTCCCCTCAGGAGACAGTGGGTCAGTTAGGAAACTATTTCCTGTCAGATAAAATATCTTTTTATAGCTGGGAAAAACTTGAAAAGATGCGACTTGTGAGCCACGGAGAATGGTTTATTTTGTTTATTTACTTTGGCTTTTTGAAATGTTCTTGGCCATGAGCAGATGTTTGACCCTGGGGAAAACAGACCTAAGGACAATTAAAGATGGACCAAACTGACTCTGCGAGGAGCTAGCGCTGCCTATCGCTGCTCTTGAGATGAGCTCCGCAAGGGAGCAACAAGGCCTGCAAGGCTGATGAGCGTCTCAGGCCTGTATTCCCACAAAGGCAGGCCTGAGTCTCTGTCGCATCTTTGTGTAGGGGGTGAGATCACCTGAAACCTTCCCCAAAAAAAGGACACAGGATGCTTTCTCCTCAACTTTAACTTAGGTACCATGTCCTATCTGGGTCCACTGCCATTTTGTTTGAAGAAACATATCCTGAATATATATAGCTGGAAATCCAAAGAGGCCCACCGTGAATTTAAACCTGTCAGTGACTTTTGTGTAGGCTTCTCTTTACTTTAAGCTCTTCTGGAAACACTAAGTCTGGCTGAATGGATACCTAGAGTTGGCACAATCAACTCTTGATCAAATTTAGGGACAAGATTATCTCCTTAAAATCCCAGTGATGAATCGCTAGGAGCAGCAGACACTCACCCTGAGGCGAGAAGTCTATGTGAACCAACTCTGTCCATGGATTCAATATTGGAGGAGAGGGATCATGGTTTTAGGTATTTAACTTTCTGGTGTCACTGGAGGATTTTTTTTTTTTTTTCTGTCTCAGATCCTTCAAGGGTTGGCGATGGCAGTAGGTGTAGGAGTGAGGAATGTGTGTGTGTGTGTGTGTGTGTGTGTGTGTGTGTGTGTGTGGTGGGGGAGGTGAGGAGTAGATAAAAGAGGACCAATTTACACTGAAAAATGAACTTAGATTAAAAACTAGCAACTGCAAGTCATCAATGAGGAGTAGATTGAGGCTAGACTCAGACCCTCAAAGAACAGCAGCTAACAAAGCTTTCTCCATAAAAATAGCTAACATTCCCTGGGTGCTTATTCTCTCAAGGAGAGACAGTCTTTTACATGGTTTACACACTTTAACCCCCACAGCAACCCTACGATGAAAATTCAGTTGTTAACTTCCATTTAACAGATGGAAATTTGGAGGCACGTGGAGTCCAAACACACTCAGCCAGTGACAGGGGCGAGCCAGGTTGCATTCCGGCCATTAGATCTGGATGCCACAGGAGAAAAACGGGAAAGGAAAAAGAGGCGCCACTCAAACGCAGATTACGATGCCTCCAAGCAGAAGGGAGTCTGCTGGCTGAGACATTTTCACTTCTCTGGGCATGTGCTTCCCTGAATGGAAGGCGGAGGCGGACCAGGGTGACTCAGCCTCTGCCAGGACAGCCCACTCTCAGGTCTGTCCCGCCAGCGCAGGTGTAAGTGTGGGTGTGGGGGGCGGGGGTGGCGATGCTGAGGGGGGAGATGGTGGAGATGGGACATATCCCTGAGGCTAACGCTCAGGACAGACCTGGGTCCCTTTCTGCCTGAGGTGGAGTTGTTGGACTTCCTAGGGGGAATTTGATTCTGTTTGCAGTCAAACCAACTTGAATTGATTTAGCAAGTGCCAGTTGTTTCCCTTTGAACTGTGTCAAATGCTCTTCTAAAATTAGACTAACTAGTGAAAGCCTCTCACAGGCTTTTTTCTTTTTCTTTTTTTTCTAAGTAAGATTGAGATAATGCTTCACGCAGAGATGCCACTGGATGAGGCAGCCTTTTTAATCACAGGGAGAGTCCCCCTGAGGATTTGATGCCTCTCACACGGGGACCTGCCTTTGGGATTCATGCCTTGGGTGGGGGCGGCTGTCCGGCTGCTCACCCTGTTGGCCTCACACCCTTCAGAACTGGTGCTGGATACTGGTTTCACCATCTTTTGGGGGAACAATTGCTAGATCCTTCCACACTTCTAAACCTTTGAGAAATAGCTTGGCGTGCAATGATACTCTGGAGGTGTCATTGTTAAGGTTATGATCCGTGGATGCTCAGAAGGCAGGCAAGTGATCACGGAGAAGACAACTTAGCTTAGTGCTTAGCCAAGCGCTGGCTGGGGCCTGGGAGCAGCCCCAGTCCCTTGAAAGAACACGGATGAGAAAAGAGATGCTGAAGAGGGATTTATGTCCAGGACATATGAGAGAAGTCCTTTATACACATGATTCGGTGGGGGAAGCGAGGGAGACCCAAATGGGAGGCCAATGGCCTGGAGTGTCACCATGAAAAAAGGTATTTTGGTCAGAAGGGTGTGCACGGAGCAGAGCTGTGCGCTGGGGATGGCAGGGGCCTTGGGGAGAATACAGCACTCAGGCATTGTCACTGTGAAAGGGGCTGTGGGACAGGGGCCTCCAGTTGTTTTAGGGCCTCTGAAAACAAAGTGGGGGACAGTGAGCATCAGGAACCTTCTTGTCCCTCACCGGTCTCCTCTGACTTGACCTCTTTCTTTCCTACTCCACCCTGTCTCCTCCTGTCCTACTGACTTCCTTTTCTTGCCTTCCCCACACGCCTTCTTTTATCTGCTCTGTTGATTTTATTTTTTAATTCTGTCAGCATCCTTTAACTAAGGGGCATGGATTGTACTATTCTGTGTTATTTTTCTCAACATTGTTTCATTCAAAGTAACAAGTCCTGCTCAGCCCCCAGCCACCTGCCATATTTCCTCTGCTTTCACTCTTCACAGCTGGCAACAGGCTGAGGCACAGATGTGGAGGGGCTCTGCCCCTTCTCCCAGCCCGACCCTCAGCCCCAACAGGACTGAAGGGAACACCACAATGACCCAAGGGCTCTGATAGCCCACCATTTCCCAGCCCTACCCTCCCTTTGTCTTCTCTACAAATTGCCTAGGAAACCAGAGGCTATAATGAGAACTGATTTTCCACAGGGACAAAGTTATCCAGCACTCTGTCCCTGTTTGCCTCCGTCACCTCCAGAAGTCCAAGTCTTCAGGGTCATCCTTTATACTCTGACGCATATTCCCATAAAGTTCAGGACATTTTCTCATCGGACTCATGCTCCCAGCCCCTCCTGACCCCAAGCCATTCCACTGCCCTCTGGAACGCACAGTCTGTCATCAGTACATTTCCAGTCTTCAGTGTCATCTGTGGACATTTCCTTTACCTTCTGCCCCTGACACTGAGCTGTCCAATACAGTAGCTTTCCCCTACAGGTGGCTACTGAGTACTTGAAATGTGGCTAATCCAAACTGAGATGTGTTGTCAGTGTAAAATACTTACTGGATTTTGAAGACTTTGTATGAAAAAAAAAAATGAAAAATATCCTGAAGGATGTTTAGGTGGGGAGAGGATTTTGTGTTGACAGTTATTTTCTTTGGGCAATTAAAAAATGTGTCACTTCCTTCTGGCTTCCGTGGTTTTTCAGGGTAACATTTTGACTATAGTGGGTTACATAAAACAGATCATTGAAATTAAGTTTACCCATGTCTCTTTACTTTTTAAAATATATGGCTAGTAGGAAATGTAGATGGCATATGTGGCTCCCACTGCACTGCTCTAAAACAGTGATGTTCCGACTGAGACATGGCTGCCCCCAGATGACGGCTGGTCCTTTCCTCGTGCCCGCTGCTCAGACTAAGCCCAGAGGTGAGGCAGGTCGTTTCTGGCTCCCCATTGCTCTTTCCAAACAAGTGTTCATCTTATTTCCTAAAACGTTATTCTGGTTACCGCTTGTCTCTTATTGAAGATCTTAGCATCTGGTTCACTGTCATTCTCCCCATCATGATTCTCGTCATCATTCTGGTCATTGCTATCCTCATAGATAACTCATCCCAATCTGACCTCCCTGTTCCTTGACATCCTCTCTTACCATGATTTGCCCTCAACAGTGTCATTGCCCTTACTTTTGCAATCTCCAAACCTTAAAGCACCCCATTCTTTGACTGCTAGCTCTTATACTGACAATTTATTTCTGTTAAGCTCCCCATTTCAATAATTCTTTGATTCCAGTAGCACTTCTAGTTAATTGACTCTGTTGCCTTTGCACTTACCCAGCTTAGAGTCTGTGATTCATTGTAATTACTCTCTTGCATATACTTTTTTAATATATTTTTTATTTAAAACTATGGAACGCTTCACGAATTTGCGTATCATCCTTGCACAGGGGCCATGCTAATCTTCTCTGTATCGTTCCAATTTTAGTATATGTGCTGCCGAAGTGAGCACTGCATATACTTTTAAGCCCCTTACATCTCAACACCATTTTTTTTTTTAGCTGAGCCATCCTGCCACCTGTTGGCAGTTCAGCGGTAGCTCAGCTCTGGCCGGGACTCGAACCGCTGTTGCTCAGAGCTCAAACTCTTGAGCGAGCTCTTAACCAACTGAGCCACTCGGCTGGCCCTCTACACCAGTCTTATGCTTTCCGACAAACCTCTAAACCTCTTAGTATCACCGTACCCTGTGATTAAGTTAAATGGAAGACTATAAAACCCCAATCCAGGCAGAAGCACTAAAATAAGCACTAATTTATTATATAATATGAAAATATATATGTGTGTGTATATCTATATATTTACATCTATTTCCTATTTGTTCTGTTTCTCTGGAAAACCTTGACTCACACAACTTACAATGACATAAAATTCCACTCCGGTACTAAATGACCCTCCATGATCAAGCTTCTGCACACTTCTTCAGCTTCTGTCTTCTTATTCACTCTGCTCCCACCACACTGGCCTTTTTATTTCTTGGAACACGCCAAAGACTTTCCCACTTTAGGACCTTTGTACTTGCTCTTCCCTCAGCTTAGAATGCGCTTCCGTGTGTATTTTTAGTGCTTTGCTTTTCAATTTTCTTGTGGTCTCCATTGAACAGTCCCCTCCTCAGAGGCATTTCCTAACCACCCTCTCCAAAATGGCAGCCTGTGTCAACATTCTGTCTCCACACTCCGCTGTTTTTCTTTTTCCCAGCACTTCGCACTCCATTGCGTGATATTATTTTCTGTATTTATTTACTTGTTTATTTTCTACTAGCATGTAGTTCCCACAGAAGAAAAACTTTGTCTTCCTGTTTTCCTTGACAAAAATGACCCCTTTCAGGGGAGCATAGAGGTCCTTATCCACTCCCTATTTCCTGGCGACAGATGTTGCTCATGAAAGTTACAGAAGGAACAAATCACTTTTATTTATTTCAAGTGATAACTTTTTACAGTAAATCCAATTCAAGCATTTTAAAGACCATCATTGCTTCCCAGCAACACATTCTTAAAAGGCTCATTAAACACTGTTAGATATTGTGTAATTTCCTGGCACTTACTGCCCCACCCTAGCTCCCTTATAATTTACTAAATTGATTATATTCAATTTTTGAACAATTCCCCTAATACAGGCTTAATCAATTACCCTAAAGCAAATTCTTTATAATTACCAGGCCAGTTTTCAAAGAATAATGTTATGAAAAGTTATCATGACAACGTATTCATTTATTTTTACTTTGCATCTTGGATCACCCATTTTGTCTTGTGGAAAAACCATGGGCTCGGCTGTTAGTGATCGTGGACCTGAGTCTTGGATCTGCCACTCAAATACCACGTGACCTAGGCCAGCTGCTAAACATTTCTGAGATTCAGTTTCCTCATCTCTAAAAATGGAATAAGAACAATATCTGTTTCCCAAGTCTATTAGGATGATTGCCTGGCATTACCTGTAGGGAAAATGGTTTGAGAAAGTTTAAAGCAGTATAAAAATGTTTGCTGTTTCTAATATGTGTCTGGGACATAGGAGGAGCTCAATATATTTTCTTAATGATGAATGAATGGAGACATATTCGTTTTGTTCCCCTTGATGACCTGTCGGTGATAGTTGTGCTTATTGCAGATGGGATTAACCAAGGATATTGGGCTATTTTATTGCAGGCCTTTTATCCTTTGTCTATTTTCACTGCTGTTTAATCTCACAGTGCCATTTTAAATTATCCAGAACTAAACTTCAGGTAAGGGGCAATACTGATTTTTTTTTTAAAGATCTTTTTATTGGGGAATTGGGGGGATGGGAACAGTGCTGGGGAATTGGGGGAAGGGGAACAGACAAATTGCTGTCCTTTTGTTCTTCAGTCTAGTTGTGGAGGATGTCGCTTCACTGGCCCATGCTGGTATTATCATTGCGCTCTTCCTGGGTGAGGCAGTTGCTAGCTGGCCATTGGACAGCTGCTCATGAAAGCTCACGAAAGCTCACTCCCGCTGCTGGCCAGCCCCACTGCAGCCTACATCATCGTGGGTGACTCATGGAAGCCCAGCTCCAGGTCAAGCTGTTGTTCACCATCTTAGCTGTAGAGGGCACAGCGTCACTGGGCCTCATGTGAGATCTGAACCGGGGCCCTGCTGCTCAGAGCCGGTGTCCCAAGCCAACTCCTAACCAACGCGCCACTCAGCCAGCTGGGGCAATACTGATTTTGCAGAAAACTTGTAAATTATCTAGGTAACAAACAAAGGACATATGTACAATATAAAATATATATTATAAATATAAAATATGTACTATTTAATATATGTATATTATATATAATATATGTGTGTATATATACATACATATATACACACACATATATGCACACATACATATATTTATATAGACATACACATTTACACATACCTGTTGGCATATTACTCCATTTTTATTTCAGTTTTCACTGATTTAAAATACATATACATTAAATCAATCTGCCTACCTACATTTCTTTCTTTCTTTCTCTCTTTCTTTCTTTCTTTTCTTTTCTTCCCTTTTCTTTTCTTTCTATTCACCCATCCATCTTAAGCCCATTGATAGTTTAGTGGATACAGTAACTGAAAAACAGAATAGAAAAAAAGAACAAAATGGTAAGCTGACCAAAATGAACAGCGCTTAATGTGCTTGTGCTGGAATTTCAATTTCACTATAGGGACTAAAGCAAGGGACTATATCATTGTATTCAGTTTGCTTTCACTGTTAGTAAAGGTCTCATGGTCCATGCTGCCTTGTCTCTACCCTTCATTGTTTATTGTATGGATGCTTTCTTTGATTTCTGTTGTTTTGTAACCTTGCTGTAGCCTATCACGCTGACAGGGAGCATAAGCTATCATTTGTTAAAAATCTATTCCAGTTATTTTGGAAAATGTAAATTCCTTCCCCTGAACTTCCTTAAACACACATACACTTACTCTCCAAAAGAACCTCAAATATATAGTTGGTTCAAAATAGCTGGAATCCCAAATTACTATGTCATATGAGGTCTGCCAATTAAGCTCATGAAGTCATCCTAGAAAAAGTGGTACATGCTCATTGCTGAATATCAGTACAGTCACCTTTGAAGTGCTCCTCTTGGAAATTTATGCACCAACGCCAGTGCCTAGTCCACACTTCAGAGCAATTCTGGAACTCTTTTTCTGGAATGGCTGTCATTCAGAGCTGTCATCATATTACCCTTGATGTCCTGAATGTCATCAAAATGTCTTCCTTTCAATATTTCCTTTAACTTTGGAAAAGAAAGAAGTCATTGGGGACCAGATCAGGTGAGTAGGGAGGATGTTCCAACACAGTCATTTATTTACTGGCTAAAAACTCCCTCACAGAAAGCGCCGTGTGAGCTGGTGCATTGTCATGATGCAAGAGCCATGAATTGTTGGCGAAAAGTTCAGGCCGTCTAACTTTTTCACGCAGCCTTTTCAGCACTTCCAAGTAGCAATCTTGGTTAACTGTTTGTCCAGTTGGTACAAATTCATAATGAATAATCCCTCTGATATCCAAAAAGGTTAGCAACGTCATTGCAGCAAGTTCTTGAACTTAATTGTCAGACCTGTAGTCCTTTGTGACACACTCTAAGCAGATGATGTAAAACTGCTTTTCAGCTTTACCTGCAAGTCACTGCCGTTTCCAGCATTGCTGAGAAAAACCCAAGGAGCTGAACGTAGACCACCACAGGATAGAAAGACACAAACTAAAGGCTGGAGGGCTCTTCACAGCCTCCACACAAGCAGCACTGAGAGACTAAGCAGGGCCTGTCTGGCGATGCAAACCAATGATCAGGTCACTGCAATCTGTAGACAGACGTGGTGAAATACCAAAATCACATTCTGCGCCAGTCTTGAAATTAACCGGAAATACGATGCAATTCTTTGTAAGAAGGTGTGGATTCTGACCTGACCAGTAATCAGTCAGGTTTGAACTGCCTCTTCCAAAACAGCATTTCCAGGTTCATGGATGAGATACCCTGCTGCTGAGCAAGCTGAGGTGGGTGGCGTGCATGCACTGAAAACCCTTGGCTTCTTTTCATTCACTCCCTTTTGCAGCTGGGCATATGTATCCTGTTTGTCAAGTGGGGAAAATACAGCCAACTGACCTCTGTATTCTAGTCTTTAATTAAGGCAGGATCTAAAGCTTCCTTTCTTGGTGGGCTGGAATAGGGAAATGGATACTGACCTGTGTGTTAGCACTGATAGCCCTCGGGGAATATCCTAACACGCCACTTGGAAACTTGGGGAATTTTCTCTGCCTGCAAAGTCTTCTGATTATATAAATGTTCGTCTTATGGGCCATATTTAGAGTGCACATGCTCCAAAAAATATCAAATGAGCGGAAAGCCCTCACTGTACAAGTATGAAGAACTCATATCAAATGCTGCCAGTTTCGCATTCTGTCATGCTGTCCTCCTTGGGACGCAAGTGTTATAAAGGAGGTAGCCATCTGGTTCCTGTGATCATGAGAGATGAAAACTGAGTACTGTGCAAACAGAGCCATTGTATTTCTAAACCACAAAGGAAAAGAACTTGGTCTTGATTCGAAAGATCTGAGCTGAGATTGAATTGATAGCAAAAGCTCTGAATATACAAGGGCTGATATTTTAAGATATATATGTATTCATCAAATCCACAGTTACTCACTGAGTATCTACCTCGTGCCAGGGCACTAGAATGGGGGGGACAAGCAGACAAATTTTTTGCTCTCATAAAGCTTACAAAATATTACTTCGAATCAGATGTATCAAAGGTGATATTCTTGCTTCCTTACTGTTATTAGTCTTTCAAACATAATACAAATTTAGACATCATAGTGATGGGCTGCCTGTTAGCTATATTTTTAAATCTTAAGAACATCTAGTTGACTCTTGGAGCTTAGATATAAAATGTAAATTGATAAGCAACTGCTGATCAATTCACGAATTTCCTGGGATTTCCAATGGGGTGGAAGTCTAGGGCTGTTGATGATTTTTAAAAAACCATAATTTTAGTGAACTATTGTTATGGAGTATATAGTCACTAATATAACTTATTAATTATCCATAGTTAAAACAAAGCTTATCATGTTTAATTTCTTTGCAGAAAGTTCACTTTTGATTCAAAATCTTTTTTAAAAATGATTTGAAGTGCAAGTTAATAGACAAGAGAAACATGAATACATCTGCGCCTTCTCTCCCACTTCTCCTCCTTTCTAGTCTGCTGATTCTCTAGATTTCTAATGTAATTTCTGTCTCGTTCATTCTCTACAACAAAATTTTCTAATTGCTGTGCCAATTCCATATTCATATCCTATCTTCTAACGTTAGTCCTCTTTCATTTACTCAGTTTCCAGAACTGAGTTTGTGCAGATGGCCTGGATTAAGTAGCTCAGGTGGCTCACAGAATTCACTGCTAAAGGGATTATGGGTGTCTGATGCCTGCATTGGCCAGAAAGCTTTGCAAAGGGACTTAATTAGTAATCACTGGTTTGGCAGACATTAAGAAAATGGATTCAGAATTTTAAATAAGACTTTGTCATTTACTAAGAATCGCACTGCATGCAGGAAAGGAAGGACGGCTCATTAGCCAGTAAGTGGGCGAATATCACATCCCAGTTCCTTCGCACATTGAAACGACAGGCTTTTCTTTAGGTACAGGTACAGTCTAAGGCCCATTCTGAGGATTGCCTTGTCACCAATAGGGGAGAAAAGGCCTCATCATGTATAGGCAGAAAATGAGCAAAGCTGTGAAACTCAGCAAACCAGGGGAAAGTGAACTTACAAATCTAACTGACCAGACTTCAAAAAGTCTATTAGAGAGGGGTATTGATCATGTGTGTTTGAAAGAGATTGCAGCTTTTTGTAAATAGCAAGACTGTCATGATATACCACTGTGCTGAGATTTCAACTTTCTCTAATGACTGTGTTTTGTGTCTTATTGTCATGAAGGGCTTAATTCCTTCATCACTAAGCTTTTGGAAAAAGAATCATCTTGTTATGCTTGATATTTGGAATAACAAATACCAGCCTCCCATAAGTGTCTGGTTCACCAAGCATCTGTGAATTACCTTTTCCTGTAGTAGTTAAGTAAAAAGACCTTGAGCCTTTCTCTAGAGACGAAGTCCACCACATTTGAGCTCAACAGGGGACAGGTAGCCCAGCGGTGTGCCCACTTCAGCTGGTGGAGCAGTATGCACTGGGTAAGACTCAGGAGACAGGGGCAATCACAGGTGTGCATGTCCATCATCACACACTGTATTCTAGGGCAGCGCAAGGATAGCTAACAAGACAGGGTGGGAGAGGGGCCTCAACATTTGGACTCAAGCTCCTTAAGCTGCATGATTAAGGATGCACTAACCCCTCCCCTGTTGTGACCAAGGCACTCATACAATAGCAATATGAGGCAGAATCTTGGGGGCGGCCCTACCTGAGACGTTAGTGTTTATGACTGGGGTAGCACCAGCCTGTCCTCTGGTATGGCCGGGGGCCTTGTGTTTAAGACTTATAATTACAGCTATGTAATGTGACCAGATAGCAGCAGGATTTGCCACATTGGCTTTTGTGGTTGGAGAAACACCTGCTCTCTGCTGGCGCAGTTGAGAGGCTGGGGTCCAAGCATGTCATTGGTGAAAACCAATTGCCTTCATCACAGGGCCATAGCTGGGTTCCATGGAGCTTTGCAGAAAGCCAACTCTCTCTGTCTGAGAGGCCAGCTGCAGGAATCAATGTGGACAGCCCTTATCTCATAAGTAGAAGAGGTTTGATCTGTAACTTAGGGAAAAGTAATGTGCAGTGAGTGAGAAATTTTCATTTAATCAGTGCATCTTGCTCTGTCCATCCACATAGGACCAAAAACCATTATAATATGACTAAGATTTTCGTCAATGGGATATGAGTGGAAGTGGTGTTTAACACTTGTGGGTATGGCTCTTAGGACATTGAGCTTATCCTTTCTTTTTCCCACCAGGTTATGGAACCAAGTTATGGCCATGCCTCAGCTTTGATCAAACAGGTAACAAGCAAGCCCTAGGTGGAACAACAAGATTAAAAGGACTTGGGTCCATGAATAGCCATCTAGAGGACGGTGCCCTGCTTACCTGACACTGTTACCTGACTGAGAAATAGGCTTCATTGTTCTTCAACTCATTGTATTTTTGGGGTTTCTGTTAAAGCAGTTTGGCCTACATGCCAATTAACTATAAATCGACAACAGCGAGACAGCGAGACATCAGAGAGTGTGGGCTAGAAATGTAATATTTGTTAACATCTTGGCAAAATACTTGCTAAAAATTTGACCTGGAAGATACACTATCTGCTCTAAGGAAGTGGTTGGAAAAAAACAGAATATGAGTACGTTCTGGGTCCTCTTGGAAACGTTTAACAAGAAATTCAATAAGGATTTCAGGCAAGAATTAGCTAGTTTGTAATTAAACATGTAAGGGAATGGAAACAGTCCATGTATTTGAAGCCCCATAAAGTTAAAAATTCCAACTACTTTTGAACCCCTCAAGGTTTTTCTCAAAGACGCTTAATATTTTTTTCTGTAAAACAAAGAGAGTTAGGCCTGTGGCAAGCTCAATTAAAGTGCGGCTTTCCTACCCAAACCTATTGTTTCACATTGTCTCAAGGTAGCCTTCATTAAAATGAAGAAGAGAGGCCAGGGTTGAGCTCAGAGGATAAGAAATAAAGTAGATTCAAGCAATATGGCTGGAAAAGAATGTTGGGTGTCAATACTGGAACATGGAACACATTATAAAAAATATACCAGAAGCCTACTAAGATTGAGGGAATTATACTGCCAAAGAAATGACAAACCTGGCTTATATGATCTTGTTGTTGTTCAACACCAAGCCAGTTCTTAAGTAGGGCATACTTTGTAACACTACTTTAGATTTGATGGAAATAATAGATAGGAAAGAACCTCCTATAATGCAAAGTTGGGTCCATAGAGAACATGAGGGTTATTTCTAGAGAACATATTGGACTAACCAGACAACTTATTTCACTGCCAGGGTAAAGTTCTATGATTTTCTGTCCAAGAAGATTTGATAATTCCTATTCACTATAACCTCTGTTTCCTATTCTTCCCTTTTCCAAGTGGGAGTTTTATCATTGCTATCTTGTTTCTGCTCTATCATTGCATACTGGGTAGGTCAGGGAGATTGGGTAGATGAAAAACAAATCTTTTTGTTTATGGGTACCTGAACTACAAAGTTCCTGTAAGAACATTACCTACAGTTTCTGGACTTTGAGTTGGATTCAGCAACTACTAGATGAGACTTAGGGCTTCTTCTTTGAGGAAAACTTGTTCTACTTGTGAGAATTAAGGTGCACATGGATATGTAGATGTATAGAGAGGTGGGCTTTGCCAGAGGCTACTACCTCTCAGCCAACATCCATTATCCATTTCTCCATAGTAATACGGTGTGAAAAGTTGATGTAAGTGGAGCCATTTTAAAATAGAGCCAGAGCAGCCATTCCAGAGGAACTGCTAACAAGTCTTGTTCCTTGAAATTTCAGAATATTTGAAATGGGCAAAATAAACTTTGGACTGGGCCAAACCAACATTGTCTTACACACAACTGTTCGTAAAGCTAACAGAAAAACAGGTATCTTGACCACAAGGATTGATGATTATGGACATTCTTTAGAATCAGTAACAAGCCATGTATAACTAAAGAGTAACTTAGCTTGCTTGTTAGCACCAATAGTAGTTCCTTTCTTCTATTAATTAATGAAATTATTTCCCTTCCTTTTTTCATATGAACCCCTTGCCTTCACCCCGTAATCGGGACATAATTTGCATTTCTGCCTGAATCTATACCCCTGGATTGCAATTTTGTTTCCTTTTTTTGATCTCAAATAAACACTTGTTGCCTCTTACTTTGGCTTTTTACTTTTAGGTTAACAACAGGTATGACAGAATTCATGGCTGGCCTGTTAGACCATATTTCCCAGCCTTCCTCATAGTTAACAATGACCATATAACGGTTCTAGGCAAAGGAATGTGAGCCGTTTTTGATCAGGGCCTTCCTTCTCTGCGCTCTGTTTTCCCTTCACAATCCTAGAAATCTAGCTGAAGGTCAATTCAGCTTTCACTGTGTAGACAATGACAAGGCCTAAGTACCAATGGAGCAATAGACTGAAGAAAACCAAGCTGCTAAATTAATTCTCCCTAAATTGGACAGCTCACATTGGGGCTATTGCACAAGAGAAAATTGAACTTAGTTGCTCTTGAAGCCAATATACTATTGGATTCTTGTTATTGCAGCTTAGTTCTCCCCTTAAAAATATTTATTTTATTTTCCCTGAAGGGTAGCAGAATATGCCACCCCAAAACATGCCCCTTTCATATAAGGATTCTTTTGAGATGAAGGCAATTGGGAAGCAGATATAAGAAAAGCTCTCTGTCTTCCCCCAATTTGCCTAAAAGCAGGAAATAAATTTGTAAAGTCGTCCCCCAACACCCGGAAGGACCGAAGTTAATCACTGGAGACCCTCATCAGCCCAGAGATGGCACCAAAGGAATTGATAGAAAAACTTGGCCAAAACTAGCCCTTATTTTCCATTAGCTTCCCTCATATACTTACTGTTCTATAATTCATCACCCTAGAAGCTCAGAGTCCTTTTCCTTTGTCTTGTCACTTCTCTAAAACCATGTTGTTTTTTTGTTGAGATGCTCTATAAGCCCAACTTCTATCCACCCATTTATTGAGTACTCCCATGTGTATTATGCATCATACACATGTTAATAAATTTGTTCATATCTCTCTTGTTAATCTGTCTTTTGTCAATCTAATTTATTGAGTCCCCTGGTGGACCTAAAACAATAGAGCAGCTGATTCTCAACCTGTGGGTTGCGACCCCTTTGGGGGTCAAACGACCCTTTCACAGGGGTCACCTAAGACCATCGGAAAACAAAAAGATATTTACATTACGATTCATAACAGTAGCAAAATTACAGTTATAGAGTAGCAACAAAAATAATTTTATAGTTGGTGGTCACCACAACACGAGGAACTGTATTAAGGGGTCGCGGCATTAGGAAGGTTGAGAACCGCAGCAATAGAGAGAAATAGTTTTTCCACCGCTAGACCCTCATATGCCACTCATACAGGGAACTTGTTTTCACAAGCATTTTGCTGAAGAAGAGAAGGGATGGCAACGTTTAACTTCATAGTAAAAGATTAGCATAGCAGATAGCTTTAAAGAGAATGTTAAATTCTTTTTTTCTCATGTTTCTTGCCAGAGACTCTCATGGGGGACTTCTCCTTGGCATTCTTTACTTCGTCCCAGCCTCCCACAATAAACAACAATCTTTTAACTTCCAAGTTCAGTACTTCAGCCCTCATGTTTGGTGCTTCTTTGTAGTTTTTGACCTCCTGACTGCCCTTTCCTTCCTGAAACTTTTCACTCCTCCTCTTGTGTTATTTTGCTTTTGTGACAAAACTACATAGCAGTCCTTTTGCTAGCATTTCTACCCACCTCTTCAATGAACATTGAACATTTTTTTTTCAGTTGCAATTCTGGTTAATCATTAAATAATTGGATTATGATCTCCATGCAGTGATTAGAAATAGTTGATTTTATCAGACAATAATTGACCATCCTGCTAAGTGTGTGTGTTATATGTAGGAAGCAGTTACTGTCATCCTGCAGACCTGTCTAATGTGGCTGACAATGTAGACACAGTCCTTCGACCCCAACCCTCCTTTAAGGCTTTGTTTGCAGCTCCTTTAAATGCCAGGCACTTGTGTTAAAAATAGCTGTTCCATTTTCTTGTGATTCCACCCAGGTTAGCCTGCCTGCTAGCCTGCTTCCCAGGAGGCCACATGCACATTAAGGTTTTGTTAGCAAGTCTTTGTATGATTTCTTCTCCCCTCCAACTACAGATGACCCACGTGGCACTTCCTCCACAGGGCTGTTTGCCAGTCCTGAATAGCACTGGGCGGGGTGGGCTGAAGGCAGCTTCCAGCTGTAGCCGTGGGGACTTAGAGGGAGTGGGTGCCAGAGTAAACACTGCAAGTGGAAAAGGTCACTGCCCAGGGAAGTGGTCTTATTTCATCTTTTAAAAAGATTAAGAGACCTTTAGAGAGATCTGTGTGCAACTCCAGGTGAAAGGGAAGCTGAAACAATGGGAGGTTACCAGACAAAGAAATCGGAAGAGGTTTGAAAATAATTTATGGTCCTGACTCTAAGATGGACATTTGTGGTGTTGTTTTGTTTTTTTTAATATTTCAATATTGCAGTTGTTGAGGTATATCTTTCCATGGCTAGGTCCATTTAATATGGTGGTGGTGTTTCTTCTCTTTCTCTCCTGATGATCCTCCCAGCCAGGGTTCCACCCCTGAAACAAAGCCGTTATTAAAGTAAAGGTGAAAAGGATAACCATTGCATTGTTTTGTACACCTGAAACTAATAATAATAAAAAAATTAAAATAATAATAAAAAATAAAGTGAAGGTGTGCATCTTGCAATGAATGGTGTCTAGAATTGAGGAAATAATATATTCACCAAGGTAAATTCACCACAGTTCAGGGTTTATCTCTAGCCTTGCAAACTCAGAGTGCTAATATGCAAACACACGGAAGGATATTTTCTAAGGAAAAATCTAATATTTACTTGGCTTACGAAGACTGAAGGATAAATTTAGACTGTCTATTGAACATACATAACAGACAAAAGGAGAAATGGAGGGATATTCATGTCAGTGTGACTAACCAGTTCTTCTCCTATAAATTCTGACTCTTTGTCAGAATTCTCATTTTAATCAAAAGAGTGCTTGGGGGGGGGGGCTCTCCAGTAGCTTGAAAAGTCCATCTGGACAATAGACTCTTTTCATTAGGCCCATAATATTCACCGGTCTTTCTGATTTTCTGTTTTGTAAACTTCCTTTGCAGGCACCTCGACTGTCCCTTTCTGACTCCTTTTTTCTGTCTATTTTTTTCTTGGGAGTGCATGCAGTTAGTATTTTTAAAAAATACTTATTTTAAGGGAGAGTTCAAAAATCTCTGGGTTGAATTATTCTACTGTTAAGTGTTAATCCTCTTAAAGCACTCATTCAAAAAAAAGAAATTGAAAGCTGCAACAGATATATATCCATATAAAATCTTTATCGACATATCTATGTCTGTTTCTATACAGGAAAATATTTTTGCTTTAGTTACACTTAGAATTGCAGGGTTGAGAGATAATACTGCCTCTTTATGGAATCAATTATACTGCATCATTAATTCTCAACCTTGGCTTCAAATGACCTACCACACCAACCCTACACCCTTTTTTTTAGGTGAAAGCTTATTTTTGTATACTGTATGACAGGGATAATATAGTATTACTCTTTTATGCCCAGTTTCTTTCAACATAAAGTTTCTAAGATTCACCAATGTTGTTGCCTGTGGTTTTAGATTATGCAACCTCATTGCTATGTAGGATTTCATTATATGAATATACCACAGTTTATTTATTCATTCTGCTGTTGGTGAGCATATGAGTAGTTTCTAGATTTTGCCTATTTTGAATGCTAATATGAACATTCTAGTACATGCGTTCTGGAGATCATATGTCTACATTTCTGTTAGGTATATACCTAGGAGTGAAACCGATGGGTTATAAAGGTACCGATATTCAGGCTAAATGTATATAGACTATGTTTTTAAATGAACATCAGACCATGTGTCTCACCTGTTGAAAATCTCACAGGCTTTTTGTATAGTTTCAATAAACTGTGCTCCAAATTATAAGGCTCTGTAGGACCAGCCTGTGTTGAATTTTCTAGCTTCATCTCATGCCACTCTCTAGACTCAGTCTTGTTTGCTCCCATTCATTTATTTTTCTGGATATAGGTCTCCTGCTTTTCCGTCTATTTTGAATATTCTTATTGTCCACCCCTCGATCCCATAACCCCACCATCCACAAAGCTCAGCTCCTATAAAGAAGCTCCTTCTTATTCTTCAAATGCCACCTTCTTGGAGAAACTTTCTCTGATTGTGGTTATCTAAGTAAGTACCTCCATTTTATCTAGTAAGTATTTCCATTTTATTTTCTCTAATGCTATCAAATTTCTTCATAGCACTTATGACCAATTTGAAATTATAGCCTAATTTTGTTTCTTGTTCATCTGTGTTGTCTTCTAGCCTTGGGGACTTTAAAAAACGTCTGTGTGTATTCCCCACTCCCAGATATCTTGATATAGTTAGTATGGTGGACATCCTGGTCTTGAGAGTTTCTTAAAAGCCTCTCAAGCTAATTATTGTTTTATAGTGTAGATAATATGTCACATGGACATCATAAATAAATATTGAAGGTGTGATATGACGAATTTTATTGATGGATGTATGCAATCCAAAATATTTACAGACCACTGGACAAGCCCATGCAACACATTATTTACATGGTAGGGAACTATGTTACAGAGAATCTCTGAATTACGTTCACTGGTGTGCAATGCTTACTGTTACAGATGGGACCACTCCAATTTCCAATGCCATTGCTCTTCTATTGCAGTGACAACTCTGGGTATTGCACATTCTTTCTAATTATTTGTGTGCGTCCGTCTCCCTCACTGAACTGTAACAACTGGGACTGTGTGGTCTTCATTCCATTCTCCATAGTACCTGTTACGTATAATTCTTTGCTTATAGCGAACTATTAATAACTCTGTTGAGAGCAAATAATATAACCATTTAGATAATTTATATGAAGCATAAAATAATCTTCACCGAGCACTTTCAAACATTTTATGCCTTGAGCACTGACATTTCATTATTTTAGATTTTTGATTTTTTTCCCACAATAAAGAGTTGAATCAATCTTAAATCTCTCAAAGCCCAAAGAGGTTTGAGGATCCTTGAAAATACAGTACACCTCCTGGAGTATTAAATATCAGTAACAACAGGGATTATATCAGCCTCTAATTGGACATATTTTTGGCCTGTGTCAGAAAATAGTCTCCTCATTCAGGAAGAATTTCTGGTTATTTCAATAATTACACATTACTATGTACTTAGAAACATCACTGACTCACAGTATTTGACTCAAACTGAAATGGAAAAGAGTTCATTGTATAGTGAAGTGGTTTCTTATGATTTGTATTTTTAAAAAACCAATAAATTCTAACACTCAAAATGCTGTCTTAAGTTAATGAGGAAGTTCTGGCTATAGGAATTTTTGGCGTGGGCTCTATAAAGAGAGTGAAAGTATAATTGCCAATAAAATTAAAAAATGTTGTGGTTGAGAGTATACAATAAGCTACCTTTTCTTATCTGGTATGAAAATTGCATTTCTAAGAAGAGTACCTGGTACATTTTTATCTGGCAAGATTAAGGTCTAGTAGAAAATAGAAGGTTGGGGAAAACAACTAAAATAGCATTAAAATAGTTTCTTAATGGTAATTATATATCAATAAAAAGGGTTTTTGAAAAAAAAGTCACAGTAAATAAAAAAATTCAAGAAGAAAAACCCATTTTATTGGCACAATACTCTACTCCAGAATCATCCTCTTTAACTGATCTGAAAACATGGCTGAGGGCTTGATGATCTGCTGAGGTTATAGGTTTTGTTTTATATGTGATGTGCTTTCTTTATTATTTTCCAAGCCAGTCCTCCCTGGCTTGAAATATATTGTCTTATGCTCTTGCATTTTTGTTTTATTCTTGCAAGCCTTGGCAAAATGCTAAACCCCTCACAAATGAGTGTGGTGCTCAAGGGCATGCTTTCCTGGCTTCCATGCTTTGGCCACATATGGAGAGAGTTAAGTATAAACAAATGTCCCCACACTACTGCTCAGATTTGCCCTCCTGAGAAGCAGGGATAGGGGTGGGGGAACAGGATGCACAGGAGAAACTTTAAATATGTGGAATGACACTATAAAACCAACTGCCTCCAAACCACTGCTAGAAAGAGACTATGATATTTACATGTCTCCCTTCCTACTTTAAGATCCTTGAGGGCAGTATTTTTTCATCTTTATGTTCCTAGCTCTTGTCAGAGTGTTAAGTGACTACTAGATGTTTATTGTGCAATTTTTGAATGAATTATGAATGTGACATTGTGGGGTTTATTATATAGCAATCACCCCTTACTTGCCTTTTGCCCCTCTGCAAATCACCTTTTCTCTGTAATTTTTACAACCTTCTTGGGGATAAAATCAGAAAGCAAATTTATTTTTGTTTCCCATTGTTAGTAGGAATTTATTCAGTGAAGTTGTTTATTCACTGAATAAAATTTAAGGCATGTCCTACAACTTCTCTGCTCACACTCAGGTAATAAAATGTTTCTTGGTCATTAATTACAATGCCCAGTTGTACTAATTGTCAAAACTTCAATTTTAATTACATTTACAAAGTTCCTTCTGTTGAGGGGAGGGGATGTGGTCAGGAGAGAGGGAGAGAGGTGAGGCGTAGGTTCTGATCTAGTGTAAGTTTCCTCTGGTTTGGGCCCAAGTTGAAAGCTGATTGTTTTTCTCAGTCCCTTTCCTGCGATCTTCAGAGACCCTTCTTGAGCCCATCTGTTGGGATTTACAACCAGCAGGTCCCTTAACCCGGACTAATGCCTCTTTGCTCCTGCCAATTACTTCTTGGTAAATAATTTCAAATCCTTTGCCCCAGTGTCTTCTTGTAGGGCACGCCATGAAATGCAGCCACTCTTCTATCATTCAATTAATGTTTACTCTTTATTTTCCAAGGCAGGTATTGAGTCACCAAGTATCCTAAGTGACATCATCTCTTTTGAAACCCCTCTTGACTTGAGGTAAAAGGGGGAATTCTGAGGGTGATGAACCATCCCAGTTTACTTGGGACAGTTCTGGTTATAGCAGGGAAGCTCTTCATTCCTTGGATGCCCCTCCTGGGAATGCAAACGGCCCCAGCTTTCTGCAGTGGGTATGGAAGGCTGGAGAAATGCACAAAGCCACATGGATCTTGCAGGACACTTTGTCCTGTCCAAAACGTCCATCGAGACATTTGGTCCACACTGAGCCGTCTATGTAATTCCATGTGCCATTACCAGCTCGGCTACAAAGGCAAGAAGGGTTATTATTGGCAATATAGCCATAACACAATTATTGGACCAATAAAACATGATAGTTTTTTTGTTTGTTTGTTTTGTTTTGTTTTGTGTATTAATCCTGTAAACCAAAAGTTGAAATAAATCTTATGGCCTATTTGAACCCAGGGATCTCTTCTAAGCATGAATATTTTGGCCAGAACCAAATATCAAGGACCATTTGGCATGGATGTTGTAATTTTGAGGGTTAACAGTCTGTCTTTCACTTTGGATTAACTGTGCTTTGTACTGAGATAGAACCAGTTTAATTTTTTTTAATTGTGGATGTTGTGACCATGTTTGCTAAAGGTTCAGTTAAGGAAAATGAGAATGATTATAATACCAATGCCTGCACTGAAAAATAATAACTGTGTTATTTTTGATAACAGCTGGAAAGACCCATACAAGTGGATTAAAGAGGTAAATAACCAAAACAGAGCATACTGAACAATATGCAGAAAACAGTTTGGAATGGGATGGTGGAGAAAGTGATGTGAAAACACACATGGAGACCGGCGTCCGGAATGAGCCGTACAAGCACTTCTAAATCAATTAAAGACTTTCCATCCCAAAAAGCACACCAACGCTTAATGGAAAATAACTGCCACTGAATTAGCTTAGGCATACCACAGGGACAAACATAGTCTTGTTCCCTTGATTGTTCTATGAAACTTAGTAAAGCCACATTTCCTAAATGTCCTATGGTAGAACAAACAGGGAGATTTTGATAACAGATGTTTGATCCCTTATACTATAAGCTGATGCGGTCAGATCTTACCAACAATCATGCCTTCTATAGTATATCAAAGGATATGTGGAATCATGGCAATACAGAATGTTCTTGCTAGCTCTTAGGTACTTTGATTTGAAAAATAAAGTTTCAAGTCACTTTCTCAATCTCTTTAAGGATTTTAATGAAGCCACGGAAAATATAAAATAGAATATTATTGCTACCTTGCCCAAATACAAACTAGACTTTGTTCATTTATCTACATATTCCACAGTGTAAATGTGAATTTTGGCAACTCTTGTTCAGTCTATAAACTTCTTACCAAATAAAATGAAAAGATCTCACCTGCTAACTCTCCAGCACATCTTGTATTCAACACTGGTAAGAAAAGGTGTACTTTGCTTTCCTGTGATATTGAGGCCTTTGTAATGAAAATTTTGGGTCGCTTTTCAATTTCCTCAAAATGTGCAGAAGTAACTAATGAGGTTTCTGACTGTCTAGAAATGCAAGGAGAGAGCTCACTTAGACATGTGCCTTCACGTAGCTAGCGCTGTTGTCAGGCATATAGACGATGAAAAAATGTAGGTCTGCTGTAAAATCAGCATATTACACTTTACTTTTGAAAGTGTGGGCCAAGAAGAATGTCCTTCTCTAATGTGGAAATACATTGAGGGTAAGGATGGAGAAAAAGATCACAAAATAAATGAATATGCTGTTTTTCTAAAACTGCTCGGTGATCTTCGAGGTGACATCATAAGTTTTAAAAGGGGTGAACTGACAGACTCCACTTGAGTTGTTCAATGCAATGGGTAGGTTGCAACAAAAAACTCATACAAAAAAAGGCTGTTTTTTTTTAAAAAAAATATTTCTTTAAAACTCAAAGTCACCAGAAGAAAGTGAAACAGAACTTCCTTGACTTTTTTTTTTTTTTAGTAAAACCGTAACTTAATAGGAATTCAACTTTGCTATTATCAGTTCAAGTTACCTCTGCGTTTTAGAACCATTTCTTCTGAGAAACAGAGGTTTAACTTATGATGACATCCTATGTGCTTAGACATGGATAGCCTGTGTGATAAGTGTATAGATGCAAAAGACCCGATTAACAAACTCCTGGCTACCGACACAAGCCTGTAGATACAAAGTGGGATGGACAGATTTGGAGAGCTGGGAGCTCAGTCACACAAGCCTAAAACCCTGCTGTTGCTAGTAAATAAAATCCTAAGTATTCCTTGCTCAAATGCTTTTGTCAAGAGGATATTTAGCTTGATGTCCTCACGTTAGACAGACGCCTGGAATCAGTGGATGCGAGCTTGGTAAGAGGAGAGCTGCAAGTCAAGGTGAATTTTATATTGGACACTATTTTTTATCACTACATAAAAGGAGAATGTCCTGAAGGCCACAGGCAGCTCGGAAAGTATTACTGGAAAAGGAAACAGAAAGAGTAAAAAATCCTATGTATCATGGGAAAGAAAGAAACATGTCATTGTTGTTTTTTATTAAATATTGCTAATTCCTGTTGAAATAGCCCTTTTAAAAAGTCTTGCATGCAAGTTATCTTAAAAACACAATAATGTAGCATACAAAATATAAACATCCAAAACAAATTCAAAAATAGAGTTAAAATAAATTGTATCAGAGAACAGAAAGAAAGATAAAATTTTTATGGTTTTCTCAGGCACAGTATTTCTTTAATTAGTCCTACTATTAATTTCTATTAATTGCCACTAATAACTAGTCTTATGTTATATTCTTTTAATATTTTATAATTGAACATTTATGGAACAGAAAAGTAAATAATGCAGAATAATATATAATTAAAAGAAATATATTTTAAAAATTTATGTTACAATAATAACACATGTATAATTATTTATCATGTATTATATAATTAGGTGGGGTTTTTAGGTCTAGGATGGCTGTGTCTTAAAGGGTTTGTTATGCTAAGTACTATCAATCCTATTCTATTGGGATAGCTTACCAACACATCTGCTTCTAAAAACATCTCTTTTTCACAGAACAAAACGCTAGCTTCCCAGCCCTGTCATATTATACCCTTGATTTGCATGAGTCCTTCCATTGAAAATACTGCATTGAAGTCTTGTAATTAACCTTAGATTGTGGCGACTTGGTGCCTCAGGCTCCATTTTCTGAATTTATCAAATAACTTTATTTATTTTGTTGATTTCTGATGAGCTTTCTCTCACTTGATGCTGCCCTACGGATGGTCTTTTCTCTGAAAACCACTTCAGTAAAGCTTTAAGAATTCTGTTTTGTATTTTCAGAAATCAACACGCTGGGACCTCACCTTAAAGCATAGACTATCAGGACTGTGGACCCTACTGTTTATCAGAGAAACATTCAGAAGGTTAGTGCTTCAGATGATGAAAAAACGCAAGTCCAGTATATGCTCATCTGCTTTAGATCTAGTAGAGTTTCAGTTATTCGCTACGACTGGTAGTTGAAAAGCTGCCCACTTCCTTAACCATTTTAATGTAGAACTTGCTTACAGTTTTTAAATATTTAATGTTCAGAAGAAAAATACATTAGATTCATTAATAAGGGCTTTTCGGTTAGTTAATGATTTGTAGATTGCATTCCTTGGGGTATCTTTCCTGTCTGAGATTGTGGTATTCTTCTCCAAGGGACTCGCCAACAATTACTGGGAGAGAAAGAGCCTATATGTTGCTTTTTCAAGTTTATTTATACTTTCATAGATAACACATTCACATGGTTCAAAATCTAAAGTATGTGTGTATATAGTAAAAATTCATTCACTCCTGCAGTGATGACACCCCCCTTGTCCCTAATTTTCTTTCTTGGAGACAACCAATGTTATCAGTTTCTTGGAAGCCCTCCAGAAGTTTACATATGTGCAAGCAAATATATTCTCCCTTCTCTTTTTCTCCCACCACAAAAATGGTAGCTTTCATATATCCTGTACTAAACATGGCTTTTTTTCTCTCTTTAAAATACCTCTTGACTATCCTCAATGTCAGCACTTAAAGAACTTCCTCATTCTTTTTAATGGCTCCAAAGTATTCCATTTTATGACGTACCCTAAATTATCTAACCTGGTACCTATGGATGAATACATAGGGCGATTCTGATCTTTGCTCATTACAGACAGTGCTGCATTCCAGAGGCTTGAATCTTGGTCTTTCCCCAGGTTTGTGAATATAGGCTATGAAAAATTACAAGTAGACTCGATGGATGAGAGGGATGTGATTTTAAATCATGCCAGATATTTTAAAATCACCCTCCGCAGAAATTATACTAATTTAACTGCCACCAGTAATTTATGAGAATGCCTATTTCCTGTATTCTTGCCCATATAGCATATTGTCAATTTATTCTCTTTGCTAAGATGACAGGTGAATAAGTAATATCTTGAAAGAGCTCTGAGTGAAGTGGAACATTTTACTAGCTTCTATTGTATCTATCAGCACAAATTTAGTGGTTTTAACAACACATGTGTTTATTATCTCCGTTTCCATGGATCATACGTAAGTCCAGGCATAGGTTAGCTGTGTCCTCTGGTCAGTGCCACCAGTCTGAAGGAAGGTGTCTACTGGGCTATGTTTTCTTCTGGAAGTTCAACTAGGAACGGTTTGCTTCCAAGCTCACTTAGGTTGCAGGAGTTGGTTCCTTGCAGTTGTAGGACTGAGGTCGCCATTTTCTTGCTGCCTGTCAGCTGGGAGCCTCTCTCAGGTCATAGAATCCACTGCCATTCCATGCCACGTGGCCCACAACATGGCAGCTTGCATCTTCAAAGTCAGCAGGAGGATCTCTCACTTCAGCCTGCTAAGACAGAGTCCTGCATGCCACAATGCAATCAAGGGACTGGCTACCCCGTTATCTTCGCTTTATGAGGTAACCTACTGAAGGGAGGAGGCTAAGCCGTCACATTCACAGTTCCCACTCCCATGCAGGGGGAAGAGATATTAAGGTCGTGTACACCAGAGGGCAGGAACCTGGGCTCATTTTAGAATTCTGGCTATCACAAGCAGTTTTTCTTAAGTGAAAATGACATTTATATTTCCTTTTTGTGAACCGTCTTTTGATATTCTTGTCTGTTGTTTTTATTCCACATATTCTGAAAATGGAGATTGCATAAATGAGTACATTAGAGCTGAAGCATAAAGGGGCAAATCCATTGGACAAGCTTTTCCCCTTCAGAGGAAGGCAAGGTGGGTGGTAAAAGATACACTTCTCGGAGATCCCACGTTGGAGGGGCCCTGTTTTATCAAACGAAGGCCAACCCTTTGTGTCTGCAGCCCCCCTCTCACTGAGGATGGGCTCTCTGACTCCCAGTTCCTGCTTCTCCCAATCAAGATCTTAATGGGGGTGGGGGTATTTAGCAGATCCATTACAACACTAATTTAATATCAGAACTCTTATTGCTCATCTGGATGAAACCTTATGTCTGAGCTTTGTAACCTTGTGAATACTTTAGACCTACCTTGACAGATCAGGATAATCTTTCTATTTTTAGGTCAGCTGATTAGCAAACTTAATTCTAGATACTGCCTTAATTTGCCTTTACCATGTAATATAACATATTCTCAGGTTCTTGGGATTAGGATATGCACATCTTTGGGGGACCATTACTCTAACAACCACCAAGTACTACGATTAGCATAGTTTGGTAAACATGCCTGCCACAATGACTAGTGGCAGTAGGTATACGACTGGCAGCCCCCACCAGCATCCCTGTAATTTAATTAAGCCACTGGTTGAATATATTTCTTGGTGGAAGTTAATAAATTGACATACTTGTTTACACTTGAGGCTTTTGAGGGTGTTGTGATTGTCAGGTGGTGAAGACAACATGAGAAGTCGACAGACTGCAACCCAGAAGAGGGCTCCCACCAGGACTTGACCATGCTGGCATCCTGATCTTGAACTTCCAGCCTCTGGAACTGTGAGAAATAAGTGTTTGTTGTTTATAAGCCAGCCACTTTATGGAGTTTGTTTTAGCAGCCCACATGGCCTGACAGCCACTCTACACTAAATATTGAGGTGGATACTTCATGTTATCGCCTAACAATGTACGGTGAGTTCTAGAAGGTTCATAATTGAACCAAATCCCTGATGATGATACTACTACCACTACTCCTAAAGATTATGATACTATCAAAAAATAGCAACAACAATGATGATAATAAAAATAGTAGCTAATATTTATTGAGAACGTTCTATGTGCTAGGTATTATGTTAACACTTTTAATATATTATCTCATTACATCCTCCCAACAATCTGAGGTAAGGACTATTTATTAGGACTGTTGCCTTTTCCGTTTGTTTGTTTGTTTGTTTGTTTGTTTAATTTAAGCCACAGGGTGGTTAAGTACTTTGCTTTGGTCGAGAGCAAAGAGAAATATAAGGACAGAAAATCAGAATGGTTTCTAAAGTTGTGGAGGTTAAATAAAATATTTGGACAAGTGGTTTGTATTATAAACTGCTATGCAAATGAAAGACCGTAAGTATTATCTAACCTCATTTTGTTCTATACTGAAGGTGCTCAGAGACCAGCAGGCAGGGAACAAAGAACAAAGCCTGCCCTATCCCCCTGGATGATGCTGGCAGCACATGCCTCAGTCATCTGGCTTGGCAGTACCAGGCTGATACCTAGCCCAAGACCTGTGCAGATAAGAGTGAGAGAGGAAAAGCAGAACCTCCAAATACATAATCCCCAAGTCCCTAAGGGAGAGCAAAATGTTACTCTTCTGTTTTTTCCTGGAAATAGTAATGTACCCCCTTCTACCCCCCACCACCCCCTCATCCCAAGAAATGAGAGTTATCTAAATTTGAACGAAGCTTTCCAGTTGTCTCATGCATGGGGTAAGTTTAGATTCTGCCACTCCAATCTTACTGTCTTCCATGGGTCCTGCTTGAGGCTGCCTCTTCTGCAGAGAGGCTGATGAAGTCATGGATAGGAGAGCACTTCGGAAACTAAAGCACAGTGCTTATGAGATGTGGATTTGCACAGCACTACTATTTGTCAAGGGCTGGCTTGGGAACACCCACAAATATTTCACTTAAAGCAGATGATGAAGATTTTATAAGGAAATGATACCACTAGGAAAGGATCCCTCTGACTATGCCTCTTTCCTTTCCAAAATATCCTTGTAGTTCTCCAGTGTTTACAGAATCAAGCCCCAAATCCATGAGTCACCCATTCAAGGCCCATTAAAACCAAATCTAACCACCCTTGTCAGCCACAGCAGTCTCCTAGAGGTGCATGTACAACTGGGAAGTGGTGGTAGAATGCACATCCTTGGAGTGAACGTTTGATCAGTGGGGGACCAGCACCGTGTTTACAATACCACAAAATAACTACCGACCTAAGATGCATTTTGTTCCACAGATCCAGCAATGAGCTGCCCTTAGCAAGTGGCCAGCTCCAAAACATTCTTGTACTGACTTTCCTTTCTTCTCTGCTTCCTCCTCTTGTCCCTCACTTCTGCTCCCTAACAAAGTAATAAATGGTGCACAAGGATGTTTCTGCCTCAGGCTCTGCTTCCTGGAAAACCCAGTCAAGACATCCTTATTTCCACTTATCAAAAACACCTCATCATGAATTCAGTTATTTTATAACATCCTTCATACAAGATTACTGAGTAAGAGAGGCGCTCAGAACCCACACTGGTTTTGAATCCTGGCTCCATCGCTTACTGGCTGTGTAGCCTGGAGTAAGTTGGTATGGTTTGTTCACGGGTCATTCTCCACTCCTTCTAGTTGGACACTGGAAGGCTGAAACCTACATTCCCCCAATAGTGATGCAGCTAGCATTTTGGATGTGAATGAGATGCACTTGTGTGTGATTTGAAAGGCAGAACTGAATCGGAGGCCATCTTCCTCCTTCTTCTTGGCTCCCCGGCTGGTGACTAAGGCTGCAGCAGTGTTCCCCATCATGTACTCCATGATCCTGGATGCTGTGAGGCAGCTGCAATGACAGAATAGTGTGAATGTTTGCTCTCCACATCCCGGGCCAGAATCAAAGGAACGAGGAACTATTGGGTTGTTGGAAAAGTTATGACGTAGTTTTTCCATGTTTTTCGTTGCAAAAACGCGTCATGACTTTTCCAACAACTCAATACTTTCAGTTGCTGAAAGACTATCGTTAAATAACCAGTGAATTTGAAGGTAGAACTTTCAGAACAACAGCTTTCAAGGAACAACTGAATTGGCCCTAAGAGGAGGTAATTGCGAAAACAAACAAGAGAGCAACTTACCTCTTTTTGAAATAATGCTTCTCCATACTGACTTATTTAGAACCTAATCTTAACTCTTCTGCCTGTCACTATGTGACCATGGGTAAAACACTTGGACTCTCGCAGACCCTGCTCCTCATCTATAACATGTAAATGGGGTCCCAATCCAGTGTGAGGTCATGGCTGTGAAAGTATTTGTAAGCTGTCTTTCCTGTGTGTCTTTGCTATATGTATGTCTGTCCATCTCTGTGTTTGTATGTAAATGGATCCGTGTGGGCCTATAAGTATGTATGTCTCTGAATGTATCTTTCCTGTCTGCAGATATGTTCGTTTGTGTGTCTGTGTGAGTTTTTATGGACATGTGACTGTGTTTACAAGCATGTGTGCACAGGTGCTGGTGGACACATGCATATCTATCTAAGTTGTGTGTTATGTATGTGATGATGGGTGGGTGCTTGACCACGTACTGAATACATGTATGTGCAGGTGTGTGTCTTTCCCTGTGTTTCTCTATGGGCGTGATTTCAGGTGAGTACCCTCAAATGTCTAGGCTCAGCATCTCCTACACGTGAGTACACAGCGCCCTCCAGTGCTCAACAGGAGAAAGTGCCCCATCCACTACAACCCCAGGGCCTGCATCGCCTTCAATGAAGCTGGCTTGTGGTTTGGTCCCATATCTACATGGCGAAGTTTCCAGGACTGTTCCTCTGAAGCAGAGAAGTAGCGTGCCCTCTGGATGTGGGAATCCATGTGACAGAGAACTCGCTCTGCACAGGCCCCAACACACAGGAAGTTACTCAGTGGTGTGAGGTGAAAATATGCATCCACTGGTGGTGGGAACAGGGTCACCAGGAAGCGGGTGGGCGCTCTTTGTGCCTCATTTCTATTTGGTGAGTCAGCAGGTCAAGAGGACGGTTGTCGGCACATAACGAGATTGAGGTGCGAAGGAGCCTTCCTTTTGGTCCCTACATTTGAGGGTCTTTGCCCCTGAGAAGCTGATTCCAGAATACACTATCTTCCTTTACAACTTCGCATAGGAAGTTTTGGGGCTGACAGCTTCTGGTTTGTTTTCTCCATGCCAGGCACTGCACTAAACTCTGTATGCACTCTCTCATTTGATTCTCCAAACAATTCTTTGAGGAGGCTACTTTTACTATACCCATTTTAAAGATGAGAAAACTGAAGCCTAGTAAAGCTAAGTAGCCTTGCCAAAGGTCACACAGTTGACAAGCAGTACAGTCAGATTTTGAATGCGAACTGTCCAAATTCAAAACACTACTCAAAATTATGGTAGGGTATTCCATGGTCTAAATGCCCATTTTACAGAAGATACCCTGAAAATAAGAGTCAGGGCACGTGCTAACTATCTGACATAAGATAAATTGAAAAAAAATACTGACACTTTAAGCAATTACATTAAATTTTCAGCAAGGTTGCTGGGTCCATTCAATGGGGGAAAGAATAGTCTCTTCATTAGGTGATACTGGTACAAACACAAAATGATTTCCAACCTAGGCGTTCCTATCCTGACAAACTACTCATCAAGCATGAGGGTGGAATACAAACATTTCCAGACATGCAAGATCTCAGAGTTTTACTTCCTGTGGACTCTTTCTCAGGAAACCACTGCAGGATGTGTTCCCATCAAAACTGCATGGGAAAAAATAAGATAAAGGACAACGCATCACCCAGGAAATGGGGTTTCACTTCAGGAAACCAGAGAATAAAGATTCTGGGTGACAGCTGTACAAGATCTGAAAACAACCAATCCATATTAGAATACAAAAACTGAAATTCTAGGAGGGAGGGCTTCAGGGCAAAAGAAAAAAATGCAAATGATAATTTGATGATTTAGACCATGTAATAGATAGCTCTAAGGGAAAATATTTATAGGAAATGAAGTAAATGGAAAAAAAAGTGAGGAAATGTTTGACTCCAGATTAAAAAAAAATGTTTACAAAAAGTAAACATTATTGGAGCACACTACACACAACGGCAAATATATTTAAAACTATACTAAGGTAATACAAACTACGGATTTAATTTAAAAAATTATAGTACAGCTGTATAGGAGGATGTAGGAAGCAAATCTCATTTTCCATTGTCACTGGTCAATATGTAATGTGCAAAATGAATGAATCAAGGAATATTGATTAAAATAATTTTTAAAAAGGAATTGAATAATATAAGCAGTAATTTTAACGATTTTTAAATAGTTGCTTCTGGGAGGCAGGAGTCGAGGTAGACGACCAGGACAAATCTATTTTTTGCTATATGACTCTTAGTACAGTGCGAGTGCCTTAGTCTAGTAAAAAATTAATCATTTAAAAATTAGTCAAGAAAAACCCACAGACATTTGGGAGATTATTTGTAAATCTGCAATAGAATGTGAGTTAAAATGCGGTCTTGACATTTCCATTTCCAGCAGTTTTACAAGAATAGATATTCTGAAATGCACTCCCACATCAAAACACACAAAGGCTACATAAATGAGAGTAAACATACTTTTAAATGTGTTTCTGAGCTTCTAAGAAAGTAAGGGGGAAAAGAAATTAAAAAATATATAAAGTAAGGGAAGTCCTTAATGGACAAAATAAGCAGACAACTAACAATAACAAAAATCATCATCCTTCAAAAAGAAAACAAAATATAGAGCTGAAACCAGTGTGGTACCCACCGCAGCCTCGGTTGATCCGAGCCAAGTCACTAACTCAGAGACCTGGTGCTTTGCTGGTTCAAAGCTCCAGGGGAATAGAATTTCAACCTGGCAAAGTGGGTGAGCTGAATCTGAGAACACCCCACATTAAACCAGGTCTTTCGTTAAAAAGATGAATTTAGGAAAGACTGCATGCTACTAAAGTGAACCAACTAGAAAGAAAATCAGTGTCTCTGCTGATACTGGATTTTAAAAAAG
>NW_017731848.1:1061064-1062624 GCF_001890085.2 Hipposideros armiger
TATGAGCTCATAATAAAATCTAGCAAATCTCAGGATGTGTGAAGAAAGAAGCCTTCATGAGCAAGAGTTAACAGAAATTGCAAACTGTAGACTACGACACATGCAAAGACTACGGATATGGAAATTGTAAGAACCTATACAAAGCAGGTATGTTAAAATGTTTTAAATTAAATTAATACAAAAGCTCAGAGCTAAAAATAGACAAACAAAAGTTGAAGTAGAAGAACCAAGCGTGGCGGCTTGGTATAAATCTGTAGTGAATGAGACGCTGTGGTATTGGAGTAAGAATAGACACAGATGAGCAAAACGGAAGAGAATCCATAAACAGACCTATACATTAGATGGGACTCTCGTGCATGATATGATTTGATTGTATATTTATGGGTAATTCAAAAGTTGTCCTCAGGTAATTGTTTATCTATATGGAAAACAATTAGCTCTCTATTTCACACCATAAACAAATGTAATTTTCATGTGGTTTAAAAATAAAAATGAAAAACAAAACTCTAAAAATTATAAAAGGTAATGAAGGAGACTGTGTCCTCAGGATAGGGAGGAATTTAAAAAACCAATCTAATAGAAGGAACAAACCATAAAGAAAAGATTGATAAATATAATACATTAACATAAAATAAAAACTTTGTTCATCAGAAATCATCATCAAAAGTACAAAAAAGACATGAAGTGAGAAATTTGGTGTTTATCTCTGGGGTGGAGGAAGATTGATGACAAAAACCCAGGTAGGGTTATATCATGCTATATTAGTTTATGCCTTATTAGTTTTTTAAAAAAGACTTTTCATTAAAAAATAGCTAACATACAATATTATATTAGATTCAGGTGGACACAGTAGTTATTCAACATTTATATACCTAAAGAAGTAACCACCATGTTAAGACCAGTAACCATCTGACATTGTACCACACTATCACAATATTATTGGCTATATTCCCTATGCTGTGTATTACATCCCCATGGTTTACTTGTTTTATACCTGGAAATTTAAACCTCTTATCCCCTTTACCTTTTCCCCCACTTAAAAAAAATTTTCAATTACAGTTGACATTCAATATTATTTTATGTTAATCTTAGGTGTACAGCATAGTGGTTAGATATTTATATAATTTAAGAAGTGATCCCCTGACTGGTCCGGTACCCACCTGGCACTGTACATAGTTATTACCATATGATTGGCTATATTCCCTGTGCTTTACTTCACATCCCCATGACTATTTTGTAACTACCAATATGTATTTCTTAATGCCTTTGCCTTTTTCACCCTGTCCCCTCCCATCTAGCACCCCAATAAACCTGGTATCCATCTGACATCATACATAGTTGTTAAAGTATTATTGACTATATTCCTTACACTATACCCTATACCCCATGGCTACTTTGTAACAACCAATTTGCACTTCTTATTCCTTTCCCTTTTTCACCCATTCCCAAACCCCCTGCTGTCTGGTAACCATCAAAATGTTCTCTGTATCTCTGACTTTGTTCCTGTTTTGTTTCTTTGTTTATTTTGTTCTTTAGATTCCACATATAAACAAAATCACA
>NW_017731848.1:1064574-1068367 GCF_001890085.2 Hipposideros armiger
GCCTCCTGGGAGGGGCGCTGCCACTGGCCAAGCTCAGCCACAACCTGTGCCCTGCCTGGGGCCACCTGGTGTGAGCCACAAAGCAATCCAGGGATGGCCACTACCCATGCTGTGCTTGGAGGTGCCTTTTGAGGCCAAGCCGTGAACCAAGGCCAGCTGTCCCTAGTGCCAGGCTTATGGCTGCTCAGCCAGAGGTACGAAACCTGCTGAAGCTGGATGCTGCTTGTTTGGGTTTTGTGAACCTTTGAGAGATTTTAGAAATGTCTGAATCATGAGCCAAGGCAGGTCATTTATACAGAAAAGCCACTGGAATTGACTTGGATGTGCCTGAAAGTTGGGTGGGGCGTGGTCTCACAGAATCAGTAGGGCGGGGCAGATGAAAGGTGTTAGCCAGTTTGATGTAGTCTCTGATTTGGTGCCTGCCTACATCTGCACACGAGGAGGAGGAGGGCTCAACAAAGGAAGAACGGCTTCCTTCAGCTCCTCTGTCCAGGGGAAAGCTGCCCCTCCGGCTCAGCCTAATCAATTCAGTTCAACTCCGTATGTCCCTGGCGCCTTTCAAGCTGCTGCTCCAGCGTTAGAGCTCAGAGTGATGGAATTCATCAGCGAGTAAGTCCATGCATGGGCCTTTTAAGAAAAGCTTCTGGAACTGCAACTGCCCTCATCTCACTCAGCCACAATCTCCACTGGTTTTCACAGCTAGAGATTATGGGGACTTCTCTCCCCAGCTCTGAAACCCTGGGCTGGGGAGGGGCTGGGACACCTAGCTCCTTAGGAGGGGACTTCCGCAGCTGAGATATCCCAGTTTTTAATGGTCACGCGCAGGTGTGGGACCAGCTCGTTCTGTGTCTCTGCCCCTCCTATCAGTCTTGAGGTGGCTTCTCCTGCATGTCTGTAGCTGTAAGGCTTTGGTTCAGCAAGACTTTAGGCAAATCTCAATGATGGTTGTTCTGTAGTTTAATTGTAATTGATGTGGTCCTGAGAGGAGGTAAGCACAGCGTTTACCTACTCCACCACCTTGATCCTATGTCCTATTTCTTAAACTAAGTAGGGTACATAGGTATTTCCTTTTATTCTTTACACCTTATTTGTACATGTTAACTATTGGATTACAAATAAACACCTACATGTCAAAAACACGTACATAAATAGGGTAAACGTTTCTCTTTCGAACTATTTTAACTAAGGGTTTTCTGGGGCCTTGCTCCTTCTTTATGGCTCACATTCCCCCTCTGGTGGTAGCTCGCTGAAACAGCAGATTATTTTCTTGTGCCGCCTTTATTACTGTGATGAACCAAACTGCTGCAGACTTTCCTCTCCACCCTTGTGCTCTTTGTAATGTAAACTTTCCACTCAAAGACCTGCTTTTCTCAAAGTACAAAGGTACATATATCATCACAAAAAACATTTAAGACTTCCGTGTTCCTGGGGAACTGAACAATTAAAGTGGCTTTGCTTGGTTACTGTAACAAGTGAAAATGTGGGATGAGGGAAGTTGGAATACGATTTGGTTTTTTTGGACAATGAGAGTTTACGAGAGTAATTTGGAGAAATATTTGAAAGACCATGTAAAACATTGTGCACTTACATGCTTATTTGCATTAAAATTATTTTTCTGACATTAATCAATTTACTTTGCTTGATTTCTTAACCTAATTATTTTCTAATGACATTTAAACCTGTTCTTACATCTCATTTTTCTTCTGTGATAATAGGCAACAAATGCCCATTACTATTTGTATACTGTTCTTTCACATACTGCCACTACTTATTAAGTATTTCTATTTCTTACATCTTAGAGAGTTCTTATAAGTATGTTGATCATAGGATGTATTTCTGGTTCTTTTATATAATTTATTCATTGCACTTAACTCTTAAAGGTAAGTTAATTTTATGACGTAAAGGCTATCTACTCAGCCATTTATTACACTAAGATATTCTTAATTTTTCTTTTTTTTTTTCCAAACAAATTATCACAGTACAGCACTTGTTGCATTTTAAAACTTAAACTTTACTATCCTGTATACAATTTGGGGTGTAAATATTATACACACATATGTTAAGGATGGTTAATCCCAGAAGAAATTGATCTGTTTCAGATGTCTGATTGCTGGTCTCCTTAGCTGCTTGACAGTAATCTTGCTGTCAGCCTAAGTAAGTCTTTTTATCAGCTCAGAATCTGCAGAGGTTTTTCAATCTAAAGCCCTTGTGAAGAAAACATTAGGCTGATAACAGAACTTTTTAAAAAAAAATTTATTGTGGTAGCTTTTTTCCCTTTCTGAAAATAGATCGTATTATATATACATCTTGGGAATATACATACATACCGGGAATTTTGACATTTGAAATGTGATGTGAAAAGTCATTCATTAAAACAAAAAAATCAGGTCTGAGTAAACCGAAAAAAGTTGAGAAAGAAATGCCCAATGTGTTAACAGGAGTAAGAGGGTTGTGCAAATCAGACTAATGTCAGGGAAAGGATTGTGAAAAAGGGAGGCTTCCCATATCTACATTATATAATATTTAAAGAGTTGGTCTACAAATATTTTGGGTAGTTTTTACTTTTGGCATTTAAAAATAAAACCTTTTTAATCATTTTCCAAATGATGTTTAAGAAAAGAAAGGAAGAAAAACAATATTCCAAGGCCAGGTAGCTTCCTTGTTAAGTTGGAGGGAAGAATTATATGGGGACCATCAGATCCAGAAAGAGCTGGGCGTGGTGTTGGAGAAAGCCATGGAGAGGACGTGACCCCTGGTTGACCAGCTGTCACAGACTGCTGGCCTCAGTCTTCACTATCCTCCAGTGGCAAGGAAAAGGAAATGTGATTCTCCCCCTCCCCGCAATATTCTCCCTAATTTTGGCCTAGCTGACTTCTCATCCTCAGGTCTCAGCTTAAATATTTCTCTCTCATGGGAGACTTGTCAATCCTTCCTACTTCCCAGTCTAAATCAGGTGCTTAGGCTGCTCATCACCCCAGTATTTTTTGTTTGTTTGTTTTCATAGTACTGCTGGCAGCTTGAATATGTGTGTTTGTCTCCTAGAGTGTAAGTGTCATGAAGGAAGAGCCCACAGTTTTTTGATTTACCACTCAATTCCTCACCTAGCGTTCTAAGCCAGGCACAATAGCAATGCTCGATAATATATTGACTAAATAAAGAGTAGCTGTGCCTACTCTTTAGTAGATGCATGAGTGCAGTTGCATATTTTACCACCTTAGGTGCCCCTTTTGAAATGCTCATCTGAATCCATTTTGCAATTATATCATCATGCATTCTACAAGAGAAACACACTGCCCATCTTCAGCAGTGATTTATGCTGCATGGTTGGTGTACATGAAAAGCTTTCCTGAGTTTAAAATATGACATCAGACATCAGGATAGAAAGCGTTGTGCTGCGAGTGTTATTAACATGGTAATACCTGCAATAGATATTTGCTGACAGCCTCCTATTTTGAAACAGTCCCTTTCCTTTTAATTGTTTTCCCGCTCAGGAACATACAGTGGCTTTCTCTGGGGCAATTGTATTAAGTCATAAGATTGAAAGTGGGAGACTGGGTAAACTTCCCGGCTGCCTCACTTCTTTCTTTTAGTTAAGTGAGGGGTCTGAGATCCAGAGAGGTTCACTGGTGTATCTAAAGCCAGAGCTGGAGAGCGGAGGCACCTGGAAACCTCATCTCTGCTTACCTTCGCAGGTAGTCCACACCCTGGTCACGCTCTCAGCCTAATCTTGTTTTTCCACATGCCCCCTACGCACTGGCCAGTCTGGTTCCTTGAGTGAAATACAGAGGGTGCC
>NW_017731848.1:1068737-1102822 GCF_001890085.2 Hipposideros armiger
GGACATTGTCTAATGCCCAGAACTCCTTAGCCAGATACAATTGTTCTTCATGATCTCATCTTACAACTTTTCTCTTTTTATTTCCTCTTATTTCCTTTAAACACTTGTTGCTCTAGCCTAGCCGAGCAAAAATGATTCCCTGTTTCCATGCAGGCCCTATGTCACATTCTAAAATATGGATTCCCTAGGTCAGCAATTCCTAGTCAGCCCCACTCTATCTACTCTTCAATGACTTTGTCACATCCAAATCCTGGTCTTCCACAATGATCAGCTCATTTAGGGGTTTTGGAGAGTTGACATTTTAGCAGGTTGGCTTTTTGGTGAACTGGTCTGTTTCCTTATATTTTCCACCAAGCCTGCATCTATCATCTGTACACCCAGGTATAATTTCTCTAATCTGAATTCTCATTGCATTTTCTCTGTGCTTCTCTTGTGTCATAGTTACACATTTGTCTTATGTTCTCTATGTGAATGCAGACTTATTTAAGGATCAGTATTTCATCCATATTTCTATCTCTTCCCATTGAGTGTCCTCTAGTGCTTCGTATATAGCTGATATTCAGTCAACACTTGTTGCATAAAGCTGTTGAATGAGTAATGGGTGCTCAAGTATTTTGTCACTTACCTTGACCACATGCTTGAAGAATATACCATGAGATAGTGCTGAGCTCATGTCCTTGTTTAGGGACATGGAAAAGAATCCAGTGAGTCAAGGACTGTTTGACTTGCATCTTTCCTGTCACGACACTGTGTGTCTCACTGGGGCTGCCTCTTAGGAGTTCTGCTCCCAAGGCTGAGATACAGACTCACTAACTCTGCTTCTATTCTGTGGTAGAACCCTGTTTCACCTCTACCCAATTGTGTGCTGCCTGTGCTCACTACCCAAACGGCATTTCTATGCTGACTCAGCAGTTTCCTTTTTCCTAGTCCTTGATGCTGCTACCAGAGCATTTTCTGAGGAATTTCAGAGAAAGGGAAGAGAGCAGTGGCATTGGGAAAATTGCTAAACCTCTCTAGTGCTATATATAATAAAGTCACGACTGCTCACAGCGACCTCATGGAGTTTCATTTACAGATATTAATTGTGATAATGTCTTTGAAATCCTGTGTAAGGCAACAAGTCCTATACCGTTATCTGTGTTACTGTTAGGATAGAGTCAATAGCCTAGAATATTTGTATGATTCTCAGGCTGACCAACAGTAGCTTTGGTAGTTGTGATCCCGGTAAGGCTGGATTTGGGGTAGGAGGAAGAGAGAAAGTAAGTGGGTAAAATGTGTGCGCCACCATTTTACAATGGAAATACACGTTTATTTTTGTATCTCATCACTATTGGAATGAATCTCTCATATGCTATTAAATCTATTAAGTAACACACTGTATGAAATGAAATATTAAATGGATTTCCAAATTTATCATACAAAAGTGCTTTCTCCTCTAAGGAACTGCTTGCTGTGCAATGAGAATGGAGTTTGCCCTGCAGCAGTAGTTCCCAACCTTCACTGAAAATTAGAGTCACCTGGGGAGCTTTAAAAAAAACATTCCTGATACCTAGACTGCACCCTGAACCAGTTAAACTGCACCAAATACTAGACTCTCCAATAATTCCAATGAGCAGTCAATATTGCGCATCATTGCACAAAAGGACTTACCCTGCTCATGATGTTTTTGGGTGTTTCTTCCCAGTGAGGATTCTTTTTTGGTGATGACTACTTGCTTTAAAAATTTTGGTTTCATTGCTTCATGCATAACCAGAAATTACACTCTAGGTTTTAAAAACAGCTTTATTAAAGTATAATGGATGTACAAAACATTGCATTGATGTAATACGTGCAACTTGATGAGTTCTGACATATGAACTCACCTGTGAAACTATCACCACAATCAAGATAATAAACATAACCATCCCCTCCATAAATTTCCTCCATCCACTTTCATTTTTGGTTTTTGAAAGTAAGAACACTTAGCATGAGATCTACCCTCTTAGCAAATATTTTCAGTGCACAATACAGTATTGTTAACTATAGATACTCTATTGATTTCTAAAACTTATTCATTTTGTGTAACTGAAACATTATACCCATTGAAAACAACTCCCCATTTCCCTCTTTCCCCAGTTCTTGGTAATCACCGTTCCACTTTCTGATTAATGACTTTGGCTATTATAAATACCTCATCTAAATGGAATCATGCAGTGTTTGTCCTTTCATGGCCTCTTTCATTTAGCAAAACATCCTCAAGTTTCATCCATGTTGTTGCATATAGCAGGATTTCATTTTTTAAAAATATTTTTATTAAAATATAGCTAACATACAATATTATATTAGTCTCAGGTTTACACAATAGTTATTCAACATTTATATACCCAAAGAAGTGATCCCCATAAGTCTCGCAACCATCTGACACCGTACTATGCTATCACAATATTATTGACTATATTTCCTGTGCTGTACATTACATCCCTATGACTTATTTGTTTTATACCTGGAAATTATCCCCCTTCACATTTCCCCCCACCCTTTTTAAATTTTTCAATTACAGCTGACTTTCATTATTATTTTATGTTAATTTCAGGTATACAGCATATTAATTAGACATTTATATAATTTAAGAAGTGATACCTCAACTAGTCTAGTATCCTCCTAGCACTATGCATAATTATTACCATATTATTGATTATATTCTCTATGCTTTCTTTTACATTCCCATGATTATTTTGTAACTATCAATTTATATTTCTTAATCCCTTCACATTTTTCACCCTGCCCTCTACCCCCCTCCCATCTACCAACCTGATAAATCTAGTACCCATCTTACGGTGTATGAGGTGTAACAGTTATGTTCACGAACTTGTTGCAATGATGTTGCTAACCTTGTTTGATATCGGAGGAATTATTCACTATTAATTTGTACCAACTGGACAAACAGCTAACCAAGTTTAATATTTGGAAGTGCTGAAAAGGCTGCATGAAAAACTTAGACAATCTGAACTTTTCACCAATTCATGGCTCTTGCATCATGACAGTGCACCAACTCACAAGGCACTGTCTGTGAGGGAGTTTTTAGCTAGTAAACAAATAACGGTATTGGAACACCCTCCCTAATCACCTGATCTGACCCCAATGACTTCTTTCTTTACCCAAAGATAAGGAAATATTGAAAAGAAGACAATTTGATGACATCAAGGGCACTACACCAACAGCTCTGATGACCATTCCAGAAAAAGAGCTCCAAAATTGCTTTACAGGGTGGACTAGATGCTGGCATCGGTGCATAGCTTCCCAAGGGAAGTACTTCAAAGGTGATTGTAGTGATAGTCAGCAATGAGATATGTAGTGCTTTTTCTAGGATGATTTGGCGCACCTAGTTGTCAGACCTCGTGCATTCATCTGGATATTGGCCTGTAGTTTTCTTATGGTATCTTTGTCTGGTTTTGGTATCAGGGTTATTCTGGCCTCACATAATAAGTTTGGATGTGTTCCCTCCTCATCTATTTTTTGGAAGAGTTTGAGAAGGGTTGGTGTTCGTTCTTCTTTAAATGTTTGGTAGAATTTACCAATGAAGCCATCTAGTCCTTGGCTTTCTTTGTTGGAAAGTTTTTGATTACGGATTCAAACTCATTGCTTATTCTCAATCTGTTCAGGTTTTTTTTGTTTCTTCGTGATTCAGTTTTGGTAGGTTGTATGTTTCTAGGAATTGGTGCATTTCTTCTAGGTTATCTACTTTGTTGGTAGATATAGTTGATAGTAGTCTTTTATCATCCTTTGTATTTCGTGTTATCAGTTGTAAGTCTCCTAGGCTTTGTGTCAAGTGTTTCCCAATACAATTCTAAAAGAAGATCTTATCTCACTGGTATGATAATATGTGAACATTTCCTTAAGATGGGCGGTAACATGACACAGTGGAACAGTGGGAGTCAGGACATCTCCGATCAATCAGTGCTTGCTCACTACTAAGCAGGGGCAACCTGGGGCAATCCCCTGTAGCCTTAGTTTCCTTATTTGTAAAATTGAATTATATCTAAAATCTCTTGTTCAAATACTTGAACCATTAATTTATAAACCAAGACAAATTATAGGACAGGATAATAAATACTTAAGAGCCTAAGGTTTTGAGTCCATATGTCTGGATTTGAAAGCTGGCTCTACCAATTACTGACCTCTCACTTTCAATCAGAAATTGTTGTAAAATGGGTTTTCCAGAAGCAGACGCTGAGATGTTTGGTGTGCAAGACATTTATGGATCAACACATGTGAAAGGAAGGGGAAACTAGCAAGATGGGAGACGGGGAGAAATCAAACTGTGATACATGCCTGACAAAGGCATGGCCAACCCCATGGGGAACTCTGAACATATATGCCTGTTAGAGTGGTCCTACGGTGGAGTCCGGGCTTTATGCCCTTTTGTGATTTATTACTTGATATGGGCTTCCCTAGTAGGATGTATCCTTGGGTAAGGTGGCTCTCTGCAGCTGAAGAAAACCCTGAAGTTGCTGAGAGCTGGAAGAACAAATCCCTCCTAGAAGAAGGATCTTGGTGGTGCATTTTGTCCATGGCTACCAGACCCTTTCATGCCTCATTTGCCAAATGGCGACTAGAATTTACTTTCCAGAGTGATTAAATGGACCATTATACATACCGTATTTCCCCATGCATAAGACACACCTCAATTATGGGGCCCAAATTTTTTTTTAAAATGTATTACATAAAGTTACTGAACTCAAGTTTAATTCGTCATAAAATTCATACAACTCATCATTTGCGGGAAATGCAAGCAAAAAAACTACAACAACTGTATAAGTCGCACCCAGTTTTTAGACCCCAAATTTTTCAAAAAAGGGTGCGTTTTATACATGGGGAAATATGGTAAATTGCCTAGAACAGGGGTGGGGGCACACAGTGTATGCTCTTGACTGAGTATGTATTACTGACGATGTTGATGAAGATGGCGGCAGTGCTGTAGGATTTCTGAACTGTCAAGAGATTTAGAGTTCATGTAATTAAGTAGTTTTCAAATTTCAGGATGTATCCGAATATCTTGGAGAACTTGTTAAAACAGGTTGCTAGGCTGTACCCCCAGAGTTTCTGACTCGATAGGTCTTGGAGGGAGCCTGAGAATTTGTATTTCTGATAAGTTCCTAAATGATGCTGATGTTGCTGGCTTGGGTATCACGCTTTGAGAACCACTGGACTAAACATTTCCTTCTTTAGTTGAGGGCCACACAGGTAATGACTGGCCAGTGTCCTGTAGTTAGGTTGTAGCAGAAGGGAAATTATATCCAGAATCAATATCCCCCCTGAGTCTGGCACTCCTTCCACTGTTATAGCATCTACAGTCATCATTTCAGCATTGAAATGCCTTTCTCTTCTGAGCTGATATCATCCACAGAGGATAAAAATGTTTTGTTTGTATTAAGATTTTTCAAATGTGACTAACAGCATCTGTAACACCTGAATCAGTACATTTGTTTCATAAATTCCTCCAGGTAATTGCTTTTATGGAACAATTCCTGGTGGTACGTTTCCGTTTGCCAGCACTCCTGGGGATCCTGGAAATAAAAGACAAGTGTTTTTGCTATAAAGTTTAATTAAGAAGTTTAATTAAGAGAAAATACTACGTAGCATACATCAAACTTTAATGGAGTTAGCAAATGGAAGTCACGAGAATTCCTGGATCACCAGAGACTGTGCCACGGTTTCCCATCACCTGCAGACATTCAAGGGCTGTTCCTTTCCCAGCACTGACACCTGGGGACCTGCTTGCTTCTGTATTTATCCTTCCAACTTTCTCAATCCTCCCCAGCAGATGTGACTTCCATCTCCTCTCGCTGCCCGCCCCCCACATCCCCAACATATACCATGAACACTCTTCCCAGGGGTCAGTAGCTCTTTCTCTCTCCTAGGCTCACCCTAGCATGTGACAAGTGCTGATTCTTGGGGGGGAAAAAACCAAAAACAACTGCATTTGCTAAATTGCTATCTTCTGTCTCTGCAGACCAAAAACAAACCTCTTATTTCTTCAGGCTGGAATCTTGACTATCTTCTGAGGGCTTTGCAATCCTGTACCCCTTTGTCATGATTCTGCATCATGGAACTGGGCTGATTCTGCCAGGGGGAGGGGAACTGGGTCATTTCCTGGGGATCTCATCCTATTTTTGCTTTTACATCTTCCTGAATGTGGAAGATCTCTTTTCATTCCTTCCCAGAGAGTCACCTTCACTTCTTTTAGAATCACCCTTTCCCAGCCTGTCTCCGAAGACCTCATATAAAAGCACATTCCTCCTCCTGGAGCTTCCTCGTATAAAATGGATCTTTCCAGAGAGCATGAAAAAAAAGGCACGAACATATGTTTTACTGTTGTTCAGCTTATTATTTGAAATAGAACAGATAGTAATTGAGGAGTCACAGGGCATAATTTTAAAATGTGCTGGAGAAAAGAATCATTGAGTCCCCACAGCCATAATTGATTATCAGCCACTTTGGCTTCAAAGGACTCTTTCTTACTCCCCCACCCCCACCCCTGCCCACACCTTGCCTCATGACATACACAAAGAAGTGACAACAGGACTGGCTGAGTAATTTGCAGGGCCCAGTGCAAAATGGAAATTCAGAGCCCTTATTTAAAAAGTATCAAGAATTTAAGACAGTGACAGAAGAGCATTAAACCAAACGCAGGGCACTTCTGAACATGGGGCCTTATGTAACTGCACAGATCACATGCACGTGAAGCTAGCTAGCCCTGGGTGACAGTCATAACCTATGGACATGTGTGCCAGTGGCTTCTGGGCCAAAGATTTAAGGTAAACTTCCCATTTCTAATTTGTGAGTGACATCCATCCAGACTGTCCTGCGTCCCCACCTCATTTACCTTGACCTTGGTTAAACGAGGGGGACTCTGTGCTGCTTTGGTCACTGTGTTTGAATCGCAGCCTAAAGAGACTTTAGGGCAGAATGTTCATCTATAACATCCTAACTCCTCTCCAAACTTAACACTGTCTGCTGGAATAGAGCTTCAGGAAGTAACAGTGAAAGACAGCACAGTCTTAAGACGAAAATCTGCCTAAAGCATGGAAGGGGATTTTGAAGTTCACTTTTGAGCTGAGATCACTGGAGAGGGAGTCAGGACTAGGACTGAAGAACTGGTTGTTATAAATGCAGCCTGTGACCTAGAGATGTCTATTAGCTGCTGTCCTGGGGCAGCATACAGTGTGTTCAATGTGAGTCAACACAGATTGAACAGGATGCTTATCTCAGATTTTTAAAGCAGTCAATGCATAGGCTTTTTGTCCCTTCTTTAACAAAGCATCTTAGAAATGCCCAAAGTCAAGGACAGACGGAGGATCCATTGAAGTGATATGAACAGTGGATGGTGAGCATTGTCTTGCTCTCATGGTGTCCAGGTTGAACCCCCTCATACCCTCCCCCCAACACACCCCGGTCATTTTTAGATATGTTGCTGAAGTTGAGCAGAGAAGAAAACAAATACAAAACTGCCCATACAAGGGATGACTCAATGATTCCATGCTGCTGGTGTCCTGCTCTAGGACTTTCAGGATGCCAGGTGGGCAGCAATATCTTATTGTGTGTTATACAATGGTAAAGTTAATCCCAAGGCCACCTGAGATAGTATATCTTGAATCTGTTATTCCACCCACAAGTCACGTTTGTTGTCATTTATTTTTTTTTCTGAAGTAGGGTGTAGATGTTTCTTACCCCCCTAATTTTAAAATAATTTTAAAAACAGTTTTTTTTTGTTTTGTTTTGTTTTTTTTTTAAGCTGAGCCATCCCGCCACCTGTTGGCAGCTCACGGCTGCTCAGCTCGGGCTGACTCGAACCGCTGTTGCTCAGAGCTCAAACTCTTGAGCGAGCTCTTAACCAACTGAGCCACTCAGCTGGCCCTAAAAACAGTTTTATAGAGAGAAGAAACTTATAGAGCTGATTCAACTCTTGTGAGCTACTTGATGAGACAGAAGTTTGATTCTACTGTTTTTATAAATGCACAAATTGGAAGGAAGGAATAAAAGGGATAACATGATATGATCAGAAGAAGAAAGTGCAGGTGGCCAATTGTAATATTCTTCTGATTTCATTGAGTTATTCCAATATTCCAGAATGAGAAATGTGAAAAGACCCAAACATCCGTGGAGGAGAAAGGTGGAGAGACTCAGAATGGAAAGTTCTCGACAGTGAAAGGCTGCTCTCAGAAACTAAGCTTCTTCACAGCAAAAAAATGCCTCCACTCCTTTTGTTTTTACCTCTAATATGGGTTCTTTTCTCACTGGATCCTCGTTATTATCGGTTGAATTAAAGAAAATAAACTTTGGAGTAATTTAATTGAATTACAATATACTATGGCTCCAAATGCTTCAACAGATAAATTATGTAACAAGCCCCCCTGGTGAGGACTCTGAGAGCTGAAACACTCCCTACCTGGCTACTATGGGCAGCTTGGGCAGTTTATTTGCAATCTCAATTCATAGGTCAGGTTTTAATCTCTGCAGTTTTAGAGACTGTCTCAGCAAAGTTCACAACCAGAGTTAACCTGTAAAAACAGCTGAGACAGCAGAGTGAGTATCCAGGCAGAAAGGGGATATACAATGCTGGACTTTTTCTTAAAAAAATGATGTGCGGCATTATCATGACACATTGTGTAGTCTTAAAACAGTGCAATGGGTTGTACTATATCATAATGGTTCTTTTATTCTAGTACATCGATGGTTTTATTCTCTATATTGAAATCTAGATTGAAATTTTGCTTTAAGGAGTGAAGTTGGGATCCAGCATTATTTTATAGCAGTTGCTTTGTTGTGCTTGCGCCACTATGCTTTATTTGGTGTACAGGGCTTAATTGTTTTGACCTTCAAATCGCTACTCCTTCTGTAATTAATGCCTTCCTCCCCCCTGAATCACCTGGTTCAGCTGTTTTTACTGCGGTGATTGTCAATTCATCAAGGCAGATATCTCTTAATTCCCTGCATCTACTATACTTTAAAGGTTTTTATTTCCTCATAAATCTTATCCTTTTTTTTCCAGTCTCGAGATAAGACGTCCTTTCTAACTTTTAAGGCCAGTCTGTCCTTTGCCTCCATCTTTTTCAGGAACTTGCTTGGAACATTCTTTCTTTTGTCTCCATCTTCAACTTTACCCCCTAATGGTGCTTTTCTTTCAAGGCTATAAACTGGGTATTGGAGGTGGGTTTCACTACTTAATCCATGGGAAGACTAGAGTTTGTCCTTTTCACTTTAACTCAAGTTTGGGAGCACAATGGCTTTCTCTTCCACACAACCAATGCCTGTTCCGGGTACCCAGGGAAACCCTGCTTAGTTAATATTTAAGAGAATCTTGGGCAGTTGAAGAAGGGATTCACTATACAGTACAGACTGGATGTGCCCCAGCCTTGCAAATCAAAAGGTTTTCACAACTATTTTCTCTTAAATGGGTTTCAGGATCTTATCCTGAATTTATTGGAATTCTAGGATCGGGAAAACTAATCAGCAAAACAAATCTATGGTGGAAAAACCCTGGAACATGGATTTCCTCTTGGGAGAGAGAATTGTTACAGCAGGGGCATGATGGAACTTTCTAATAGTCTATATTCTGGTAGGGGTTTGAGTTGTACAGATATATTTATAAGTATAGTCTTTTGCATTTACCCAGATAGTTGCCATCTGATGATCTTTAGTTTTCTCTGAAGATCCAAGTTTCAGCCTACTGTGTCATTTCACTCCTACTGAATAAAATTTTAAAACAATTTTTGTAGAGGAGTTATACTGGCAATGACTTCTCTTGGTATTATTTAAAAATATAAAAATGGGGCTGGCCGAGTGGCTCAGTTGGTTAAGAGCTCACTCAAGAGTCTGAGTTCTGAGCAACGCGGTTCGATGCCCAGCCCGAGCTGAGCAGCCGCTGAGCTGCCAACAGGAGGCAGGATGGCTCAGCTTGCTCAGAGCTCAGACTCTTGAGTGAGCTCTTAACCAACTGAGCCACTCGGCCAGCCCAAAATTGTCCTTATTTCATCTTCATGTTTGAAGAAGAATATTTTCATTAGATATGGAATCCTTAGTTGAGAGTATTTTATGTTGAGCAATGAAAAGACAGTGTTGCAGCATGTCTGTTTGTCATAGTTTCTGATACAATTTTTTTTAAAGATTTTTATTGGGGAATTGGGGGGATGGGAACAGTGCTGGGGAATTGGGGGAAGGGGAACAGACAAGTTGCTGTCCTTTTGTTCTTCAATCTAGTTGTGGAGGATGTTGCTTCACTGGCCCAAGTTGGCACCATCATTGCGCTCTTCCTGGGCGAGGCAGATCAGTCGCCGGCTTCTGGACGGCCGCTCACTGCGGCTGCTGGCCGCTCACGCTGGCTGCTGGCTACATACGGTAGCCCATGGCAACCCACTGCCACAGGGACTGCTGCCTACGCCATCGCCGGCGACTCATGGCAGCCCAGCTCCAGGTTGAGCTGTTGTTCAGCATCTTAGCTGTGGAGGGCAGTGTCACTGGCCCTCATATGTGGGATCCGAACCGGGGCCCTCTGGCGTCCCAAGCCAGCTCTTAACCAATGCACCACTCGGCCGGCCCTCTGATACATTTTTAATCACTGTTCTTCTGAATGTATGTAATATATCATTTTCCTTTGGCTGCTTTCAGGATTTCCTTTAATTCTAGTTATCAGCAGTTTGACTATGATGGGCCTAACCATGGTTTTTTTTGTATATGTCCTGCTTGGGTTTTACTAAGCTTCCTAAAAATGAAATTTTATGTCATTCATCAAATTTGAGAAGTTTTAGGGCATCGTTTCTTCAAAAATGTTGTATGTTTCATACTCTCTGATCTCTCTTTTTTGAATTTTATTCATGTCTGTTAGACATTGAATATTGTCCTCAGGTTTTTGAAGGTCTGTTCATATTTTTCCCCTTTTTTTCCCCCCGTGTTCTACATATCTACATTGATCTATTGACAAGTTACTGAGTCTTTTTTTCCCATCATTTCCATTCTGTTGTTAAGGCAATGTAGTAAACTTATTTTAGAAATTTTATTTTTCACTTTTGGCATTTTCATTTAGTTCTTTTTTATTATTTATATATCGTTGTTGAGATGGCCTATCTTTTCAATTCACTGCAAGCATATTTCCTTTTATTTCTCTGAGCATAGTTACAGTAATTATTTTAAAATTCTTGTCTGCTAATTGCAATATCTAGGTCATTTCATCAATGGTCTTGGTTGTTTGTCTTTTCTCTTAAGAATTATTTATATATTCCTGTCTGTATGTTGAGTAATTTTGGATTTTATCGTAGGCATTGTGAGTATTATTTTGTGGACACTCTTGATTCTGTTATGTTCCTAGTATGAGAGCTTTATCAGATAATTTAGTTGCTGGTATTCAAACTTCAACCTCTCTTTTTAGTGGGAGTTCAAATCATTTTCAAATCTTTAACTTAGCTGCATCGCTTTAGTTCTCCCTTATACATACATTCATGGGGCAGCTAGAGACTTTGGCAGAGATTGTGTCTACAACATGGTGCTCATGCTATGCGGTTCACTTTCCCTGAGATTTACTCCCTTACTTTCTAGTATCTATGCTAGTTAGGAATTCTGTCTTCTTTTTCTTCTGGCCAGCAATATGTGGGTTTTTATGTTAAAGTTTTAATTACTTCACTTGGTGCCACCTTCATTCTACTTGCCAGTTAAAAGCCATTAAAAAGTGTATACATGTCCTATGCTGGTTTCTTCTGCCTACTTTTCCCCCCTCTTTAGTACTTTCAGGTTATTATTTTACTTTATTTTGCCCATAGTTAATAGCTGATATCTAGAAGATCAGATCCAGTAGGAGCTTATTTAGCTGTTTTGGAAGTGGGTAATAGTTTTATTTTGAAAAGAAAGTATGGTAACTCATAACCTTTTTATAGCTTAGGGTGTTTAAGCCTTAGTCAGCTATGGGTACTGCAGATATACAATAAATGTTCTTTTAATGAGTAAATGAATTAAACAGCTGGTCTGATTACTTTTTCATTGAACTGGAATGTTGTGTGACCTAATTAGATACATGGCTGTATGACTTTTTTTCTGGTAACTCAATTTGTAGACTTGGAGAGAGGAAGCAGTGATTTCTGTTTATCCACATAGTTTTTTGCTTGGTGGACTCTGGCTTTACTTATTTTTAAATTTTTTTTAAAAGATTTTTATTGGGGAATTGGGGGATGGGAAGAGCATTGGGGAATTGGGGGAAGGGGAACAGACAAGTTGCTGTCCTTTTGTTCTTCAGTCTAGTTGTGGAGGACGTTGCTTCACTGGCCCAAGTTGGCACCATCATTGTGTTCTTCCCGGGCGAGGCAGATCAGTACCGGCCATTGGATGGCCTCTCACGGCAGCTTGAGGGCCGCTCACGCTGGCTGCTGGCTACACACCATAGCCCATGGCAACCCACTGCAGCAGGGGCTGCAGCCTACGCCGTCGCTGGTGACTCAGGCAGCCCAGCTCCAGGTTGAGCTGTTGTTCAGCATCTTAGCTTTAGAGGGCACAGCGTCACTGGCCCTCATATGTGGGATCCGAACTGGGGCCCTCTGGCATCCCAAGCCAGCTCTTAAGCAATGCACCACTCGGCCAGTCCTGGCTTTACTTAAACTAATGTTTCTTAAGAATACCTGCCATTGTTTCTCAGCAGTGCAAATCTATCAACTATGAAAAGAATATAGCTTCTGTTTTGGAACAATAAGATAAACAGCCTTTATTTGTCATTGTTCTTAAGAAACAAATTGTGGAACAGGTCACTTGGGTAAATAAAATTGCTTTAGCTTCTAGTAAAATAATAGAAACTGCTTTGTAGCAAAACAACCACACTTAAGTGTTGTAAGGGACATGAAATATGAACAATCAACTGTCTATAATTACAAGAAACTAATTTGATTCCCTTTTCCAAAAATAATTAAATTACTGGAGTAGTCATCAAAAGAAATAAGACAGATGTTTGATCCAATATCTCATAAAATATTTTAGTTAGCTACATATAAAAGAATTAAAATTGATTTTATGAACGTCAATTCAGGAGAAGCAATGCTATGTAATTGAACCCCAAATTACTCACAAGATTTATTTTTGAACAACACTATGTAACCAAGGATTGAGGAAGTTTATGGAAATTTGGAGAAGCGGATTAGCAACAAAGATTTGAAAACCCTCTATTGCTTATGGGAATGTTTAAAATCTAGGAGCTTAATGTCTCAAAATATTTGTTTAGTAGAGTATTCCACAGAGCATATTACTAAATAAACAGAGGTAGGGAGGGACTGGGGAAGTGTGGTGGTTTTAAACTGTGTCCACAGATTCTTTCATAGTCCTCCCTATCAAAAGGCAAAGTTGAAATTGCCCCCTAACCTTGAATATGAATGGATTGAGCCACTTCCTTTTTAACAAGAAAATGTAGCAGAAACTATGATGAGTGACTTCTGAGGCCATGTCATAAAAGGCATTACTGCTGTCTTACATTTACTTAAGTCACTCATCCAAGGAGAAGTCAGCCACCGTGACATTAGGACACTCAAGAGACCCTACCAAGAAATTCATGGGTGAGGAACTAAAGCCTGCTGCCAACAGTTAGCACAAATTTACTAACCATATAAATGAGCCTCAGTCAAGCTTTCAAATAACTTCAGATGACTGCAGCTCCAGGCGACAACTTGACTAAAACCTCATGAGAAACCCTGAGCCAGAAGCACCCTGCAAAGTTGCTCTAGAATTCCTGACCCACAGAAACTCTGAGATAATTAAATATTGTTTTAAACAACTCAGTTTGAAGGTAATTTGTTATGCAAGCAAGAGGAAATCACAAAAGTCTAGATATGTTCAACTTTTTACTTAGAAATAGCATGGAAGCTTACTTTACATTAGTTATGTTTAATTTGATTTTTACTACCTTTTTTAAAAGTTTGGGGACCAGTTTCCTTAAATGACAGCAGATATTCCCCCTGTATCTCTCTGATACAGGTATTGTATATATCTATGGCGGTGGGAGTGGTAAGCTGGGAGAACTGAGGTAAGGCAGGACTAGGGGTTAATTTTGGAGGTCTGTATCTAAAATACCCATTCTATCGATCTGAAAGTTTTTGACTTAAGTGAGTTGCAATTCAAAAGCCCAACACCCTCGGTAATCATTTCATAATACATATGTATATCAAATCATCATGTTGTGCACTTTAAATATATACAATTATATTTGTCAATTATTTTTCAATATAAAAATTTCTCCTTGGGAGGGTAAAGTCTATCAGTTATTAGCATTTCGCTGCAGACTATCTGAGTAGATAATTACATTGCCCAGCACATGGTTAAAATATGATAGAGTAAGATACTTGGGGAAGATAGACTTGGAGCATAGGTAAGGTAGGATAGGCAGGCTGGGAGGGACCCTGAGTGGATTTAGGAAGCCGATGAGCAATTTGAAAGAAAAAGGAGCTGAGACACTTTTTCTTCAAAAGACATACAACAAGAAAATAGAACAGATAAGAGAACAGATAGGAAAATGGTTGGGGCCAAGATCATTACCTCCTCTTCTGAGATTTGCCCTTGGGGTCTGTCATAGTTATTCTAACAACACTACTGAACATCTTGAGCCCTCTTTGTCATATTCTGAAAAGTGTCAAGCCCAATGCCTGCCTTACTAGATAGATATGAAGAAGGGTTCACCTCAACTGTGATAGATGAGTCATAGTCCACGAAGTATGTGCACATGCATTGGTGGAGTGGTGCCACGCAGACACGGCTAACATCCTGGCTGAACCTTGTTCCCTCTGTGCCTCCCCGATCTGGGCAGTGCAGTCGTGTTCCGCCTGGTGTGATAATTATTCCTCCTTATGTGCTTTCTTCCTCCCAGATTGTGAGCCAACTAGTGGTTAGGGTCTTGTCTTATCTATTTTGGTCCTACTTGCTGAACATATTGTATTGGTATAAGTAGGTGTGGAATTCTGTTGAATATGGAAAATCAAATTTAGCACTTTGTTGAATAACCCTGAGCCAATATGGCTTTATTCAAAGAACCAGATTTTAGAAATAACTGATACTTGCTTAAGCTATACACTTATTTGCATCTTAAGCCCTAATGGGTGTGATCTCAAATTTACATGAGGTAAGGGAGGAATGTTGAGTACTGGAGGCCTAGTAAGGAAAATTGGATGGAATTATAAGGATAAGGAAACATAAGAAGTTTGGAATAGGTCTAACCATGACATTGTTTCTGGAGAGAAGAATTATAGGAAGTATAAAAAAGAAAAGAAAAGATATGCAAGAGATAGACTATAGTTAACAATACTATAGTGTATATTTGAAAGTTGCCAAGAGAGTAGATCTTAAAAGTTCTTATCATGAGAAAAAATATTTGTGACTGTGTGTGGTTATGTATGTTAATTAGACTTATTGTGGTGATCATTTGCAATATAGATGTATCGAGTCACCTATACACCTGAAATCAATAGAATGTTATATGTCAATTATATCTCAAATATTTTTTAAAAAGGGAGGAGGCAAATAGAGGGAAAAAATGAAGGCAATGAGTGAAATGTGGTGAAAGATGAAATGTGTAAACTGGGGACAGTAGAGATCTTATCAGAACAGTAGAGATCTTATCAGAAATGAAATCCAGAACTGTTCCAATTAATAGATCTGTCACTGATTTTATTTCGTATTGTGCTCAGTTGGGTGTTTTGGTTGCAGGCAGATGAGACGTGGACCAGATTTTTAAAAAGTAATAAAGCTCACGTTAAGGATACACATGCATTGGAACAAAGAACCAAGAACCAAAGCCACCCCATAGGTCAGCAACCCCCTCCCTTGGCCTGCACGGCCTTTCTCCGCTTCTCTCTGACCCGTAGGCCAGACCGATCAGGTTCCCTAGTCCATAACCTGAAGGGTGCTGTCACATAGCGGGCCTGTGTGACTGGCTTTGCAAACCGCCACCCTCTGATGGAACAGAGAGTCCCAAGGGCAGGGACAGTCGGTCCTTGCTTGTGCCCGTAATCCATTCTCTGCTACTCCTGTGCAAAGAAAAGCCTGGACCAGTTTCCCTGAGTGAGCAAGGAACCACGGTGGATGGACATGGCACCATGATTAAAATGTACAATGTACATATAAATGATAAAATTGAAAGAAAAAGAAAATAAATCCCTGAATCATATTTACACACAACCCACAGCATTGGAGACAAAGATCTAAACCTATAATTTGATAATAATAAGGGAGGCAATTGGATACATTTCTGAAAAAGAAATTTTACTCCTATTCTCTCTGAGACCCCTACACAATTTTATAAAATCCGTCTTTAACTTCAGATTTTCCACAGTATTCTCAACCCTACTTCATATGTGCTGGATGATTTTTCAGCTTTCAAACATGCCCTCTTTTTCTGAAAAACAAATGGGGGTATTCGGCAGTTCTTTGGAGATAAAAAATCCGCAGCCTTTTCTGACTCCACGGGTGGGCGTGCAGGGAGGTACAATTCCACCCCTGACAGCTGCTTCTTTGAATACCCTTCAGGGTCTTTGCCCGTTATCTCTCAAAACTCCTTCAGAATCACTCCAAACCCCGTCAGACGTTTGAGGGTCAGTAGATGCTCCCGCAGGCTCAATAGAGGCTCCTGTCAAATCATTGGACTGTGTCTTACGGGAAGACAATCTTAATGTCTTTTTCCTCCTAACTTACAAGCAAAAATTTATTAAGGCACCAGGTGAGTCATAGACACGTATATCTCTGGTGTCCTTTTTGGTGTTGTGTTCCGGGAAGTAACTATCTCTGACAGTGTAGTTGCTGGTATAATAAAAATCTAAGTAGATGATGGTGTTTATATCCCGGGTGCTAAGGGCTTCTTAGCGGCCCCGCTCCCGGCACCGTGGACTCATTGAGTTTTCGGGTTTTCTTGTATTCTTACTGGCTAGTGATGGGGTCATTCTGCTCGCGGTCCCAGGGGCCGCTCAGAGCTGTTTGTGGGAAGCCACTGTGTGTCAGGCTCAAGAAGACCCAGACAAGGGCAGGCCCCGAATGATGGAGGACCACGGCTTCCATTTGCCGCGTGCCTCGCCTCGGGTGCCGGGCGTGATATCTCAATCCGAGGGCTCTTGAAAAGCTAAAGGCAGCCATAGGCAAACAGGTGCGACAGAACAAATCTGTTAAATGCAAAGGTGTTAGCTCTGCATCCCAGCCTTAGAGAGGCTCACATCCCACTAGGGGGACAGCAGGGAGCTCATAGACACAGATTGTGAGCAGAGCAGCCAGGATGCAGTGATTTTCACAAATCTGCCCTAACCTTCTGGCTCAGCGTTTGTTTCCCTGAGGGCTAGGGAGTAAGATTTTATATTTTTTCCTTCTGCAAGAGGTCACATCTGGATAAAAGCATACCTTGGCTCTATGGGTGAATATTTAAAGAGATTGTTTCTGTTTCCAGTGGGAGGATAATTTTGGAAACCAAGATGTGTTGATTGACGATGGACAGCTATACTCAGCCAGGACCGAGGCAATTTATGCACCTGCTAGAACAGGATTACTGTGCGATGACACGTAACTGATTGTTTGACATTTGAGAAGGAGAGTACGTACTGATGAAGAGCACAGATCTGGGAGCCAGGCTACCTGGGTTTCCATCCCTGCTCTGCTGCCAGCAAGGCAGGTGACCTTGGGCAAGTTATTTCAGCTCTTTGTGCTCCAATTTCCTCATCTTTGAAATTGGATCATAATAGAATCTACTTCATAAGGTTGTTATAAAGATTGAAGGAGTCAAGGTCGTAAAGTGCTCAGAGTCTCTGTGGTCTATAGTAATTTGTACATAAGCATTTGTCACACACATACGTGTACATATACGAAGACTTGACGTTATTCTGTGCCATTAGCTGACTTCTGTGACCTTGGCCATGTCCCCTGACTTCTGTAGCTGTACTTCAGCCCTTCATCTATAAAGCAAAGAGGGTGGACTAAACTTCATGCTACTTATATAAGTCTGGGATTCTAGGTCGCCATGTTTGAAGTTGGTAGTAAAGATATGAAGAATATTATGGCAATCATAACTGGAGTCCATGATGAGTGATCTGGAGGAATGGGAGGGGACGATCCAAACACCTTTCTGTGTTCCCAGTATGTGAAAGCACGGGGTGGATGACGTGTGCATGATCTTGGATTCAGGAGCTTATCTATACAGGCACCCGCCAGATAAAAAGGAACAGACAAGCTCTCAAGAGCCATAAGATACTTTTCTATTAAAAATGAAAACTTTGTGACCCAGACTGTGTAAAGGCTGATTGAGCTAAGATTAGGAAATATCTGTATCTTCATCAAAGAAAGAAAAAGCCAAGGATTTCAAAAGAGTAGGAATGTTTAGTCACCTTCCAAGCTGAGTCCGGTGTGTAGGTGAGATACCAGTTGTCAAGTAAACTTTCACTACCGCCTTCAGGGTAGAAACTCTGAAATCCGCTGAGCAGGATTTTTTTTTTTTAAGTTTTAGTTAAGATATATTCCACAATATTTGGGAAATTTACATCTTGTGAAATTAGAGAAAGTTTAAATTCTCAAGTTGGGCGGAAAAAGAGATTTAGTGAAAGGACCACATCAAATCATTGAAAAATGAAGGATGTACTTTATAATGTATAACTTAAAAATCAGCTCTGAGTATGTTTAGGGTTCTTAAAATAGTTAAAAATTTTTTTCACTCCACCTTTATTTTTCAGTTGTAATCAGAGATGCATTTTGAGTATGACCTTAGTTCTCCTTAGTGGCTTCAAGCACTTTGCAAAGAAAAAAACATTGCTGAAAAGAGCCATGAATAAATAAGAAGTTAGAGTAGCTTTTCAAATATTTTCTCAAAGTCTACGGGTCACTGAAATATTGGAAAATGGGAAAACAGAACAGTTAAAAGAGCATCAACAGAAAATGAAAACTTCAAAAAGAGAAAATACATGGAGAAGCTGAAATATTTACTTAAATTAATGTTTACGGAAAGAGTCAAGTTGTTATAAGAACCATGTAAAGAAGAAAGACCTTTGAGAGAGAAAGAGGCATACTCATAAATAAAAAGGAGGGTTGTGATAAGTCTTTCAACAGATAATGCTGTGAGTTTACTGTTTTCTAAACAGGCTGAATTTTAAAACCGAGGCAAGGTCTTTACTGTTAGGAAGTCATGAAGACCTTTTTAAAAAGTCTGGGATATTGTATTCAGTTTGAGGCACTTCACTGCCAGGAAGATGAAGGCAAACAGAGATGGGAATTCAGAGAAAAGAAAAAAAAAACATCCACATAACAGAAGTATTTCAGGGTCTGTGGAGGATTGACTTTTCAAGCGAAAGGACAAATAAATCATAGCTTAGTTTACAAAGTTCAAAGACAGGGAGGTGATATGTTGTATGTGCCTATGATTTGACAAAGCAAACTCATAAGTAATAGGCAATGCTCATTTAAATCCTGTGAACTTATTTATTAATGTGAGTCTACCATTCATGTGAGAATATAGTCTGGAATTTAACAGTGTTTGTTATGTATATGGAACATTTGTAGAAGTATGTGCATGTGTGCACATGTATACACACACACACACACACACACACACACACACACACACACACACACACTTCACATAGCCAATAAGTGCCCAAACTTCTTTTCCTTTTTCCTGTGCTTTCTTCTTGAGTTGATGACCTCTGAAACTACTGGAAACAATGATTCCTATATTATCTCTAAAGGTATTTGAGGAACCACATAGGACTGTATGACTAGCTGAATTGAAGACTGCCCATCTTGGCTCTGGCTAAAGGGAGCTACTGTTATTATCCATTGGAGTACACACCACAATCTTTTTAAAGGCTCAGCGTTGTTTACAGTGAATTAGTGATGGGAGTGGGGATCATTGGTCTTTACAATACTAAAGGAATTAGGTGAATGCCATCATTTTACTCTCACTGTAAGAGACAAGATCCTCAGTAGAAGAAGCTGGGATCCACTGAAGTCAATTATTAAACACAAATTAATGGGTAAGAGGGTAAAGCATGTAGATATAACATTGTTGCTGCTGAAATTAAGGTCACAAACTTGTTGCAACGATGTTGCTAACCTTTTTTAATATCAGAAGGATTACTCATTATGAATTTGTTCCAACTGGACAGCTAAGCAAGTTTACTATTTGGGAATGCTGAAAAGGCTGCCTGAAAAAGTAGATGACCTGAACTTTTCACCAACAATTCATGGCCCTTGTACCATGACAATGCACCAGCTCACACGGCACTGACTGTGAGGGAGTTTTCAGCCAGTAAACAAATAACTGTATTGGAACACCCTCCCTACCCACCTGGTCTGGCCCCCAATGACTTCTTTCTTTACCCAAAGATAAAGGAAATATTGAAAGGAAGACATTGTGATGACATTCAGGACATCAAGGGTAATATGACAACAGCTCTGATGGCCATTCCAGAGAAAGAGTTCCAAATTGCTTTGAAGGGTGGACTAGGCACTGGAGTCAGTGCATAGTTTCCCAAAGGGAGCACTTTGAAGGGGACTGTAGTGATATTCAGCAATGAGGTATGTAGCACTTTTTCTAGGATGGGTTCACAAATTTAATTGAGTGTATTCTATTTTCTATTTATTACCAGTCATTCTCTTCCCTACCCTATTTCAAGGCTTTGACATAGTAGGTACACTAAACAAAAATTTATTCAATAGATAAATGATGATAAGGTGGTTCAGAGAGGCTAGGTGGTCAACGTCTAAAATGATGGGAAGTTTTTAACCTTATTTAAAGTCGTTTCTGGCTGTGTAAGCCATAGATTACCTTGTGTTATGGTTGGGCAGCTATGTATGTTCAATCAATGAGAGCACTGGGCCAAGGAGTTAAGCAAATGTTGTTTTGTGCTGCCAGCTGGGCTTTGAAATATGGCAGTCCCTCTGTTTGTTGCCAACTAGTATTTTTCAAGAAAATATAAAAATTGTCATCTTCTCTGTCAGCATGAGATCACTGAATCATTAAGACTTACTAGCACAGACTGCAGCAAAAGATGTTTTCCTTTGCTATGGATTTAATCATTTTATGGGGAGCAATTTTCAAAACCTCTGAGTTTAAATGCAATAAAACTGACATTTAATGCACAACAGGTATTAATAGACACTATCACAACTAAGTGAAGGTGAATTGAATTTTGGAAAGTGGCGGTTAGAGTCTGATGCCTGGAATTAAATGCGGAAGGCCACTACAAAATTAGAAAAGGCTGTACCATCTCCTAGCGGCCAGCAGGGGTCACCCAATAACCAGAGAACAAATAGGAGGCTGGCGCATCCTTGGTGCTGAAGCTCGGAATTAAAAACGCTCCCACACAAGAAAGCAGGATGCCCTACGGAGACACACACAGAACTCACTCATAATCCTAACTCAAAACCGAAAAACAGCAATTTACTTCTCAGAAAGGATGTTTTTCGCTGGGTAAAGGGGGGGAAAAAACCACAGGTCTCCCCTAGAGGGGAGCAAAGAAGAATTATGGCGTTAGCTGGAAGAGAAGAGAGAAGACGATACCTAAGGGGAAGGAATTCCCTGTGGGGTTCAACTGNGCCATGCAGTTTTGAGATCTTAAAATGAAGCCTTGGCTCCTCTGAAGGCTAGGTGAAGAGATTTTCTGGAAGAGGTTTTTAGAAGTCTGAGGCAAACTTTTGAAAGTCACAGTTCAATGAAAAAGCATCAGCCCTTGCCCAACCTCTTTTACTCCCTCATCCTGAGGCATCCACTTTCAATTCTTTTACCTACATATTTCTCAATAATAAGCCAATACTGTTACTTCTTAATTATTTTTCATTTTAAACATTATCTAATAGAGTGGGCTATATTGACTTTTTAGAGATGTGTATTTGTTTTATATTTTACTGTGCACCCAATTACCTCAGAACTTGGAGGTTTAAGCAACCATTGCTTATTTTCTCACAGATTCTCTGAGTCAGGAATGTGAGCACAACTTAGCTAGGTTCCCACAAATCAAGTTCTTTCATGAAACTGTAGTCAAGCTCTTGGATGCGGTTGTGGTTTCATCTGATAGCCCATGTGCAAGAGGAAACAATTCCAAGCTTACTCAGGTTGTTCTTGGAAAAATCTAGTTCTGCTGGCTGTTGAACTGGGGGTTTTATTTCCTTTCCCTTCTGTACGTTGGCTGGAGACCTCTCTCTATTTCTTACCATGCAGGTCTCTCCATAAGGCAGCTTACAGTGTGGTAGCTCTCTTCCTTCAGAATAAGCAAGGGAGAGGATGAGAGAGCATAAAAGTTGGAAGCCTTTGTTCTCAGCTTTTTTCATAATCTAATATCACATACCTTCTGCTATATTCTCTCAGTAAGTCCAGCCCACACTCAAGAGGAGGTTAAACCAGGACTTAAATATCAGAAAGTGAGTATTGGGGATCATCTTAGAAACTGCCTTCCATGGTTCACTCTCTAGATCCCCAAAATTCACATGCAAATACATTCGTTTCCAAACGATATCCCTCAAAATTTCATCTCATTATAGCATCCACCCAAAGTCCAGAATCTTATCAAATTGGGTCCAAATGTGGAAGGGGTTCCTCAGGTGTAGTTCCTTAAATATAGCTCCTCAAGTACCTATCCTTTCAATCTGTAGACCTGTGAAACTAAAAAGACAAGTTATCTGTTCCCCATTCTCCACATCTGATACACAACGAAAGGACAGACATAGGCTGTTACACAATTTTCTGTTTAAAAAAGGGAGAAATGAGACACATAAGAGAGCCATTGCATGGTGGGAATTCTGAAATTCAGCTGGACAAGTTTAAAGATTAATTAAGTCTCATAGTCTGAAATAATTCTTCATGGCTTTTGGCTGTGCTCTCTGGGTTCTTAGTTCCACCTCTTATTTATTTGTGTGTGTGTGTGTGTGTGTGTGTGTGTGTGTGTGTGTGTGTGTGTGTGTGTGTGAAAGATATCATTTCTTTATATTTGAATAGTTTTCTTTTTCTGTCCAGGAATTTGACCTTATTCCAACTGCTTTCTATGTCATAGATTCTTCCTCTATTTCTTAATTCCTTGTATTATTAGCTCTCTACTCAAAGTCTAAGCTATTGAATTTCTCTAATAAAACCCAGACCGCACTGACCTACTTACAAAAGAGGTTGGGGAAGTTCATGAAACCCTATTTCTACAGCAGAATGTTGAGTCCTGTAAGACTCAAAAGATTGAGAATTAGCCTACACAGGGGAGGGATATAGCTGCTAACCAGTCAAAAGACTGACAAATGTTCCTTACAGCCATCTTGTGTGCTTAAGAAATTCATTTACTTACATATCTATCTTTGAAGTATACTGATCTTTATATTGATACTTTACAACAATTATTTTTATTTTATTTTATTTATTTATTTATTTATTTTTAATGATTTTTATTGGGGAATTGGGGGGGATGGGAACAGTGTTGGGGAATTGGAGGAAGGGGAACAGACAAGTTGCTGTCGTTTTGTTCTTCAGTCTAGTTGTGGAGGACGTTGCTTCACTGGCCCAAGNTTCAAGTACAGAACATTAAAAACTGTTCATGACCCGTTACCTTTCAAAGGTTTTTGTAAGATGCATTTTTAAAACATTAAAACAGAGTTCAGATCACCGGGTTTCTTTCTTTCTGTTAATAATGAGGCTTCTATTCTTGCACTTACTCAGTACTTCCCTTTCTCTTCAATGTCTGCTCTAAAGAAGGTGTGTCCTCCTTGATCTTTTGTCTTTGCATTCCTGAATCGTTCTCTGAAAGGATCTTCAAGAGGATGGATTAATAACATTATTGAGAAAGTACTGGGTTATGCTCTGCCCTGCGCTCTCACTGAACATATGTATGTCCGATAAACCTCAAAGGGGCCCTGTCATGTAGACACCGTGTAAAGGATGGCAGAGCTGAGCTTCACAGAGAGCTAAAGCCGAGGCCAGGCTTGCCTGATGCATATTCTTAACACTCGTGCCATTTGACACTAAGTCTCAGGCCAGAGGGGACGAAAGAACACTAATATTTTCTATGGCAGTATCAGCGGGTTTCCTTGCTGTGGTTATACATTACTGTGATGGGGGAACCCATGGCTCAGCTTCATTCTGTCTTTGGACATCTCCGACTGTAAGAGGGTTCTGCTCTACAGTCAGCTGGAAACAAACAAACAGACAAACAAACAACCCTCATCTCCCAGAGAGTCAATAAAAGAAGACTGATTTCCCTTCCCGTGACAGTACTTCACACATTTCAAGGGAGTTATTCTGAATTTCCCATGTACTACTCAGGGTTCTCCAGAGAAACAGAACCAATAAGAAATATACCTATATATGGAGATGTATTATAAGAATTGGCTCACATGATTAAGGAGGCTGAGAAGTTCTATGAGCTGCCATCTGCAAGCTGTAGAGCCAGGAAAACTGGTGGTGTAATTCAGCCTGAGTCTAAAGGCCTGTGAGCCAGAGGAGCTGATGGTGTGAGTCTAAGTCTGAGTCCAAAGGCTCAAGAATTGGGGGCCGATGGTGTAAGTCCTGGAGTCTGAAGGCTGATGGCCGAGGACAGGAGAAGATGGATGTCTCATAGAGAGGGATTTGCCCTTCCTCTGTCTTTCTGTTCCTTTCAGGCCCTCAGTAGATTAGATGATGTCCACTTGCATGGGTGAGGGTGATCTCAGTGTACTGGTTCAAATGCTCATCTCTCGTGGAAACACTTTTACAGACACACCCAGAAATAACGGTTTACCAACTATCTGGGCATCCCTTAGCCCAGTCACATTGACACATAAAATTATCCACCACACCTTGAGTCTTCTCTTCATTAAACACATTAAGATCTCTCAGAGGCCTTTATTTTATTGTTTAAACACGGTACCGCTTTCAATTCTTCCTCCACCTGAATGAAACCCATTTGTCCGTGGTCTTCCTAACAGGTGGTGCCCAGAGTGGAATGAGGCCAGCAAGGTCTATCATCTCTGTTTTTAAGATACTGTGTTTCTAATGATGCCTGTTATTTAAGAAACACTCAAATTGCTATTGTTTCTCCTGCTTCTTGTGTATTGCCTCTTCACTTCCCAGAAATGATGTTTTCCGCTGGGTCCTTATAACCAGATAATCAACACACAAGTGCATGATGAAAAATAACTTAGTGATGCCATGTAACAAAAGGCAAAAATGTTTTAGTAAACTTCGGCTCAGTGGTAGACAATGGCAGGATTCAACTTCCAAAACAACGTTAATTGACTTTTTTTATTGCATCATGCGCTAATGGTGCTTTGCAAATTATGGTGAACATGTTAGGATGGGTTAAGTGATAAGGTTGTTATGTTCATCCACAGTTAGGAATTCAGCACTAAATTCCTGGCCCATTATCTCTATGCTTTTATAAAAACTCATATTTAAATAAATAACTTTAGATGTATAGATTATAAAAATAATGCTAAAGCCATTGTCTTCTTAGGAATAATTAACAAGTGTAATTTTAACAACTGCTAAGCTATCCCAAGAGAGTGTTTTGAACAAGATGGGAAACAGAATTAAACAGCATGCCATGCAAAGTGGTAACTGAGTTAATGTCTCTTTTTTTCTTTCTAAGAGACTCAGTGTATTATATGCAGACAGCCTGAAGTACGGTTGCATAAAATGTCAATTCAAAGTTATTAGGTCACTTTATAAGCATTAAAACACCTTGCATTATCTTATCGTTTCCAAATTTCATAAGTGGACAAAATCTATTTGTACACGGCTGTGCCCACATGACATTAATTTTTAATGTGTTTAAACTCCATTTGAATATACGCCAAGATAGAAGCAACAATTAGCTTCTTTTGAAAATTACCTCTTTATTCTTTCCCATTATTAGACAATCTCTACTGGGGAAAGAGCCTTCATGAAGATTTTCCATCTGACCTAAGGAATTGTCATAAAAATTGAAACTCTGAGCTCGACCTTTAGACCTCATGCTGACCTCAGGCAAATTAGACCTTTAGGACTTGAATTGAAAAATGTTGAGCCAACACTTGGAGGGCTGATTACAGAGCTTAAATCCTAGAGCAGAAGATAGAGACTATGATTTAAGAAAAAAAATTCCTGCTGATAAATGGAAGGACCTTTCTACCACGAGAAGGGTCAAAGGAGAAAGATCAGAGGGGGTGGAACTAGGCGGGCCTTGACTATCTCAGAAGGGATCCAGTGCCATAGATCTTTGGGTCTCAAAAAAGACCATCTATGAGAAGGTCAAAACCTAAGACAAGCTGAGGGAGTATCCAGGCAAAATAGAGATCTGCGTCCACCTGAAGTCCAGAGAAGAGACACCTTTCCCAAGTGCCCAGTGGGCAACATTAAAAGAAAAAAAGTGAAGATGTGCTTTTCTTCAGCAGTGATGGTCTCACAAACTTGCACACCCCCTAAGAGAGGGCAGGGAGGCCATTCTTGCTATTGGGAAAGGGGGGTGGCAGGTGTGTGGGGTAGAGAAGGACTAGGTCGGAGGTATAGGCCACGGGACATTATCAAACATGACATAATCAGAGACTTAGAAAGAACTTGGAGGATATCAGAAGTTATCAATTCAAATACTTACGAGGGCTGAGTATGTAACATGGATGAGCCAATTGGCTTTCCCTCTCTTTCTTCTTCTAGAACCCTAAGATTACTATGTGATAAAGCTTGGGTGAGACTACTGGGGGATGAGAGATCATATGAAGCAAAGGCAAGTCCTCCAGCTGAGGCTCCGTAGACCAAACAGCCTGCCCACACAAGTCATGAGAGGGAGGCCATCTTGGACCATCCAGCCTCAGTCAAGCTATCAGCTGACCACGGAGATTAGCCACACTAACCTAGACTAGAAAAACTGCCCAGCTCCCCCAGAGAATGGTGAGAAATAATAAATTATTGGAATTAAAAAAAACCAACCACATTATTATTCTCGTTTCATAATTGGAAAAAAAATCTATTTGCACATCATTTTAATATAACATTACCCTGATGACATTAATTTTAATATGGCTAACCTCCATTTAAATTTGGGTCAATGATTCGTTTATTCTGAGAAATTACCACTTTCATCTTTTGCCACATTGGACAGCTTCACATCTTACTGTGTTATAAGATCAACAAAAATGAGGTTAAGTTATATACAGACAGCTCTCCATACCTGACTAACCACAGATAGAAGATATTTGGAGAAAAAAGTCACATTGTGACTGATGTGTACAATGTAGTTAGGCCTATGATGATTGCATCTATACTGAACATGGTCAGACGTTTTTCCTCATTATTCCCTAAACAATATAATATAATGACTATTTACATAGCATTTATATTATATTAGGTACCACAGGTAATCTAGAAATGGTTTAAAGTCTATGGGAGGATGTGCTTAGGTTATAGGTGTATACTATGACATTTTATATAAAGGACTTGAGCATTCATGAACTTTGGCATCTTCAGGGACCCTGGAACTGATCCCCCCATGGAAACAAAGGTACAATTATAAAGAAGTATTTATTTGCTGAAATTTGAAGGGTACTCTAAGTAACCTACTGGTACCAGCTTATAGTTACCTCTGGTCTGCCCTGGAGTCTAGAATTCCACAATTTTAGAGCTTAAGTCATGAAGGTGAAGGCATCTTAAATTTTCCCATCTTAGATTTTTCTGGCTCTTAAAAAGCCAGAAACAGCCTCAGAGGTTGTCTAACCCAGAGTGCTAATTGGGAGTACACAGGTCGGCAGATGTGTTGTGTTTTTTAAATGTTAAATTTTAAAAATTTTAAAAATTCAAATTAGTTATACTATCAAATTTTTGAAACTGGATAATTATATTTAAAAATCTGCTTTTTTCAAATGCTCTTGAAAAAAGTTGGAAGATCTGGCAAGACTGAGCTTGTAGGACAACAGTTAATGGAAGCTGAATGGAGGCTGCTCCTTTCACAGCGGGCAGGAGCTCAGTATGTCCCCAAGGAAACCATTCCCCCTGACTGCCTATCACTTGAGTTTGCTTCGCTCATCATGTTACACCCTCAGCCTCTGTACATATTAGAATTTATGACCTCTAATCTACTCCAATCACTTAATTTTACAGATGAGCAAATAGAGGTTCAGGTAAAAGGGACTGTCATTAGCCAGTGATGGACTTAGAATATGGCATAAATATAAAGCAATATCAACTGTGGAACTGGTACCACCTGGTGACTGGCTGAGGGCAGAGGTAACCTGGAATGAATGTGAGCTGAACAGAAGAGCCTAGGACTTTCCAAGTCCAGGAGGCTGGAGAGTAGCTTGGGGACACCAGGATCAGTGTCAGGTCTTAAGTACCTAGTGGGTAGAAGAAGGTCCCAGAAGGCAAAGGAAGAGCTAAAAGATGTAAAAGAGAAGGAAAATAAACATCTCTCTTGCTTCGTTATTTTGTTCCTTATCTGCCATGCTGGGCTTATTATTTTTGCTGGGAAAATGCTGTTCTAGTGGTGATGTTGATAGGCTGAGATGAATGAGAGTCACTCAAAAATGCAAAAAGAGACAGATTCCAGCTATATTGGCGGTCAAGTCTTTATTAAAACAATGTGCTTCATAAAATTTATTTAGGAAGATCTTTACAGTTCTCATCACAAGAAAAAAGAAATGTATAACTATATGTGGTGATGGGTGTTAACTAGACTCGATCATTTTGCAATACCTATACATGAGTATATTGAATCATTATGTTGTATACCTAGAACGTATAGAATGTTATATGTCAATTACATGTCAATAAAAAAATACTTCCTAGAAATTTGTCTCCCCCTATCTTCAATCATTAGCTAAATTCTATCTCACATGTGTCTCTTGAATCTGTTAGCTTTCTCCAATTTTATTCTTACTGTCACACCCTGAGTTGAGATCATCCTCACACCAGCTTCCAGACTGGTCTCCATGTTTGTGGTGGGTTCTCATCAAATCTGTCGCTGCTCAGACCCTCCCATGACTTGTAAAGCAGGGAATGAGTTATTGCACAGACACACAGATAGGCCGTGACTTTGGAGCTGCGATATGATCACACTTGTGTGATGCCTGATGATGATGATGATGGTAATTATTATTATATGATTTGTGGGCAATTTATCAGGATGTGCTGGTGGCTTTTTCAGGAATTATACTTAGAATCCAGATGCCAAATCCAGAGTTTGCTAATGGTGGTTTTTGCAACCATAAGAGTTACTTCTGCTAGATATAAGATTGTTGTGGGGGCCGGCCGAGTGGCTCAGTTGGTTAAGAGCGTGAGCGCTGAGCAACAGGGTCACCGGTTAGGTTCCCACATGGGCCAATGAGCTGTTTCTGAGCTGAGCTGCCAACAGGTGGCAGGATGGCTCAACTGGTGAGAGCACATGCTCCTAACAACAAGGTTGCCAGTTCGACTCCCACATGGGATGGTGGGCTGCACCCCGGCAACTAAGATTGAAGGACAACAACTTGCCTGTTTCCCTTCTCCAATTCCCCAATAAAAACCTTAAAAAAACAAAAACAAAACAAAACAATAACAAAAAGACAACAACAACAGAAAACCTTGGTAAACCCCTACTTGGTATGTCCCGAAGCCTGGTAGGCCTTCACTACAGAGAGTGACAACCCTTGACACCAACCAGGGACATTTCCAATGAAGAAATGGAAGAGTCATTGTATGTTCTATAGCCTAATGTCCCCAAATGTAGTTTATTAAAAATGTAATCTTTGAGCTCATTAGAGCAAAAAGTAATCTGTGTGTGTCAGAGTCCTCCGTTTCAGCAAATCTCAGACTTAGTCCTTGTGTATACTAATTCATTGCCTTCAACTTGCTCCCATCCAATTCCTTCTCTACATGGCTATCAGAATAATGTTTTAACCACCCAAATCAAATTATGACATTTCTCTACTTTAAAAATGCAGATCTTTGATCTTAGGATGAACTCCATCACTTCCCTCTTCCTGCACAAGTTTGTTTTCCTCTCCATCCTCCCTCACACTTTAAAACTCAGCTTTTCATCCCTGCAATGAAACTTGATCTCTGTAGCCTCTTGAATTTTGCACATACTGTTTTCCCTGCTTGGACTACATATTCCCAACTGTTATGGACTGAATGTTTGCATCCCCTCACCTCTAAATTAACATGCGGAAACCCTACCCCTCAATGTGATGGTATTTGGAGGTGGGGCATTTGGGAGGTAATTAGGGTTAGACTAAATCATGAGGGTGGGGTCCTTGCAAAGGGATTAATGCACTTATAAAAAGAGGATGAGACAAGAGACCTTTCTTTTTCTGTGTGCAGCCCCCAAAGAAGACCACATGAGGACGTAACGAGGAAGAGGGTCCTCACCAGCCGCTGACGGTGCTGCCACCCCGATCTAGGGCTTCCAGCCTACAGAACTGTGAGCAATGTTTGTTTTTTAAGGTGCCTAGTCTCTGGCTTCCCATGACAGCAGCCTGAACAGACTAAGGCACCAACCATGCCCATCTGCCCCACGCTTGTTGTTTAGGTTTTATCTGATAGCGTGTTTCCCTGAGATGTTTTTGTGACTTTCTGGTCTGGGTTGGCTGCTCTTCCTAAGTGTCCCTGTAGCACCTTGTTCTTCACTTTCATGTGGTTACTCTGCTCTGTTGTAAAATCTTATTTGCTGGTCTGTATCTTCTACTTGACCCTAAACTCTGCAAGGGGAGGGATTGTGTCTGTCTTGTTTACAGTTTTATCCTTAGCTTTTAGCAGGTGGTAATAAATATTAATAAGTTAAGAAATATTGGTGGGCTGAATGAATAAGGCAGTAAGAAAGTGCAGACATTTAAGAAATCAGTTAAGTGTATAAAAATAACAACAACAACAAAACCTCTTTTACTTACGATATTCTCTTAGAGGCAGCTGCGTTCTTACATTTTAAAGGCAACTTTTATGTGGGCACGGTCTTGTGCAGTACGTAATTGGCTGGTGAATTTGTCATGACCAGCCTAATTTATTTGAATTTCCTGACTTTATATCTGCAATCTTTAAATCCCATGGTTTAAAAACTCAGTAACAGAAGGACTGAATAGGCCATGTCTCCCAACAACGGCATTGCTATATGCATTAGGTACTTACCCTTTGCAAGCTTGGGAGTTCTTAGGGCCTTCAAGTAATTATATTAACCCAAAGTATAATCATTTCCTTTGGCATAAATAAAGTTAAGCAGTTAGGAAGAGACCAAAGGCCCTAGCAGGCGTTTCAGTACAATTTGGGTGGATACAGATGAAATTAGAGAGTCACATTTTATTTGTTGGATGCTGTCCCAATGATGTTCCTGGTCACCTCAGAGATTTGAGAAATGGGGGCCAGGGAGAGGATACACGATTCTAAGTAATTATCCCAAGACAGGATGGGCTTTTGTTTGCTCTGACCAACCTAGAGATTAACTCTGGACCCCTGACTAGCTGCTCCCATGTGTATTATAAAATTCTCCAATCTTCTGAAAGCATTAATTATATTCTTTTTACAAAGTTACACTTATGCAGCTGGCTGGGGGTGGCGGGGTGGGGAGAGGTGGGATTTGGGAGATGGCTGGTTCAGATGCTGCAGTTATTTCAGGACTGGAAAGAGAATTGAAATGACCCAGATGGTTAACCTAATGAAGCTGATCCAAAATTTACGCCAAGATATTTCCATCTGTGTGTGTGTGTGTGTGTGTGTGTGTGTGTGCGCTTGCACAAGTGTGCATGCATGATTGATTTTTGGCTGAAGAGGGCTTGGGGTTATACGAACAAAAGTGTGGTGGGCCAAGGTGAATGAGCATAGGAAAGAAATCACAACAAAACACAGAGCCTTTTCCTGTCATAGTCTGGCTTCAGGCAGGCCGTCTCCCTCTCAATTGCACCAGTCCAGAAAATCGCCTTTCCTTTGGCCTTTAAAATAGACTGTATTTCCTGGGATTGTAGGCTGCCTTTTGGCAAAGGTGCTTGAGTAGATCAAACAGAGCACGGAACATCCATGCTGCTGACTTGTGCCAGGGTGTTTGTCCAACACTTCATCTCTAGCAAAAAACACACATTGTGCCACTTGCTGGCATGACTGCTACAATTACCTTGTGTCTAAACTCGGATTTGCCAGCAGGAACCCACATACTTATTGCAATGCCTAGAGGCAGAGGAAGAGGATAGGGCTCAAAATCAATTTCATACCTACATGGGTTTTAAAACCATAAAAGGATTTTTCCTTTGAGTTAAAGTAGTATGTGTACACACACACACACACACACACACACACANCCACATATCAGTGAAATCATATGGAATCTCCATAGAGGTGGGAGGGACAGCAAATTTTCCTCTGTGGGTGGGATACGAGCTTAGACTGCATTCACTTAAATTTCAAGAGAGGCTCACTCCAGCTGAGTTTTGGGATAGAACAGTAGGCACCATTACTAGGATGGAACAATATGAATGTGGTAACATGGAGGGATATTTAGATTGTCCTTTAAAGGTTTCACTTGAACCTAAAACCATTTACAGCTTCATTTTTCGCTAAGGGAACATGGCATGCATACCATACGTGTTATAGTGAAAATGGGGCTCTGGCAAAACTTCAGAATGAGCACTTTTAGCAGGACAATAGTTGTTTGTGAAGAATCATAACTGCATGTTTCTAGGGTGGCTCTGTGTGAACACCGTCACTGTCTTTACAGTAGGAGGGAATAGAGGTGTGAGTACCCCATAAACTCAATGAAGAAGTAAGACAGTCCTGTAGGAAATTCAAGTTAGTAAGTGGTTCTGAAAAATGTTTTGGTTCATCTGTTGTCAGTTTTCCATTCTATGGAAGACATTGAATTCCTAGGTGCCATTTTTAAAGGTACCAAGAGAACCAGGGTAGTTACACCAGGGTAATGAGTTCCTGTTGCTGATGTCTTCATTTAGTCACTCATTCTCTATAAAGCACATATTCAAACTATATAATGCTTTAGAAAAATGCCAGGCACTGAATGCATCAAGCAGCACGCACTTAACTAGGGTATTAAAATACTGAGATAAATGCCAATAGAAGGCCATATAAACTGCTAAGGGGAACACAGAGAACAGCCACATAAAATAGTTATGCCTAAAACCCAGACAGAATAAGATGGGGGAAGAAGAGATGACTTGTCTATACGTTGCCCTTTATTCCTTTCTTATCACTTATCAGAAAAGGTATCCTTATTTCTTACTGCTTCCAGGTCCTTATGTCATTTTTTTAAAAAAAGACACTGTTTCTGTTATAGGAATCTGATTATAGATACTGATGTTATCTTTTGTGATTTTTTCCCCCCGGTATTTGGCTTTTGTGGACTAGCCTTAGAGCCCTGACCATCAAGCATAGCATTGCTTCAATAGAAAATTGTTATTTTGAGTTTCAAATGAACCTTTGAAGTGGAATTTGTTTTAAGTTAGAATTGTCTATATTGGTGATAACATGACAAGTATGAATTCCTGGCCATTAGGACAAATTTCAAGAACAGGACTATAGAAGTATAATTATAGCTATGAAGAAAAAATATTGTTTCACCTCTTAACTTGAAAAGCGCATAATATGATATTTGGATTATCTTTCTACCAGTTTAATACCTTGTATGTATTTTGTGATGGAGAAACTAACATATTGTAATTCAACATTGAACATTGGTGTTAAAAGTCTACCCATTTCCAACAACAAAAAAACGAACAACCTGATTCAAAATGGGTAGGGACTTGAAACAGACATTTCTCCAAAGAAGATATACAAATGGCTAATAAACATATGAAAAAATGCTCAACATCATTAATCATTAGAGAAATGCCAATCAAAACCACAATGAAATTCTATCTCACACCCATTAGGATAACTACTATCATAAAAAACAGAAAATAGCAAGCACTGTCCAGGTTGTGGACAAATTGGAATCCTTGTACAGTGTTGGTGGGGATGTAAACTAGCATGACCACTGTGGAAAACAGTATGACAATTTCCCCAAAAAAATAAAAGAAAGAATTACCATATGATTCAGCAATTCCACTTCTGGGTCTATATCTAAAGGACTGAAGCAGGGATTCAAAGAGATTAGTTCACCCATGTTCACAGCAGCATTATTCATGATAGCTAAAATGTGGAAGCAACCTAAGTGTCCATAGATAGATGGATA
>NW_017731848.1:1107737-1111941 GCF_001890085.2 Hipposideros armiger
CGGCTGGCCCTTTATTTTATTTTAAGTCCATAAGGTAAAACTTAGAACAACACATCATCATAAAGTAAAAAGGAAATTACTTATCAACTCTACTTCATAATTCCAGTCCTTAAGGCCTTGTCTGTCCACATTGTTTCATGTGCTTCAAATGATCTTTTCTGTGTTTTCATCTAATGTCCTCGAGCTCCTTCTGGCCTACAGAACTCAGCTAAAATGTTACCTCATCCATGGAAACTTCTCTACACATTCTTATTTAGAGACACTCTCCATGCTGTCACAGCATTCTCTAGAATAGTGGTCACATGAAATAATATCTTTGAATGAATGAATGCTCTGAAGAATAAAACACTGTATATGCAGCTTTCTTCAGCATAAAAATAAAATAGCACCATTATTAAAACTATTATTTGTTACCCCCAAGGATGTTAAAGCGAAATAGAATAAATACATCAAAGACAACAGGAACAAGTATTATTTCTCAGGTACTGGGCTAAGTGCTTTACATAGATTATTTAATTGTTAAAATACTCTATCAAGTGTTACTTTTATTTTTTTTCAATTTTTTATTGTGGTAAAATATACACAACAAAAATTTTGCCATGTTAACCATTTTTAAATGTACAGTTCGGTGGTATTAAGCACATTCATATTGTGAGACCATCACCGTCATCCCTTTTCAGAACTCTTTTCATCTTGCAAAACTGAAACTCTTTACACATTAAACAATAATGTCCCATCCCTCGCCCTTGAGTCCCTGGAAACCACTATTTTACTTTCTGTCTCTGTGATTTTGACTACTCTAGGTATTTCATATTAATGGAATCATGCAGTATTTATCTTTTTGTGACTGACTTATTTCACTTTGCATAATGTTCTCAAATTCATCCATCTGGTAGCATATGTCAGAAGTTCCTTTCTTTTTAAGGTTGAATAATATTCTATTGTATGTATAGACCACATTTTGCTTATCCTTTGATGGACACTTGAGTTTTAGCTATTGTGAATAATGTTGCTGTGAACATGGGTGTACAGATATCTTTTCTAGAAATGGGTGGTTTTGCTTTACTCTTTTAGGGTGATTGTTTGGCAATAGCTCCCACTGGATTAATACTTATAATTTATGTAATAACCAAGTAAACTGAATAGATCAGCTAGGTCTCAGTGGAAAAGAAAATTCAAATTCAACTCAAGTGATGCAAGATATTTTAATGGAGAGAATCCTTATATAAATGTACATATTTGAATGTAGGGAGCTTAAGGGAACTTATTAATAAGGAATGTTGAGATACCCAGACATTAGCAATAGCCGGAAACAGTTAATATCATTAGTCCTGAATAGGCAAGGAGAGGAAAGAAGTATCAACAGAGCCCAGTGAGAGCTGGAGCTAAAGAAAAGGAACCACAGAGAGTAGCCATGGAAGGATGCAGTGACTGCCATAAGTGGTCCAGAGGGTAGGTATGGAGACAAAATACTCCAAACTCGTTTTTCTTCTTCCCTCCAATGTTTTGTCAACAATTTCCATTCACTGAGCCTAATCAGAAGTCACCTAGCAAGAGCCAACTTGCGCAACCCAGGATGTGCAACTGTACTGGGTCACTCTCACGGGAAAGGAACAGGGCAGAGTAGGACAGAGGATATGTGAGGAAGGATTCTCCCTTTGACAAACAATTTCAAATCTTAGAATTTATGGGTAAGGATACCTGGTTTACTCTTCTTTTACAAATGAAGAAGTTTCATTCAATTTTTTCTTCCTTCTGCTAAGATGTAAGGAAAAGAAGCACACATTATTTATGAACTTTCTTTGTGTTTTATATCAATGTGCCTTTAGAAACTGGATTAGAAAGTAGAATGACTGGAAATGGATCATTTAATACTATATGCTAAAAGATATGAACATTTAAAATGTACTTATGTTAAACCCACTACCCAGAAAGAATTGAAGGATGCTCTGTCTAGGCTGTCGTTGCAGCCTCTGTGCCTGGGTAGTGCTCATGCATGGGTGAGGAGGAATGCTGACTGAGGAGAAAAACAGTCAGCTGAAACTAAAGACAATCTGTCAAAGTGATGAAAAATGAATGGTGTGGGTTTTTAGACACACTGCAGGATCAGGTGGGTAAAATGAGAGACTGTTTGAAGAAGCTTCTATAAATAAAGGAGGTGTGATTAAATACAATTATTTTGTGATGTGCAAAATGCAAAAGCTGGTGCATATATGTGTGTCTCTGGGGGAGAGGTGTAAAGGGAATGCAGATTAACAATACTGAAGGAAATCATAGTGTAAGAATACCTAACAGTTTTCCATGATCTAGGAGGATAAGTGATACTCCAAAGAAACACATAGCGAAAGAATTTCTATATTTATAGAAACTTTCACCATTTTTTTCTTTGACTTTTTTTTCTCATCTTGCAGAACTTCCATCAATATCTCATTGCTTTTTTAATTCTCCAAAGAAGGCAGGAGCAGAGTATAGGCTCTTATAAGGCTGAGTTGCACATAAGAGACAGAAAGATAGGTTCAGATTCTGACCGAAGTTTAGATTTAAACAAAACTTTCCATTTCTAAGTTCAGTGCTGAATAAGTAGTCTCTCTGCTNTCAGAGGAAACAGTGAGTTTGTATTAATGCTAGCTCAGGTGTGCTATGGCCCTTCCACAGGACCTCCCCCAGAAACAGTGCACAGTGACACTAGAAGTGCTCAGAATGTCTTACTTTCTAGAACAACATGGATATTCATTTTTCCTTAGAAATTGGCGACAAATAACAGTGTTTCTATTTAGGTGGCTAATGGTGATGCAGAAAATAAAGTCAAGTGCAAAAAGTTACCTCTTTGGGGCACTACATGGATATGTGTAGGGCTTTGCCTATTGCTGCCAGTTGAAGACTCCACTGAGTAGGTCTCTGGGGTCTCCCAGGCAACTGACAGGTCACCTAGCCAGGGAGATTGTCAGTGAAGTTGGGGATTGCCAGACCTCTTGGCGGTACGCATGGATCCTGCTGAGTGCAGCCCCTGGCTTTCCTGCCTGGCCTCTGAGGGAAATGAGTAATGTGATTTGAATTGGCAAAAACCATGATTTTCACTTTAACAGGGATCTTTTATTCTTGAGTTGAAGCCAACTGAAATACCCTGAGCCTGGGTCTTTTCTTTCAGACAAGAACAATGAGATCAATTTTCAACAGAAAATGAGGCAAAGGGAGAGAGATGGCAGCTGAGGTAATAGGCTGTAAAGGAGAAAGTTTGAAATTAAATATTGTGGCTTAAATAGTCCTGTAATTCAAGCCGCCTTTCTCCCCCAACCCCTCCAGTCTTGCATTAAAGAAATAAAACAAAAAACTGCTCACTGCAAAATGGAAGACAATCTTTTTCCAATAGAAGAAAATTCTCGCTACAACATGAACTTGAGCTGTAGTGATTTGATTTCTATGGAGATAAAGAGGCAAAGGAGTTAGTGCTGTTTGCGAGGGAATGTAAATGTGTTAAGGAGTGGGGAGGAAAACTTCACACATGCTGGCTTATTAGAATTTGCTGTATTTTATCCTGTTTTCACGGAGCAGCAGAAGGGATGTAGGGAGCTTTTAATTTAATTTTTAGGGCAATTAGGGGAAGGAAACCCAGGCTGAGTGACTTCAGACTGCTCATTACCTTCTGGCGGGCAGAAGGAGAGTGAATATTTTAAATGTTAAGATCAGATTATTTATAAGTTTCACTTTGAAATTCAAGGGCATGGAAAGAACCATAACTTGATTAACAGAGGAAACAGCCTTATGTACACAGCTGGGTTCATCGCTGTAATAGGTCAGAGTCTGAAAAGCAGCATTTCTCAGTCCCTTCCTGGAAATAACAAATTCTGGAGAACCAATGAAGTTTAACAAAAGCAAAATAACTTTTAGATATACCCCATCTCCTCCAAATCTTTTAACTAATGTTGTGATGAGCATAAGCATTCCTAGAAGACCTTGTTTGGCTATAGTGTAATGACAATTTTAATTCTACACCTTTTCTGGAATAAGTAGTCCTCTGGAAGGTACTGGAAGCCTCTAATACAGGTCATTTCAATATCATAGGTCACAAGATGTCTTGGATTGTTCTGTAAAATGGATGCATCTAGATATAAGAGAATCCATGGTTATTTCATTTTCTGGAAATAACAGCTGCACATCTCCTTGATCAAGGATACTGCCTAACCTTAATTTTCTAAAAGTAAAA
>NW_017731848.1:1115831-1139352 GCF_001890085.2 Hipposideros armiger
TTTTTTTTTTCAGTGTTAATTGTCTTTGAATGGTAAGCTTTTGGCACTTGTTTCAAGGAGAGCGATTGGCTTTGGAAACTGTCAGCCAGTTTTTCCATCTCTATGCTCTTAGGTCTGTAGTCAGTGTTTTTCAATTTCTAGGGGTTAAATGAGGACACCAAAACATTGTTAGTATAGGATATAGTCCCAAGCTTTTTTGTTCTGTTTGGTTAAGTGCTTTATGATCCATTTTATTTATTAGTCCCAACACAACCTTATGTGGTGCAGGATTCTTTTTCTTTTTATTTCATAGTTGGTTTTTAATTAGCTTATGTGAATTCATGCAACCTTAGAAGGTCAGTGGTGGTTTTTAAATTCAGTTCCTTTAAACCCTAGAATTTTACTTAGTCCTCTGGCCCTTGCCGTTTCTTTTGATTTCTGTATTTTTGACATGGTTATAGATGTAAGCTATCATTCAAAGGAACTAGTAAAAAAAGCCATATGACTTTTTAATAAAAGAAGTTAAATCAAGCAAGACCTCATCATCAGCTCAGCATTAAATTACATTGACTTATTTTTTTTAAGTCTTAGCTTATGAATGCCACTTTCTTGAGTTTTCCCCATGTGCTCTGTATTTTTTTCCTTTGCAAATTCATTAAATGTCAGACCACTCAACTAATTTTAATATTTAATATTTAACTTCTTATGAATTGACTGGTTATTCAAGAGTTATGGAATCTTTTTCTTCTACTTTTAAGACAATGTCAAATCTCACTACTCTTGGGCCGGCCGAGTGGCTCAGTTGGTTAAGAGCTTGCTCAAGAGTTTGAGCTCTGAGCAACAGCGGTTTGAGTCCCGGACCAAGCTGAGCAGCTGCTGAGATGTCAACAGGTGGCAGGATGGCTCAGCTGAAAAAAAAAAAAAATCTCACTACTCTCATCTTCTATTGAAGGAAATGAGAGAATTCCAGAGGTAATGCATTTGGAAATGCTACTCATACTACATAATGCCATGCAGTTTTGAGATCTTAAAATGAAGCCTTGGCTCCTCTGAAGGCTAGGTGAAGAGATTTTCTGGAAGAGGTTTTTAGAAGTCTGAGGCAAACTTTTGAAAGTCACAGTTCAATGAAAAAGCATCAGCCCTTGCCCAACCTCTTTTACTNACAAGTGTTGGTGAGGATACAGAGCAAGGGGACCCTCATATACTATTGGTAAGATTGCAAATTTGTGCAGCCACTATGGACAATGGTCCAGAGGTTCCTCCAAAAATTAAAAATAGAACTACCTTATTACCCAGCAATTCCACTTCTGGGTATTTATCTGAAGAAACCCAAAACACTAATTTGCGAAGATATATGCACCCATATGTTCATTGCAGTATGATTTACAATAACCAAGGTATGGAAGCAACCCAAGTGTCCACCAATAGACGACTGAATAAAAAAGGTGTGGTACATATGTATATGGAGTGGAATATTATTCAGCCATTAAAAAGGATGAAATCTTACCATTCGTGACAACATGGATAGACATAGAGGGTATTATGCTAAGTGAAATAAGTCAGACAGAGAAAGACAAATACCATATCATCTCACTTCTATGTGGAATGTAAAGAACAAAATAAACGAACAAACAAAATAGAAGCAGACTCATTGATACAGAGAACAAACTGATGGTTGCCAGAGGGGAGGGTGTTGACGAGCTGGGTGAGATTAAGATGGGGACAGACATTACCTGTGCTTTGAAGATGGGACATCTTGGACTGATCTCCAAAGCTAGAGTGTTGCTGCTTTTAGAAACTTTCTTGTCCTGGTTTCCATGACACCTCCACTCTCCTGGTCTTTTGTCTTCTTCCTTGGCTAGTTTCTTTTTGTGAACTCCTCTGATGAGCCACTGACTTTTGGAGTTTGCCTGATCCTTGACCGTGTTCTCCTTATGGGTCTTCTCCTTTTAAATATTGGGAGATCAGTAAATGTTGATAACTCTTCTATTTATATCTCAACCTCTGCCTTGATTTTCAGATTCAAATATCCAACTGTCTACCTGATTCTTTGCTTGGATATTGACTGGGTGGAGTACTTTACACATATTATAATACTTTGAATTGGAACTTTCATAGTAGCATGCCTAGAACTGAATTTTTGATTTCTGTCTCCCCCCAAAACTGCTTCTCCATCTCCCCTATGTTCCTTAATGGCAACGCCATCCATCTGGTTGTTCAGGCCAAATGCTGAAGGAATACCCTGGGCTGCTTTCTTCTCTGTATGTTCCTTGTCCAGCTTGCTGACAAACATGAATCCCAATGCTTACCATTTACACTGTTACTAGCCTGGTTCAAATCATACTTATTTCTCATTTAGGCTAGCTTGCGATAGCCTCTTAAATGATATTCCTTCACCAGTCTTGTCTCCTACTGNAGTTCTTAACCATCGCGCCACTCGGCCGGCCCTCAAAGGTATTTCTATAATAAACATAAAGAGCCATGAGCTTTCTGTTGGAAAAGAAAGGACACTGACTTAAGAACTGATATGGCAACTATGCCACCTTGGATAATGGAGGAAAACGTGGTTTCCTTAGCTGTGAAATAAAATCCCGATGGTGCAGAATACCTTAGATTCATTCCCTCAGTAGGGGAAAACAGCGTGTATCGCCTATCCACTACATTTATGGCTGTGTGGGGGTACTTGACACATATTACCTCATTTAATTTTCACAATTCACTCTTGAAATGATTTTTTTAAGGGATTGAAATTCATAGAACACAAGGAACTGTTAAAAAATAGCAATCACTTTTGTTTCCTGAGTGCCTCATATGTGTTAAGCTCTTTATATACCATGTATTATTATCACCTCACGATTACCCTGCAAGTCATATTATTATTATCCAGATTTTTCAATGAGGCAACCGTAGCTCAGAGGAATTTGGTGATTCATCAAGATGACTAGCCAGTAAATGTAGGAGCAAAGATTTGAACTCATGTCACTTCAAGTCTTAAATCCATGTTCTTACTATTAAAATAGAGTTCCTAGGAATTTGCCTTCCTATTAAGACATATTGGTTCTCATCCCACTTGACTAAATCCAAGATGTATTTGCTTCAAAATATTATAATTCTACTCAACATAAGGGAATAAGAAGTGTCCTAGGGGAAAGTATGCTTGAAAAAGCACAGCTTACCATATGTGCCCAGGAGACCAAGTTAAGTGAGAAGAAACCAAACTGGAGAGAGCTTCCAAAGGCACAGTGATATAAACAGTCTCTAACCTAGAGATGTGATGTGGTATTGGCCTCAGTGTGACTGTGCATTTGTGTGTTGTGGGGAGGAGGGATGTTTAAATAGTGCAGGTCTGGAGCTCTCATCCGCTCAGAGGAAAGAGCAGAGGCTCTGCTCACACAGGCTTTCTCCCTGATGCGTGAGGGGATAAGATGGAGGGTGTGCAGTGAGAATAGGAGAACAGCCCTCCCATGCACCTCCTGTGGTTCCCTGGGCGCTGCCATTTGGATTCTGTTCGCACCTTATATTTGGGAAGAGACTGCTTTGGAAAATACTCCTATGTTGGGAGTGGGAGACTGGCAGGATTTTTACTTTTGGTTTGAGCCTGGATTCCCAGCTCCTGCTGATGAATTGCTTATAATGCCAGCACATGCCTCCCGGGCTAGATAGCACACTGACGCTCTGATTCAGCCACTTTCCTTGTTGTGTAACCCCAAGCAAGTCGTTCTACCTCACTGAACTCTGAAGATAACAGTGATCACCTACCTCCCAGGGATCCTGGAAGGAATGGACAATAAACATGCATATCAGTGCGACCTAAATGCTAAGTCAGGTCATTAATCGTCCTGTGGCCAGTGGTGTGCCTATCTTGTTTGCTACATCTCTCTCCAGTGACATGAATGCAGGGCCTCAGGATAGGAGGTTGTTGCAGAAACACAGTGGAAATCACAAAGCACAGCATGCTGGGGGTCTGGCTCCAGGAAGTGCAGACAAATGGGAAGAGATAAAGCTGAAAATTCATCATTAAGTCAGTCTATGAGGCTCTGGAGTCTGGAGCACACACTACGTGGTGCTTCATTGCCTTTCTGTTTAAAAGTCATGTCCTCAGAGTGCACATCCTTACCAGTGTTTATCTTTCTAAACAAAACTTGGTTCTGAACTTGAGAATGCAAGTTCTGCATATTTCCATAAGGAACACTGGGTTGGAAGTGCAGAATAAAGATAGTGGTTGTTCTGGCCCCATCTTCCTGAGCCCATGGTTCAAACAGAATTGCTCAGCTGTTGGCAGTGATCTGGGAAGCTGCTGGCTACCCTGGGCTCCTAAATGGTTTTCAAAGCTGCTGGAAACCGCTGAAATATGCAGCAAAAAGGAAACAGCCATGCTTGCTGCAGGGGAAATTGGGGTTCCAGCTGCTGGCTCTTCCTTATACTCATCACACGCACAGTGGCTCTGGGCAACAAGGCTCACACCTCTGAAATTTTAGGTTATATGTGGACAGTGAAAAATGCCTCCTCTAGTCAGATTCTGTTATATCCATCTTCAACATACAAATGGTGAATGGTCTTAACCAAAGTACTCATTCACCATTCCTTTGTTTGAAAACATGTATCGTTAACTTTTAAGACAGAGTTAACTGTGTCAGTTGACTCTATGATGTATGATTAGCTAATTTTAAACTAGGAGGGGGATTTTTTTCTTAATCTCTCTTTCTGATGGTTCATTATTGGTATATAAAAATGCAACTGATTTCTGAATATTAATTTTGTATCCTGCTACTTTACTGAGTTCATTTATCAGTTCTAATAAGTTTGTGTGTGTGTGTGTGTGTGGAATCTTTTGGGCTCTCTATGTATAGTATTATGTCATCTGCAAATAATGACAGATTTGTTTCTTCCTTTTCAATTGCATAAAAAGAAAAAAAAACGTACCTAGGAATAAATTTAACCAAGGAGGTAAAAGACCCGTCCTCAGAAAACTATAAGATACTAAAGAAATAAATTGAAGAAGATATAAATAAATAGAAGCATATACTGTGCTCATGGATAGGAAGAATTAATGTTAAAATGTTGATACTACTGAAAGCAATCTACAGATTCAATGCAATCCCGATCAAAATACCAATGGCATTTTTCACAGAACTAGAACAAATACTCCTAAAATTTATATGGAACCACAAAAGACCTCAAATAGCCACAGCAATCTTGAGAAAGAACAAAATTGGAAGTAAGTATCATGCTGCCTGATCTCAAACTGTACTACAAAGCTATAGTATTCAAAACAGCATGGTACTGACATAAAAACAGACACACAGATTAATGGAACAGAATAGAGGGCCCAGAAATAAATCCATGTTTATATGGTCATTTAATCTATGACAAAGGAGNCCTCTAAGTTTAGATTAAGTGAGAATAAATGAACTCTCGTAATGTGCAGGCAGTATGTCTGTGTCTGGGTAAGCTAGATTTGCAGTAGTAATAAATAGTTGCAAATTCTCAATAGGTTAACATAATAAATATTTAATTCTCACCTATGTTACACATCCAATACTGGTTCACAGGTGTCTGCTCCTTTTAACTCCTCAGAGACTTGGCAATGGAAGCTTTCCTTGATATACACGTCCATGAGCACCTCGTGATGAATTGTGCCCTGGCTCCTACAGTCTCCGATAGAAAGCACATGTCACTGCTATTTGTATGTTATTGTCAAAAGCAAGTACATGGACAGCCCTTTCCAACGTTAGTGTTTTTTCAACAGCACAAGGGACTACCCAATGTCAGAGGGGCGAAGAGCAAGGCTTTGACATCCAACAACTTGGGCTGAAATTCTCTCTCTGATCGTTGCCGGTAGTAACTTTTGGCAAGTTTTTTAACCTTTCTGTTGTCTCAGTGTCTCATCTGTAAAATGGTGCTTCTAATAGAACAGTCTCATTGGGTTTTGAAAAATTCAATGAGTTAATACGTGTAAAGCACTTAAAACAATGCCCAACAGAACATTATAATCCATATTCACTATCCTTTTACCCTGTTTAGCTTCCCTGTATATGACTTCTGTTTACACAATCATCTCCTCTACAGCAGTGGTCTCCTGGTTAGTGGGAACCTCCTCGTTGAGTGTTTTAGAGTAGAGTTTGTTTAGAGCTTGCAGAGTAGGAACATAATTGGTATTTTATTCTCTCTGAGTTTTTAGATGTCTGCATCAGCTCTTTCATATCAGATCTTTCAGAGCCTTTATCTTTCTTACATACGCAACCAACTGCAGAGTGCCTTATCCACTAAGATCATTTGGTTTAGGTAGGAAACTTGAAGTAAACAAGTACTTCCTACCTCTTTATCTTTTATTTGTAGGACATTGGAGGGACTTGTGAAAGTAGAAAAAGAGTTCTAACACTCATTGCTTTGTTAAAAAATATAGTAGTTCCATAGCCCTAAAAATGGGAAATATTTTTTTCCTCCAGATGTTTTCAGTAAACTTCCATGAGCAATCTATGAATTACACAGAGTTTAAATGACATGTGGGTAACAAGAACGTATCAAACTTCAGTACAATTTCACTCACAATTTGATTTGGCGAGGCGAGAAAAAATAGGTTACTTAAAAACTGTCAGAATTGCAGCCCAGGGTTGTTGACAGCTTTGAAGAAAAGTTGAATAACGCAGTGCTGAAAAGGTCAATGTTTCTGGTTGCTATTGGCTGGTGGGATGGTAAGGGCCTTTGGGATTGTCAAGTGTTCTCCTCCAGGGACAGATGCTGCAGTGAAAGTTTTAGGGGTCAGGCTTTCTGAGATAAGGAGCAGGAACTTGTTTTCTCACAGTAGTTCTGAACTCAGAGGTCATTCATGAACTCGTTTGAATCACTTTCCCCTCAAAGAATGTGAATTAATAAACCTGGGTAATAGTAAGGTTGGCAGGAGACACGGGAATCATTATTCTGTGCCTTTTAACTGAGTTTAATATCATGTTTGGAGAGGAAGTAAAAATAAAGGAAAACTAGAGAACAAACTTGTGGCCAAATAAATAAATACATCCAGGTTCAATTATTTTAATTTTTTTTTCATTACAAACTTCATTATTGTGAATCACCTCCCTTTAAATGCTATTCTCCTTTCTAAGTCTCATGGTTTTTGAGGGTGGATCTCTATATATTCCAAATAAAATGAATGGCTATTGTCAAAGAATTTCAGCATTTGAAGTAAAAATTAAATAATTCTAACATTAAGATGAAAGCCAGCTAATAAGAAAATATATTGTTTGGCCAATAATTCTTTCTGATATGTGCCATTCCACAGAGCTTTGTATCCCAGGAGTGGAGACTATTTTGTGGGATGCATCTTTATTCCTATTAAAATAATTGTCCACATAGTGTTTCTTTCATTTAGCAGATATGGATATTTATACTGTAAAACTTCATGACAATAAACATTGGGATGTTAAGAACTCGCTCAAGAGTGCGAGCTCTGGGCCGGCCGAGTGGCACATTGGTTAGGAATTGGCTTGGGACACCTGCTCTGAGCAGCAGGGCCCCGGTTCGGATCCCACATGAGGGCCAGTGACGCTGTGCCCTGTGCAGCTAAGATGGTGAACAACAGCTCGACCTGGAACTGGGCTGCTGTGAGTCGCCAGTGATGGCATAGGTAGCAGTGGGGCTGGCCGGTGAGCTGGCGTGAGCTGCCCTGAGCCACTGTGAGTGGCAGTCCAATGGCCGGTGAGCGACTGCCTCACCTGGGAAGAACGCAATGATAATACCAACATGGGCCAGTGAAGCACTGTCCTCCACAATTAGACTGAAGAACACAAGGACAGCAACTTGTCTGGTCCCCTCTCCCAATTCCCCAGTAATAAAATCTTTAAAAAAAAGAAGAAAAATGCGAGCTCTGAGCAACAGTGTCAATGGTTCGATTCTTGGCCCAAGCTGAGCTGTCGCAGAGCTGCCAACAGGTGGCAGAATAGCTCAGCTAAAAATAACCAAAACAAAAAAACATTGGGATGAATCATGTATATTTCCCGTTAAAAAAAATAGACCTAGTAGTTTTAAGATTGATGGTGTAAATCACTTGGGAAAAAAAAATCTTTTATTTAGAGATTCGTATTGTGCTGACTTGCCGTAGGAAATAATTTCTGCGTTGTAGATTAGTGGCATACTCGGGCCACTCTAAAACCTAAAACCTTTGTATAATGGTGGGAGGGAGATGACCCGGTGGGTTGAGTCACCAGCCCTCATGCAGGTTGTGTTTCCACCTTTCTTAACATTCTCGGAGCCATATAGGCTGTCTGCAGGCTGCAGTGAATTAAAACTGCTGGATCCTTGAGTTGTCAATTTTGTTATACTAATACATGGGATTAAGCAATAATTGCCAGTCACTTAATATGTTCCTGGCACTTTTATAATCACTTTACATGTGTTACCTCATGAAACATTCAAGTCAACATTATAAGGTACATTTGTCCCTATTTGACAGACGAGTTAACATGCTTAGGGGCACAGAGAAGTTTACCAAAACTTGCCAAAATCACTATGTGAGTAAATAGTGGAGCAAGATTAAAATCTAAGCACTCTCATTTCAAAGACATTCGTTTCTAGGTCCTAACCTGTGTTGTCCGGCTTGGCTTCCTGATTCTCAATTATGTGAATGGGCTACTAAAAAACTTTTTTTTGAGTTCTAAAATTGTATTTATTTCCAACACTTATTAATATACTAACTAACTAACTAACTAACTAACTAACTAACTAACTAACTATATAAATGTCAGAGAAGGGAACATGTATATTTAAGCAGGAAGTCTCAGAGGTGAAGAAGATTACTTACTAAAGCAGAAATTAACACAACTTTAATCCATTGAAATGAAAATCTATTTCACAGAGAAAGAAGGATGGTTGCCAGGGGCTGGGTGTGGGGAAAATGGAGAGATATAAGTCGAAGGGTATAACTTTCAGTTATAAGAAGAATAAGTTCTGAGGATCTAATGTACAGTATAATACAGTATTGATACTTGAAAGTTTCTGAGAGTAAATCCTAAGTGTTCTTAACCACATACACACATATGATAGAGGAGTTAACTATGGGAGGAGATGGATGCCTTAAGTGTCTTGAGCTTGGAAATCATTCCACCATGTACACTGATATCAAATCATCACACTGTACACTTTAGATATATACAATATTTGTCAGTTATTCCTCAACAGTTGGAAAAAACACAAAATCTTCTGTTTTATCCTATTGTCCCTGCACCTCGCCTCAAGTCTACTTTCTATATCTGTATATAAAAATGTTTTGATACATTAAATATTTTTCTTTGATGTTTTATAAGAGGGTTGTAGAAACAAATATTAAAACCTTTTAATTTTTAGCATTGAAATAGTACAAAGTTGAAGTTGGATTATATTTATCTATACCAGGTAACAATTTGTTGCTTCAGTGATTTCTTCTCAGAGACTACAAAGGAATATACTATCAGTTGGTTTTGAATTACTTTTTATGAAATGAGAATAAGAACGGAGCTCAGGAGTGAGAAAGTAAGATTTAAGTTTGTCTAAATATCGGTGACCTTCTATCACATGTGGAATATGCAAAACATAAAATGTCATTGTAAAATTCTCTTTTTTTTTTTCAAATAAAATATCCAACAATAGATAAAGGAAAAAGGAAATATACACATTAATTGAAAAAAGTTGTTTGCCTAATTAATTTTGCTAGTGGTGAGTTAACGGAATGAATGACATCTGATTCTCTGTCTTTCTAAAATGGAAGAGGATTTTTACAGACCTGAGTGAAAGGGATGAGGATCTGGGTGAAGAAGCTAAGCAATTATTTTTCTCAAAATGAGAATAAGGAAAACCCTAAAAGGGAAAATGTGCATTACAATTAAGTCAGCATTCACTGCAGTCATGTCTAATTGCATCTCTTTGCCTTTCCATTCGGAACCTTCCAGGCAGGTGGCATGCTAACTGATGTTTATCATAATTACACAGCATCTTACCACCTGAGTAGAAAACGACTGAAATGCTGCACATGAATCCTTCAGTGTAATAAAATTGCATATCAGGACATACATATAAAGATAAAGAGGTGAACAGAGCATTACATATATATTACTAACAGCGATTATATAATTTTTGAAAGAGTAACAGTATTGTTCCCTTTCCTTTACCTCTCTGGACACGAGGAGAGGAGATGTTCAAGGTCACTGTCATTCATTTTTCACAATCCCAGGGACCTTTGAATGATGCAGCATAACCAAGTGGCCATACCATTTTAAAGGACATTAACATTCCTATTAAGCTCTTGAGAATTTTGACCTTTCTGAAATGTCAGACAAGGAATATTGTGCAGATAAATTGTGATCAACTGGATGCATAATATACCAAGTGTTTGGGCTCTTGTCTACCTCAGACCCCACGGGAGGTAATGGATTTAATGAAATGCTGTTTTCTATTATGCGAGAGTATTTGATAATTTGCTTAGCAGCTCTGTTGGCACAGAAAGTGCTGCAAGATCTGACAGTGGTGATCATAGAATTGTATTCATCTGAACCAATCCGCACATTTTACAAATGAGAAAACTGAGGCTCAGAGAAATGAGACGATTTGCCCCAAATCAGCCAGCTGGTTACTGGCAGAGCTGGGAATAGAATCCAGGCCTTTTGACTCCCAGCCTGATATTCTTTCTACTTGATCGCACTGAACTGCATTTTTCTTCTTTGTACTTTTCTGTCCTTTTATGCAATTCATTATATGCTGAAGTTCCAAGCAGAGGAACTGAGTTTTTCATTATAATTTTAATAAGGTGCCACAAAACATGAAATTCATATTTGAATCCCAGTTTTCTTTCTTAGACCATGAAGAGTGCTGAATAGTAAAGACAGACCTAACCACATAAATTACCATCGTGTCTGGACTTCCCAATTTGGATAGTTATATACGTGTTACTATAAATGCAAACATGTCTCTTACTGTGCCTTTTTAAAGTTTACAATCCTATATACAGCTAATTATCGGCCCTGCCAGCTCTTTGAGTAATTTTGTTTTCTTCTGGTTCAAATACTCCTGGCATAGGTCCTAGAAATCTCTTTGGATTCCTTGAAGAATAGCAAAACATCTGTCAAGAAGAGGGAGAATGTTGAATGTGTTTGTATGTACATGTGTGCGTGTGTATGTGTTGTGTGTGTGTCTTTTTTCTTCACAAAACCCAGGGAATTTATTTTTTTCTCCACAAAGCCCTGAAAGCATTACCACTTTCTCAGGGTTGATTCTCCTATGCTTAAATTGCTGGTTTCCTACACATAAAAGGCTGGGTAGAGTTGTCTTTGGCCGTCGCTGATACGGTTGGCATTCACTGGGATTAAGTAAAAATATCCATTGCCTAAAAGATGACATTTAAAAAAAGGGTGTCCTAAACCAAATAGGAAACTACATGAAGTCAGGTTTATTCTTCCTTAAAATTACCTGGAATTCCTGTAAGCTGCACTTTAATCTCAAAAACACACTTGTAATGTTATCTATGAAGCTACTTTTAACATATACTGGGGGTGCCAAAAAAATGTATACTCATGACTTGTATTCATCTTTTGTTATCAGTATATATTGAGTGCTACTATTTTAATAGTTTTCCTTTCTTAAAATGTGTACACATGTTTTTGGCACCCTCTGTATATGGCACCTTAGAGTTCTGAGAAAGTGCTTTTACCTGATTTGAATTTATTATACTGAGTGAAATATCACTGTTTGGACAGTGTGCCAGTTTTCATATTATCAATATAAATTTTGTACTGAAACGGCAGCACCCCGCCTCCTTGCTGGTTTGGCATCCTCTCACCTCATACTCTGAAAACCACTTTCCCTTTGCCCAAATCCCCTGCTGGGTATAATCCTCTTACCAATTGAGGTACAGCTCTGTTTCTTTATTTGTGACAGCTCCCCTTTTTCTACGTTGCTTAGAGAACCATACATTATTACTGAAATACATTGTTACAACTGAAAGGGTCCTTGACAATCACTCATCCTGGCCCTTTTATGTGATAAACGAGGACCAGGGAGTGTAAGTGCCTTGCCCCAGTTCAGAATTTCTTCGTGACCTTGGTGGAAACACAGCCCATGTTTCCCAACATTAACTTGCTGCTAGCTCCATTTTTTCCTATTCTTCTCTCTTTGATAGGCTATAAAAATTCAGTCAGATTTGGTATGATAAACTCTTAATAGATCTGATGGGTTATTATAAAGCAACATGGCTGTGTAATCCGCAGAAAATCCCGAAGTACTCAGAATCTGCAATCCTCAGACGGGTCTTTGAACTTGACCCACTGCGTCTTTTTGTATTGGATTCTGTGGCTCCCATAATACCTCAGTCATGCTTCACAGAGGGCCTAGCTTGAATGTGACCTTCACACACTGATGGGGGTGCCTGGAGGTCTGGTCTGAGAAACTTCCGTGGATACTCAGGAAGAGACTAAGGAGCATTTTGGGAATGGAAAGAACCTCTGCTAATGGAGGAAGAGGGAGTAAAACATAGAAGCTGGCTCGATAAGAGTGTCTCAGTGGAAAGGAGGGATGGAGGTGGGGTAGGCAGTGATGAGGACACCCTGCGTTCTCTCTCTAATCCTTGTCCTATAGCTCTGCCTCATGAACCAATGAATAACCCATGGGAGAGAGGGACTAAAAAAAGTTAAACAAAGATATTAAATCAGAAAAAGCAATTTTAACTAAAATCTCTATGAGATATTAAGTATGTAAAGCAGCACATTTTTGGTACTTCCATTAAAACTGAAACACACAAAAAAGCACAAGAAAGCATCTTTCAGCTTCCACATTGAATTCAGCGTTGCTTAAATTAATAGAGGCTTTCAGATAAGCCAACGCTCTGATATCAGTGTGAGCTATTACTTGACTTTTTCCCTGGATCAGCCCCCAAACTCTTAACTATGGTTTTTTTTTTGTTCCACAGAATTAATTTTATTTGTACTTAAAAACAGTGATTTATTACTTCTCATGGTTCTGTGGGACAGGGACTTAGGCAGGGCTTACTTGGGTAGTTTTTAAAAAAATTACGTATTTCTCAGTTACAGATGACATTCAATATTGTCTTATATTACTGTTCAACATAGTGGTTAGACATTTATATAATTTATGTAGTGATCCCCCGATTAATCTAGTACCCATCTGGCACTGTACATAGTTATTACAATATTACTGATTGTATTCTCTATGCTGTACTTTACATTCCCTTGACTATTTTGTAACTACTAGTTTGTACTTCTTAATCTCTTCACCTTTTTCTCCCAGGTCCCCAAACCCCCTTCGTTCTGGCAACCCTAAGTTTGTTCTCTGTATCTATGGGCCTATTTCTGTTTTACGTATTAATTTAGTTTGCTCTTTTGATTCCACATACAAAGGTCTGATAATTAAATTCGTGAACTTTGTTGCAATGATATTGCTAACCTTTTTTTGATATTAGTGGGACTATTCATTATGAATTTGTACGAGCTGGACAAACAACAAACCAAATTTACTATTTGGAAGTGCTGAAAAGGCTGCGTGAAAAAATTAGACGACCTGAACGTTTTGCTAACAATTCATGGTTCTTGCATGACGACAATGTACCAGCTCTCACAGCACTGTCTGTGAGGGAGTTTTTAGCCAAAAAACAAAAAAACTGTATTGGAACACCCTCCTTTCTCACCTGATCTGGCCCCTAATGATTTCTTTCTTTACCCGAAGATAAAGAAAATATTGAAAGGAAGACATTTTGATGACATTCAGAACAACAAGTGTAATACAATGACATTTCTGATGGCCATTTCAGAAAGAGTTCCAAAATTGCTTTAAGGGTGGACTAGGTGCTGGTGTCAGTGCATAGCTTCCCAGGGAGAGTACTTCGAAGGTTACCGTAGTGATATTCAGCAGTGAGATATGTAGCACTTTTTCTAGGATGAGTTTGCGAACTTAATTGTCCGCCCTTAATAAGTGAGAACATAAGGTATTTTGTCTTTTTCAGTCTGACTAATTTAACTTAGCATAATATCCTCTAGGTCCATCCATGTTGTTTTATCTTAGGCATCTTCTTGTGTGAGAAAGATTGGAGACAGTTTGGAGAGTGAAGGGTCTATTTGAATAATGGACTCAACAATTTTGGGGCCAAGGACTTTTCTGGAAGGTCCAAGCAAAAACAATTGTGCTTTAGCATCCTTCTTGGAGAATGTGCCACAAAAAGAGGGTGGAGACATTCTGTATTGTTCATCACCAATCACCACTCAAGTTGTATACTTTGAGGGCCCCATGCTGTCAATGGTGGTAATGCCCAGTGTTACGTGCTGGAAAATGGCAGCCAAGCCTGGCAGACAGAGCAGGGCAGCCTAGCGAAGAAAGAGGTGACTTTTGGAAGCTATTCACAGTGGAGGCAGCATCATTGCCAGTGGGAGTAGAGGTATCAAGAAGATGTGATATTGTTACCCAGGGGGTGCTCATTAGATTCTCTACAGACTCCGAGACTTTTCAGGGGACCACACAGGGACACCTGGGAGAAAATTCAGAGGCTGCTGAGGTTCTATGTGAGCAGGTGGAGGAAAGCTTGTGGTAACTTGAATTTTGTTTTGCTCTCTACTTCTTAGATTTTTTTATCCTACTTGAATTGCCTATTTTGAGGGTTGGAAACACATGTGTTTACTTGTAATTTCAAGTATATAAATAAAAAAAACACTTTTATGAATACTGGCATTCTCATGAATGATTGCAATATATTACCATTTTCTTAATTCTCCTAAAATAATAACATTCTCTGAATGAACAAATCACGTTAACTGCTTCATATTTCCCATTAGAATTATAGAGTTGATATATTTTCTCCTTTGTAATTTTGCATATTTAGAATTTTTTTTTTATATAAAATCAGTTTTCAAATAATATTTAGTTGTCTCTTTGCTGCAACGATAAACAGCATAAGAGTAATGAGCGATGGGTTGGCCGAGTGGTGTATTGGTTAAGAGCTGGCTTGGGACGCCAGAGGGCCCCGGTTCGGATCCCATATATGAGGGCCAGTGACACTGTCCTCTACAGCTAAGATGCTGAAAACAGCTCAACCTGGAGCTGGGCTGCTGGGAGTTGCCTGCGACGATGTAGGCTGCAAACCCTGCTGCAGTGGATTGCCATGGGCTACCATGTGTAGCCAGCAGCCAGCAGCCACCATAAGCGGCAGGTCAGAAGCCGGCGACTGATCTGCCTCTCCTGGGAAGAGCGCAATGATGGTGCCAACTTGGGCCAGTGAAGCAACATCCTCCACAACTATACTGAAGAATAAAAGGACAGCAACTTGTCTGTTTCCCTTCCCCCGATTCCCCAGCGTTGTTCCCATCCCCCAGTTCCCCAATAAAAAAATCTTAAAATAAAAAAAAGAGTAATGAGAGAAACAGAATGACTTCATCAGCAACCTTTTCAGTGTCTGTGTCTATCTTGAGACTGTGTGTCCTCGAGTCTCCAGATGGCACTGTTGTCAGGAAGATCTAGGAAAATAGATGAGCGAAATATATTTTTATATCTGTGTTTCAGTTTATAAATCACTAGTTTTGTTTCTGAAATGTTTTTCAGGTCAAAGCAGTTTTAAGATCTCTCTTCAGCGGTTACTTGCCATTCCCTCCCCATTCTTCCCATTTTCTGTGTATTAGATACTTTTTCAGTCTAGAATTTATAGTTCCCAGTGCAATAGCAAGAGTTTGTTGAGAATCCACTTTTCATTCCCTGGTAAAGTTGCTTTTAGCAACAACAAAAGTACTTACTGTTTTGTTTTACAGAATTTCTCATCAACATAATTCCCCATTATCAGCACGATCACATACATGTGTGGACCCACAATAGTGTGTGTGTGGTTTCAATCTTGATAAGAACACTTAACATGAGCTCTACCCTCCTGACACCTTTTTAGGAATACTATATAATATTGTTAACCATAGGCATGATCTCGTACAGATCTCTATAACCTAATCTAGTGTCTACTTTTGCATTTAAGAATATTTCTGGGGCAGGCCAAGTTGTGCGATGGTTAAGAACTTGCTTGGGACGCCAGAGGGCCCCGGTTCGGATCCCACATATGAGGGCCAGTGACACTGCCCTCTGCAGCTAAGATGCTGAACAACAGCTCAACCTGGAGCTGGGCTGCTGTGAGTTGCTGGTGATGGCGTAGGCTGCTGACCCTGTGGCAGTGGGTTGCCATGGGCTACCGTATTTAGCCAGCAGCTGCAGTGAGAGGCCATCCAGAAGCCGATGACTGATGTGCCTCACCTGGGAAGAGCGCAATGATGGTGCCAACTTGGGCCAGTGAAGCAACGTCCTCCACAACTAGATTGAAGAACAAAACGACAGCAACTTGTCTGTTCCCCTTCCTCCAATTCCCCAGCACTGTTCCCATCCCCCAATTCCCCAATAAAAATCTTAAAAAAAAAAAAGAATATTTCTGAACTCTTCTCCAGAATTTCTTTATTATGACATGTTCTTTATTTTGCAATAAGCTTTGCACAGATCAAATACAGAGGGTTCCCCCCCTAAAATGTTTACACATTTTAAGAAAGGAAAAAACTGTATTAAAATTGTAATACTCAATATATACCGATAACAAAAGATGAATGCAAGTCATGTGATACATTTTTTTGGCACCCCCAGTACAAATGTTGTAAGCAGAAGTGTGCGCTTCTGTAAAAGCCAAACATTGTGTGCTTTCTTTCCATGCAAATGATGGTACATCTCTGCTCTTGAATTACCTCTCAGGGTGAGCTTTTTCACATGTGAGGACAAGGGAGAAAATGTTTTCAGGTTCACACAATTTTGCAGAATTTATTCATTACTGTTTCTTGCAAATAGGATCTCCATTAGCATGACAAACCAAAAGCAAAATGGCATATTTTTTTGTTGAATAAGTGATTTAGACAACTGTATTTATAAATGACCTTGGAGTACTACAAGATCCTCCATCCCAACCACCTTCCCTGGGTCAAAACTCATTCGACTTTATCTTGGCCTCCTGTTTTAACTTTTGTGCTAAGGCATCAGTGCAAGGTCTCCTGGAGGCCCCTGTCAAAATGTGCCTGCTGCCTTGCACGGACAGGAGGGCTGTTTCATTAGCATTGGCTGGCAAGCTGCCACCTTCAGTCATTTAACTTCTAGTAATTGAGCTCCTTTGATGTGCAAGGCAGTGTAGTCAAATGAGGAGAAAGGTGGTTCCCTGAGGATATAAAGGATTGTTAATATTTAATGGCTATGAAGGCAAAAAAAAAAACCCCAAAAAGCAAAAACAACAACCCTGAAGCATGGGGAAAATGGAAGGTTTCAGGGCCCAGAGATCCGTAGATGCATTGTTGCAACTGGGCTCATATACAATAGCGATTATAAGTGGAAAGTAGAGGGTGTGTGGAAACAACATTTAAATGGAGGCAAGGCGTTTTTCTACAGATCTTTTTATTCATTTAACACATAGTTATTGACTAGTTACAATGTGTCAGGCATGAAAGACCTAGGGATATTGAAATAAACAAAACTGGCAAAGTTTCACGGGCTATTGGTGTAGCCAGCAGCCAGCGTGAGCGGCCAGCAGCCACAGTGAGTGGCTGTCCAGAAGCCGGTGACTGATCTGCCTCACCTGAGGAAGAGCGCAATGATGGTGCCAACTTGGGCCAGTGAAGCAACGTCCTCCACAACTAGACTGAAGAACAAAAGGACAGCAACTTGTCTGTTCCCCTTCCCCCAATTCCCCAGCACTGTTCCCAACCCCCAATTCCCCAATAAAAATCTTAAAAACAACAACAACAACAACAAAAACTGGCCAAGTTTCTGTCTTCAAAGAACTTATAGGCTGGTGGACAGGCCTTAAACATATGAACAAGTAAATGTGAAATGGCAGAAAGTGATAAGGAATATAGGGAAAAAGAAAGTGAGGTGAAGGGGACAGGAAGTGCCAGGGAAAGGGGCTGAGGGTACTGGGTGAAGGGGGTGTTGCTATGAAGTTTAGGGAGGACAGGAAAGGCTTATGGAAGTCAGGGGTCAAGCCCTGTCACTGTGGGCGGGAGCAGTACAGGATGCAGGATAGGAACCGGAAGTGCAATAGTCGGAGGCAGGAAAACACTGAGTGTGTTCAAAGAACAGAAAGAGGTCAACGGGGCTTAAGGGGAATGGGCTAAGAGAGTGGGAGAAGAAGTGAGAGAGGAAGGGGCTGGGAAGCAGGTGATGGAGAGAGAGCCTTGACACCTGTTGTGTACTTTAGATTTCACTCTGAATGAGCCGTGATGGATTGGAGGACTTTCAGCTGAGGAATGACATCGCCAGGCATGTTTTAAAAGTGCACACTGGCCGCTATGTTGAGATTAGATTACATAGGTTCAAGGGTAGAAATAGGAAGATAAGAAAGTGTTACAAAAATCCAGGAGAAAAGGGATGGTAGTTTTGATTCGAATTGCATTTGGGGGAGGAAACAATTAGAGATCAGATACTGCATTTTTAATTTGAAGGTAGAAGGGGCAGGATTTGCTTTTCTTGAATGTGAACAATACATATTGGTGCTTTTCTTTCTTGAGGGTGGAGGTGTGTGTGGGTGGTCTCTGTGCACACAAAGCAGTCACAAGCTTCCTCTACCCAGGGCTTGGGACTCTAAAGTGACAACATTCATGTGGCCCTGGAGTCATGTGTAAAATGCCCAGTGCTTGAAATTGCCGAGATGGCTACAGTCTATCCTGTGGCATCCACGATGCCAGAGCATCTTGAGAAGGTAGAAGCAGTTCTAAAGAGCTCCCTGTTAAAAAATCGCCAGGTCCAGGCTTATTTCAACAGCCAATGTTGGAGATGGGGCAAACTACCATTTTCCTCTGGGTCCAGTGAGGCATAGTAGTTCAAATCCTGCTATAGTCTTTTGGAAGTTGTGATGGCTAATTTTATATGTCAACTTGACTGGGCCATAGGGTGCCCAGAGGAAACATTATTTCTGGGTGTGTCTGTGAGGGTGTTTCTGGATGAGATTGACATTTGAATCAGTGGACTCAGTAAATTGCCCTCCTCAACATGGAACTGTCATTGGCTGGATCTGTGGCGCTCAGTACTTGGTCAGGACTCCATTTATCATCTGTCCTCCATATGCCCCTTCTGTTATAAAGGATACCATGATGATGGTTTGGAAACTCCTGGTATTGGTGTTAGCTTGGACCCTGTAGCAAAAAGTACAGGGAAAATGTGGGTATTCCCTGTTTCCTAGTTTACAGTTATTTGTGTAAATGTCCACAGTTCTCTTTGGGGAAGACTGAGATAAGCAGTGTTGTATATCCTTGCTGCAGATTGCAGGATCCTTCTTCAGGTAGATTGGCCGTCCCTTTCAACAGTCGACTCTGTGCCTCAGAACTGGCTCAAGCCTGGAAACGAGGGAAGGGGACAGTGATTTGTCCATTAGTACAGGTGACATCAGTCTACTATTCATCTGCTTTTCATCTTTTTCTTTTTTAGCTGAGCCATCCTGCTACCTATTGACAGCTTAGCAGCAGCTCAGCTCGGGCTGGGCGTCGAACCGCTGTTGCTCAGAGCTCAAACTCTTGAGCGAGCTCTTAACCAACTGAGCCACTCGGCCGGCCCTCATCTTTTTTTTTTTTTTTAAATTTTAACTGTATATGAGCATATTAGCCTCAGCCTTGTTGTCTGCCTGCCTATCTTGTCCTAGAAACACCATGGTTTATCAGACATCACCGTAGATAGCTTTGCTACCTATTATGGTAACTGTTCACCTTGCCCTTGCCTGTGGTGATTCCGAGCTGCCATTTGGCTTCTGGTCTTTCAAATCCTACCTTTCCCATGGCAACAAGGAAGTCAGTTCCAAACCAGCATCCCTATTTTCCGAGCCTACTAAGAACAATCACCAATAAGCTTCTTGAATGTGACAGTGTCCTCATCCGTGCTGTGCTCCTGGACACTTAGTGATGGGACTGTCTGCAGGGACTTCCCAGGGAACATGGTCTCCTGGTCAAGCGTCAGGTTTTAAACAACAAGCTTGCCCACTTCTTTGAACCCATTGATCTGATCTCTTTTTCAAACTCTGCCAAGGAAGTTTGGGTATTTCTACCTCAATGAATGTGAGTCGTTGTTTTTTTCAAGTCTTCTAGGAGCAAACCAAGCAAAATATATCAGGACTGGCTGCAGGTGCCTCTGCTGGGATGTGTTTATGGGAGCATACCCCATGGCAACGAGTTCTCCCATATCCAGCCCTATCCAGTCCACCACATTCAATATCCACTTCCAGGCATATTCTTTAAGTTCCTTCCAGCACCCATGAGCCAGGTTGTGTATCTCCTTCAGTGAATGGTTTCTTTCCTCTCATAGGAGAGGTAGTACTTTGCCAACAAGATCATGCTGCTCTAGTAGACAAGGAGAGAGAGATGGGCCCATCTTGAGGAAAAAGTATAATCCTAGCAAAGGATTGGTCTCAGTTGAGGCTTCTGCACAATCTCCAGGCAAGAGGAAGCTGCTGCTCTCCAGTGAGAATTGGGGCACTTTTTCAGGTCTGGGGGTTTGGAGCATTGGGGGTTCAATGACTGTGTGTGCATTCCAGGTATCTCTGTCCCAAGTCTAGGATCCATTCCTTCTCTATCAGGGTCTTACCTTTAGCATCAGACAAATCAGCCTTCTTTGCAGCTTTCATTCTCAAGTCCTGGTCCTGTTCTCAACAGGGTTTTCCGTGCAGCTACAGATGGTGCTGTTTTTTTTAAATGCTGCCATGGAGAACTTGTGGCTTTCACACTACGCTTTGCGTTGGTAATTGGCTGACCTAAGTTATTAATTTTCTTTCTCCAATCCATTAATTGTACTTAATAATAGCCACAAATCCCATGGTTCTTATAATTATCCTCACTGCCATATATCTTAAATGCTAGAGTTATTGTACAATCTAGTACATCCCCTTCCCCTGGCATCCCACCCCAATTTACCACCTATGGAAATTTTAGCAATGCCTCCTGGGTTTTTGTCACTATACTTACCACCAACAGTGGGGTTCCTATTGCTGTGTAGCCAGGGAGTCATCCAACTTCAACATCTGATCCTGAGAGTCAGTCTCAGGATCATTTCTGATCTTAGGCTGGGTTTTCCAGGAGCAAACCCTAGGATAGGGATTTGTGTGAATGTGATGTATGAGGAAGTGTCCCCAGGAAGACTGGTTGTAGAGCAGGAAAGCAAGGCCAGGAAGAGAAATTCGAGCAAGGGTGAGGTGTTAGGTAAAGTACCATGCAAGAGGAACTTTGACTCATTCCTGTAGGGAAGACAAAGAGACAGTGTCAGCATACCTCAGGGCTGTTGTGACCAGGAGGCCCGGGAGCTGGAGTATCTGCAGCTCTGTAACTCTAAGTCATTGCTGAAGGTGGCTGCCACTGCTGGGAAATCTATTCCCAGGCAGTTCCAGTTCTTTGTGTGCGCAAGTAAGGGTGCTGGCCTGCTAAGGTCCGTCCTCTGACAAACAGATAGAGTTCCCGGCTGTTGTGAGTGAAAACACAGTGATGGACAAGCTAGTTGCATGAACATGTAAAGGGACCTAAGAGGAGGGAGGCGCACCCAGGCTGTCTTCCAGAGGGCTGATCATGGCAGACAATAAACATAAATAATTGTCAGAGGGAATGATATCTTTTGATAATATTAGATAGCGTAGATAGGAACCCTTTCCCACTACCTCTAGAAATTAGTCTCCAGACTAGACTTTTTAGTCTCAGAATTTTCAGATAATTCTGACTTACTGTTTAAGTCTCACTGTACTTAAACAACCCGTCTTCTTTTCCTCCTCTCATTCTTATTTTTCTCTACTGTACCCATTAAAGGCATTTAGGAAATGACAAATCACTGACCATACAGTGGACCTTTTGGATGTTTTGGCCCCTAATCTTTTTTCTGCCTACAAATTTTTTTAAATTATTTTTATTATGAAATACACATTTTTTAGAATTAGTTTCAGCTGTACAGCACAGTGCAATAGTTATACTTTTTACCCCTCAAAGTGACAACCCCCCTCCCCCAATCCACCGCTTCACTTCCCCCCAATATCATACATATCTATTACAATTCCCTTGACTCCACTCCCACACTATACTTCACGTCCCATGACTATATACTCCCACACTATACTCCACGTCCCATGACTATATATATATATATATATATATATATATGTATATGTATCTATATATATATATATATTCACTTATAGTTGACATACAATATTATGCAACATCAGCTTCAGGTATACAGTGCAGTGATCAAGCCTCTGCCTACACATTTTAACAATTTTATTCTTTAAAGTATTTTTGAACGGCTTCCTTTGTTGGAAAGAAACTTTAATACGGAACAGTCATTCGACAAAAATTTATTGAGTCTTTTATGTATGCTTGACAATGTTCTAGCCACTGAGGTCCTCTAGTTGGTGAACAGAGGTAATGTTATGTATATGTTAGGTAAACTAACATTTAATATGTTAAATGGAGATAAATGCTATGGAAAAAATAGATCTGCAGGGTAAGGGAGACTGGGGGTCCTTTGTGCGCATGTACTCGTATATATATTTTTGAAGGGTGATCAGGGCAAGCCTAAGGCTCAGGAGGAAGTGAGAAAAGATCTGAGGGAAATGTACTGAGGCAATAACAAGTACAAATCCCTTGAGACTGGAGTACGTGTGATAAGTTCAGGGAACAGCTAGGAATCTGGTGTAGGAAATAGAATTGTTGGCTTGAAAGGAGGGTACCAGGAGGAAAGTTGAAATTAGAGCACTTGTAACCAAAGTGGTGTGTGGGCAGCTGAATAACCAAGGTCGTGGGGACTATTTGAAGGATTCTGTTTTTTTATTCTAAGATGGGAAGTCATGGAAAAATTTGAAGGAGAAAGTGCCATGACCTGACTCACATTTTCGAAGACTCACTTTTATTGCTTTGTGATAAGGACTCTCTAAGGAGCAGAGGCAGAACTATGGAGGCTAGTCAGAAGGCTGTTGCAATAATCACAGTAAGACTAGGGCAATTGCAATGCAATAGTAAAAACAGATCAGATTATGAAAAAAATGGTAATAGCATTTGCTGATAAACTATATGGATTAGATATGGAGTTTATATAATTTGACTGGTAGGAACATTTCATCTTTAAAAAATCTCATCTCTGATTCATATTTCCTCTAATGTTGTATCATAGCTTCTAACATTAGGGAAGAACATTTTCTTAAAGGCAATCAATTACAGTGAAGGATGGTAACCTACAGGCATTTCCTTGGGTTAGTGATATTTCATAGTAACAATTAAGCAAGCAAGCAAGCAAGCAAGCGAGCATAGTTTGAGTCATAGTGAGAGCTACACAAAATGTAACTTAGCCCTGGTTTTGATGAGTCATTGAATCCCTGACAATAATACAGATATAAGCTTAAGATATCGGGTATATGTCATAATATATCTGGAAAGAAGATTTCCATGAAACAGCTATGAAACACACACACACACACACACACACACACACACACACACACACACACACACACACACACTCTCTAAGTGGTTTCCTCAGGCTCTGAGTACAATAA
>NW_017731848.1:1142236-1146921 GCF_001890085.2 Hipposideros armiger
TTGAGCTGTTGTTCAGCATCTTAGCTGCAGAGGGCAGTGTCACTGGCCCTCATATGTGGGATCCGAACCGGGGCCCTCTGGCATCCCAAGCGAGTTTTTAACCATCGCGCCACTCGGCCGGCCCCATAACCTGTTTTTTTAACTCAAAATATTGTGGACATATTTCCATTTCAATATAAAGTCTACATTAAAAAAAGAAGTAAACAGTATTTTATTATATGGATATATTCTTATTTACTCGACCTCTTATCATTAGGTATTCTGATTATTTCAACATACATTCAATAAACCTCTTTATATAGCATATTTTTATACTTGTACTCTTATTATAAGGTACATAATAAGAAATGGAATTTCAGGGTCAAATTACATGCACATTTTGAATGTTGGTACAAATAGCCCTCCAGAAATGTTGAATATTTTACATTCCCTTTCTAAATTCATGAGATGTCCCATTTTCTCATACCTTTGCCAGAACTAGACAAGTGTTTTTTATTGTTTATTTTTAACTCCTTGTTAAATTAAAATGTCTTTGTAAGCTGTCCTAAATCCTTATCAGAATTCAATAGCATATACTTCAGAGCCAAATATTTGACAAAATAATGCAACTGATTAATCCTTCTATACAGTGTGTCTTCTTTCTACAGCAGCCATGTTATTCCCACAGGAAAATATTTTCTATGTTCCAGACCACTGACAAAAATCTCAGGCTTGTAAATTTTCTTATACGATGGCTGAATTTCTCAATAAATATTTATTCTGTATCTGTAATCCTATACCAGACAACTTATGAACCTGGATTCCATTAAAAGTGTATTCTGACTCATTTTAACATTTTAGGAGAAGAAATTGTCTCAGTGGGTTAACTTTCAAGGACTTTACTAAAGACTTTAAGAAAACTTGAGGGTGCAGCTATTCCTTCCAGACATGCTATGTAAAATGCATTTATATGGTCTGCTATGTATTTATCTTGAGACCTCATTATCTGGGAATGTACCATGGCTCTGTGGCTTGAAGTCCTGAGGGAAATATTTTCACCCACTGTAATATCGTCCTCTCAGTTTTGAAAGTGGAATGTGAATCACAAATTTATACTCTACTCCTCAATTTGTAAAAATATAGTGCATAGATAAAATGAAAAAAAAAAAAAAAGTAAGTGGATGAAACAGCTTGTCCTTGTCTCCAGCATGCTAAGAGTTTGTGTGAGGCTGTCACCACTGTTCTAAAGATTGACATGTTTAAATTACAGGAAACTCTGTTCATTAGAAAGGGTATTTTAATAACTCTGACTTCCAGATGAATACAGGGAGATCTGAACATGCTCTAAAAATGCCTGCAGAAGATATCATTTGATGACATACAAGTGTCAGCAATGAATTAAAGGGCCGCTCCAGTCATTACAGAATATGAACCCACTGTGACACTTGGCAGATCCCTGAGCATATGCTGGTGAAAAATGATTTTCTCTTCCTCTTTCCCTCCACCTCTCTCTCTCTCTTTTCCTTTCTTCCTTCTTTATTTTATTTTATTTTATTTATTTATTTTTCTTAGCTGAGCCATCCCGCCACCTGTTGGCAGCTCACGGCTGCTCAGNCAAAATGTAACTTAGCCCTGGTTTTGATGAGTCATTGAATCCCTGACAATAATACAGATATAAGCTTAAGATATCGGGTATATGTCATAATATATTCCTGCACTACATATAAAATGAGGACTACCTACACACACACACACACACACACACACACACACACACACACACACACACACACACACACATTCTCTAAGTGGTTTCCTCAGGCTCTGAGTACAATAAGAATTCAGAAATAAGATAAAAGCCAATTTGGGTTAAAGTCAGTCATTGAAAGCTTCACTGAGGAAGTGCTTTAGAGTTGGCCTGATGTGACTGAGTGAACAATAACCATGTAAGTATGAATGGGTTTTCTTGAGATAAACATCTGTGTAAAAAGCACTAGTTTTACAGTCTCCCCCTTCCCCAGGATTTTCTGAATGACTCAGTGTTGCTTAATCTGTTTTGGTTTGCAGGAGATTTGAAAATTTAATAAGTGGTAGAAAATGCACATTAACACAAAATTTTATGTACAGTTTAAGGAGTTCATTGATATTCTGAAGCTAGAGGGTCCATGGAACCCAGGTTACAATCTGCTCAGAGTGGGTTTTTATTTTTTTAGAAATAAACAATTCGTAAGCTTTATTTATTTTTAATTTTTAATAAATTTTTATTGGAGAACAGTGTGTTTTTCCAGGACCCATCAGCTCCAAGTCAAGTAGTTATTTCAACCTAGTTGTGGAGGGCACAACTCAGTGGCCCATGTGGGAATTGAACTGGCAACGTTGGTGTTATAAGCCTATGCTCTAACCACCTGAGCTAACCAGCTGCCCCCTGTTCAGGGTGTTTTTGAAGCACTTTACTTTTGCCATCAAGCAGCATCTATGCTTCAATACCCCTTTTACCCTGAAATGTTTCAACCCAATTTGCTAGACACCTTACCAAAATTAGAACATTATAGACCCAACTGAAAGTTATGAAATAGATTGACCCCATAGCTGGAGAATGGTAAGTCGGTCTCTAATAATTCCTTCATTTTTTGAGCAATAAAGAAAGGAAAAGATGCTGCAGTGTTTCGGAATACTCAGTTATGTCCCCTGTATAGAATGAGCAGACATGCACAGCAAGTTGAATGCATTGTTAGCCATACATAGATGAAGTTTTTCAGTGACACATATTTACCGTAGAGTGGAAGTGAGCAAGGACATTTGAGGCAATCTGAGAAAAGATCCATCAACTAACAATTTTAAGAAATAAGCTGAAAAGTGAAATTCGGATTTTCTGCACCCTAGAATTCTGCAAGCAATCACTAGAGGCATCAGGCTATAGATTGTGAGGGTGTCAAATCCAGGATTTTTATTTTGTTTGTTTGTTATTTTTTTTCTAGTAAATTACATATTACCTTATGAGCTATTTATTTGTTTACCTATTTCAGGCTCATTAAAATGCACCTTTTGTAGAACTCTCTGGGCACAGGTACAAAATAGAATGGCATGGTAAACTGTGTGCTCTGGAAATCCTGCAAAGCAAGTAAATTCAGGTGGAATTGACACAGCCAAACTAACACCTGTCAGTGACCTGTCGGCTGACCTCCAAGGATGTAAGTGTCACCATAGCAAGGCACTTTGTGAGCAGAGTGAGATGAACAGCAATTATCTCTTTCAGAATAGCAATCTTGGAGACCGTCATTTTCTCTCTCTGATTTCTGGGTTGAAAACTGTACTGCACACTTCAGGCAGAAGCCTCGAGTTTTATATCGTGCTTTACACTTTTGCACGGCGCCCTGTGTAGGTAGCCATACGGCAACCAGGTGAAACTGGTCTGAGCCAAGACAAAGTAGCAGACTGGGTTGATTTGATTAGGATCTTACAAACAAGAGAAAAAGGTACAGAGGCAGTGCTGGCATTATGGAACCTGGCATATAAAACGGTTCAAAGGTACGGTCTTGAAAATTCAGCAAGTCTATGCTCTGGTCTGGGCTTTGCCTCTCACTGGTTACTTACTAGCGTGACTTTTTTGTGTACTGGTTTCTTCATCTCAAACATGGAGATAACAGTATTTTATTCCTAAGGTTGTCTTAAGGAGAAAACAGATAATTCATATCTGAAGCTCTTTGCAGATTGCCTAATATATTGCAAGCTTTCAATATATGTGCCTTTTCTTGTCAATTTGACGTTGGACTTAACTCACTACTGTGGATTGAACTCTGCAGCTACTCTCTCCCAAGGTTGTCACCCTTTCTAGCTACCGCTAAGGCTGTTGGGGACTCTCTTTTCTACCAGTGAAGGGAACGTCACTCCTGCTCCAGGGCTTCATGGAGGCAGCTGTGTTTCCAGCCCAGTCTCTTAATTTGCAACTTTGATCTTTTCCCATGAAAATGGCACTATTAACGTTTTGGTACCAACTTTTCAGACCTAGTTTCTACGACTTAGTTTCTCGTACATACGAGTAAACTTAGAAAATCATGATTATGCTGTCTATACTGGTTAGGAACCTGCTTTTCATTTTAAAATAGAATCTTTTCATTTGATAATTGATTGTGTACATTTTCCAGTATAATGAAATATTCCTTCAACATAATTTAAAATGAGTTGGCCTGGGGGCTGGCCGAGTGGCTCAGTTGGTTAAGAGCTCACTCAAGAGTTTGAGCTCTGAGCAACAGTGGTTCGAGTCCAGCCCCAGCTGAGCAGCCGCTGAGCTGCCAACAGGTAGCAGGATGGCTCAGCTAAAAAAAAAAAAAAAGAAAAAAATAATAATAATAATAAAATGAGTTGGCCTGTTGTATTTTTTTCTGAAACTAGAGACATCGTAATTTTAAAGTAATATAGGATAAACACTCCCTTATCCACTCCTCGAAATTAATTGCTTTTAAAAATTTCATTTTATATCTTTCAAGATGCTTCTTCAATTATCAGCTATAATATATGCATATTTTACATAAATGTAATCAGTTACATCACACATTTTAATCCATAACCTGTTTTGTTTTTTTTTTAAAGATTTTTTTATTGGGGAATTGGGGGGAATGGGAACAGTGCTGGGGAATTGGGGGAAGGGGAACAGACAAGTTGCTGTCGTTTTGTTCTTCAGTCTAGTTGTGGAGGACGTTGCTTCA
>NW_017731848.1:1148656-1152420 GCF_001890085.2 Hipposideros armiger
TGAGCGAGCTCTTAACCAACTGAGCCACTCAGCCGGCCCTCCTTTCTTCCTTCTTTGAAGTTAATTCACACATGTCAGTTATGGCATGATATTGAAATATTTTTTTATCTTTTCACGTTTTAGAAGAGCTGTTAAAAAAACATCCCCAAAACCATTTTCTTTTCACAGCTAACATTTGGAGAGTCTTTAATATAATGGCCAAGACATTTTGAAAGGAGAAAAAGATAAAAAAAAGAAACTATTATGACATGATACAATGATTTCGGAATATATATAGTGATCTCATGGTGTTATGTTCACACTGCTAAATAGCACTGATCCCATTGGGCCTGCTGCTGAGTTGTCTCCACGAGGCAGGACCGCTATCTTATTCCTTTGTTTATCTCTTAAGAACACGTTGCACAGATTGGAATATCAATAAATTATTTTAAGAAATATGTTTAATGGTTGAGGATTTATGGTTTGAAACAGGGTAGTTACTAGCAGGCTGTCCTTTAGATAAACATGAGGAATGATTTTAATGAGAAGAGCTCCTATAAAGGAAAAGAAACATGATGGATACAAGGAGACAATATAAAGGAATAAAACAAAAAATCATTAAGTGAGAGAATGAATTGAAAGAAGCTGGAGAGAAATACAGTAATACCTTGGTTTGTGAGCATAATTCGTTCCAGAAACAAACTACTCGTATTGCAAGACATCGCTCGTTTACTACGTTAAAATGTATTAGAAATGCTTGCTCGTTTTGCGGAACACTCGCAAACCACATTACTCACAACACAAGGTTTTACTGTATAGTTTAAACTTCATACTACTTAGAAAGGAGCGTTAGTGAGGGTAGGGACCATCACAACGATCATGTAATAATGTAGTCCCCAGAAGACTGGTTTCTTCTTTAATATGCTAGTAGAGATGGTTGATCTTTCATTCATTTTTCTACCTTCAGAGACATTCCACTATCCATTTGGGATGAGGATCCTTACCTTGTGGAAAAGGATGAGTGATGTGCCACAAGGTTGTTCACGTGAAGGTGTTCACTAATTCGACACTTTTTTCCCCCTTCAAAATAAACCTTCCCTAATCAATCAAACAAGCACAAATCGACCAAGTCTAACTCAAGAACATCCATAGAATCTGGCAAATACGCCCTAACTAGTTTATACATGAATTGTTTTCTGACATACATCACCCAAACCCTCTGCTTCTTTAGGTGACAACTAATTCAATACTGCCTGGCAGGGCACTGTAAGCTGTGGGGCTTTTTGAACAGCTGTGGAAAATGGCTAAGACAGTGATTCTTAAAATCTGCTTGGAAGATTAAACAGGGATTTCATGCAGTATTTCAAGCATTTGTAAGCAATTTCTATTTGGATGGTTTTCAACCTTTTTTTCTACCTTATGATAATTTGGCTGTAGGATATCTCTACAGGGGAAAAATAATTTTTCTGGGACAGAACTTCAATCCTGAACTAAAAATGTGCTTCTTCACTTGTAGACCACTCCTCACACTTGCGCCTGTCCTTTCCACCTCATTCTAACTCAGAGACAACTTGCCTGGAGAAGTATTTTATCATTTCTTTTTTCCTTTGGAATCCCAGGGCTTGGAGTATTTGTGGAGAGGATGTGCAGAGGGGAAAGATTGGCTGATAATGGCTTCCATTATCATAAGGAGGATACATTTAAGACTCCTTACCTAGAACTATACAACTATAGTTTCAGATATATTGTTACCTCACAATGGGGTTTTCTTCCTGATTCATATTGATTCTGCAGGCTAAAGATCTGCAGACAATTTTTTTACCTCACATCAGAATGAATTTTTCATTCAAAATTCCATTGCTTTTCCTGCAAATGATTGATCAAATCAGGCATGCAGAAGTTTTAATGTCTCCCATCTTTTTTTAAAAAAAACCAAAACGTCTACTGGACCGGCCGAATGGCGCGTTGGTTGGGAGTTGGCTTGGGATACCAGCTCTGAGCAGCAGGGCCCCGGTTCGGATCCCACATGAGGGCCAGTGATGCTGCGCCCTCTACAGCTAAGATGCTGAACAACAGCTCGACCTGGAGCTGGGCTGCCGTGTGTCTCTGGTGACGGCATAGGCTGCAGTGGGGCTGGCCAGCAGCTGGCATGAGCTTTCCTTAGCTGCCCTGAGCTGTTGTGAGCGGCAGTCCAATGGCCGGCAGGCGACTGCCTCACCTGGGAAGAGTGCAATGATAATACCGACATAGGCCAGTGAAGCGACATCCTCCACATCTAGACTGAAGAACAAAAGGACAGCAACTTATCTGTTCCCCTTCCCCCATTCCCCAAAGCTGTTCCCCTCCCCCAATTCCCCAATAAAATCTTTAAAAAAAAAAAGTCTACAATCATAGCTATGTAGGTCAAATCTAACTATTATAATTTACCTATTCCTGTTTTAGAGAAATAATAATATCAAGTTCCTTTCATGTGCTAAGCTTATTTTCCTGGTCCATTTTCAAATAAGCATATTGAAGGGAACCTATACTATTTTATTCAATTAAAGAGCTGAAACTAAAGCTAGGAAGGTTACGAATTGCCTGAGGTCACAGGCCTGGTGAGTGCCTGCATTGAGATTCACACCTAGGTCTGACTGTACTTAAACTTCCTAGTTTGCCACTTTGGTAGCAGTTTTATCCATGACATCTTAATATCCATAGAAGACCAAATTGTTTATTATAGCAACCAAGAGTCAGTAAAATTTGGCTAGACTACATCACTTAACCTTTCCCAGAGAAACCTTGAATTCCAGCCTCATGAGTTCAGGCCACAGAGCAGAAAAACAGTGCTGCCAAAAGACATTTGGATACAGGCAAGTGGCCGAGCATTTGGTTGAAAGGAATTCAGTAAATACGTATTTATAAGCAATATGAGTATCTCTAGGCACTGCTTTTTTTCTAATACTGGTAACTTGTTGCTCCCTGGAAGTGATTTTTCTAATTATTATTTTTTAAGCATAGTCAAGTATTTTCATTCATTTTCCATACTTATTTCCTAATCACAATGCTGTACTCATCTTTTGAACATACTCTGCAGATTTCTAACTGTTGCTTTTGTGAAAGCCATTTTCCTCATGTTTGAGTCTTCTGTTTCCTTTTGCTTCCCTGAAAAATTTCCCAACTTCACAGCTCCCTTCTTTCAAGATCCTATAGTATTGCCTACCCTGCCCTCCTCAGTTCTCTGATACCTAAAGGAATCTCTACTGCTCAATTGGTATTTACATTATACTGTTTTACACACATATATCTTTTTTATTTTGAAATGATTGTAAACATTCAGAAAAGCAACAAGAATAGTATTAAGTCTTGTATATCCCTCACCTAGAATCACCAAATGTTGTATTTTACCATACTAATTTCCTCCCCAATACACCCATATATATGCATACGTATGCTATCATTTTCAGAACCATTTGATACGAAGTTTCAGACAATAGCTTGTTTGCTCCAAAATATTTAGCAAATATTTTCTAAGAAAAAAAAAACATTCACTCATGTCATCACAGTTCAATTGATATACTTAAGAAAGTTAACCTTGATATAAAACTCTTATCTTCTGTTAGTTTTTTTTATTTCTAGCATTTTCTTTTGATTCTTTCTTAGAGTTTCCACCTCTGCTTATATCACCCATCTGTTCTTACATGTTCTCCACTTTTTCCATTTCAGTCTTTAGTATGTAATCACAGTTATTTTATTTTATTTTTATTATTATTTTTTTTAAGATTTTTATTGGGGAATTGTGGGGA
>NW_017731848.1:1152645-1180367 GCF_001890085.2 Hipposideros armiger
GGGCATTGTCACTGGCCCTCATATGTGGGATCCGAACCGGGGCCCTCTGGCATCCCAAGCGAGTTCTTAACCATCGCGCCACTCGGCCGGCCCTGTAATCACAGTTATTTTAAATTCCCCATCTGATAATTCCAAAATCTGCCATATCTAAGGCTGATTCTGATGCGTACTGTGTCTTTTAAGACTGTTTTTATCTTTTTGCATGCTGTGCAATTTTTTGTTGATAGCTGGACGTGAAGTATTGGGTATAAGAAATTGAGGTAAATAAATAGGGCTGTGGGGTGAGGTTTTATGTTTATTTATCCAGAAGTTAGTCTGTGTTTGCTGTTTATTGTAGCTATTGGTGTCAGGAGCTAAAAATTCTGCTAGTGTCTTGTCTTTAGCTCCCCTGTTATCTTTAAGTTTCTCTAGAGACTGCTTCTTAAACAGGGTCTAAGGTTTGTAGTTATTTCAGTTACAATCCCTTGTTATTAAACAAGAGTCCGATTGATGTGGTGGTAAGGTGTGGAGGTAGAGGACGCATTCAATAGTGTTAGGATTAGATCTCAGTCTTTAAAAAAAAACCAAAACAAACAATTATTTTATTGTAGTAATAGCAGTTAGCATGAGATGTACCCTATGAATACCTTTTTAAGACTACAATATAATATTGTTAACTCTAGGTTCCATGTTGTACAGCAGATCACTAGAACTTACTCATCTTGCATGACTGAAACTTTACTCTAGTTGATCAACAATTTTTTGTTCCCCCTTGCCCCTGGCAACCATCATCCCACACCCTAATTCTTTGAGGTGGACTACTTTAGATACCTCACATACATGGAATCTTGCAGTCTTCATCCTCATCTGACTGGCTTATCTCACTTAACATAATGTCCTCAAGGTTCATTGTGCTGTTGCCTGTGGTAGAGTTTCTTTCTTTTTAAAGGCTGAATACTATTCCATTGTGTATATATACTACATTTTCTGTATCTATTCCTCTGTTGATACACATTTAGGTTATACGGTGGCTATTGTGAATAGGGCCGCAATGAACATGGGAGGGATAGCTCTTTGAGATCCTAATTTCAGTTCTTTTGGATAAATATCAAGAACTGGGGTTGCTGGATCATATGGTAGTTCTGTTTTTAATTTTTTGAGGAGCCATTTTCATAATGGCTATATCAATTGCATTCTCACCAGCAGTGTACAAGGATTCTAATTTTTCCAGATTCTCTCGTGGTTTTTTGATAATAGTCATCCTCTTTTTTCCATACGAGCTTTAGGGTTGTGTGTTCTATTTCTATAAAAATTGTCATTGGAATTTTGATAAGGTTTGCATTGAATCTGTATATTGTTTTGAGTAGTACAAACATTTTAAGAATATTAATTCTTCCAATCCACAAATGCAGAGGTCTTTCTACTTGTTTGTATGTTCTTCAATTGTTTTCATTAATATTTTTCAGTTTTTGGTGTGCACATTTTTCACTTCCTTAGTTAAGTTTACATCTAAGTACTTTATTCTCTTTGATGTTATAGCAAATGTAATTATTTTTCTAATTTCCTTTTCAGATAGCTTCTTGTTAGTATATAAAAAACACATGTGATTTTTGTTTGTTGATCTTGTATCCTACAAGTTCTAATATTTTGTCTTATGGACTCTATGGATTTTATACATAAGATTAGGTTGTCTGAAAACAAACCATTTATTTCTTCCTTTCTGATTTAGATGACTTTTGTTTATTTTTCTTGACTAATTGCTCTGGCTAAGAATTCTAGTACTATATGGAAATGAAGTCATGAGAATGGGTAATTACACCTTGTTCCTAATTTTAGAGGAAAACTTTCAGATTTTCACCTTTGAGTATGACATTAGCTGTGGATATTTCATTGATGAGCTTTACTATGTTGAGGTACTTTCACTCTATTCCTTGTTTATTGAGAGTTTTTGTTATACAAGGGTGTTGAATTTTGTCTAACAGTTTTTCTGCATTTACTGAGATGAATGTGTGATTTTTATTCTGCATTCTGTTAATGTGTTGTATCATATTAATTTATATTCTTACATGTTAAACCATTCTTGCATCCCAGAGATGAATCCCATTTGGTTGTGGTGTACAGTCCTTTCAATGTGCCCTTGAATTTATTTTGCTAGTATTTTGTTAGGGATTTTTGCATCCATATTCATCATGGATATCGGCCTATAGTTTTTGTTTCCTTCAAATGGTTTTATCTGGACTTGGTATCAGGGAAAGGCTGGCCTCATCAAATGAGTTTGGAAATATTCTCTCTCGTCAATGTTCAGGAAGATTTTGAGAAGGATTAGTCTTAATGCTTTTCTAAATGTTTGGATGATTCACCAGTGAAGATCCTCCTTATCTGAGGGTGATATGTTCCAGAACCCCAGTGGATGCCTGAAACAACAAATAGTACCAAACCATATATGTGTGTATGTACACACAACACACACACACACACACACACACACACACACACACACACACGTACTGAGGGTTCCAAAAATGTACATGTGGACCCTTTGAACAACATTGCTCAAGCAATAGCTCTCTATAATCAGAAGTGTCTAGTCACTGATGGTAACCACTTTGAGAACCTCTGTAATTGCAGAAGTTAAACGTGACTTATATTCATCTTTTGTTATTGGTATGTATTGAGATTTACAATTTTAATACAGTTTTCCTTTCCTAAAATGTGTATACATTTTTTTGGCACCCTCTGTGTGTGTGTGTGTGTGTATATGTATGTGTGTGTATGTGAATATATGTTTTTCCTATACATACATACCTGTGATAAAGTTTAATTTATCAATTAGGCACAGTAAGAGATTAACAATACTAACATAATAAAATAGAACAATTATAACAATATACTGTCATAAAAGTTATGTGACTGTAGGCTATTACTCAAAGTATCTTATTGTACTGTATTCACCCTCCCTCTTGTGAGGATGTGAGATGATATAATGACTATGTGATGAGATAAAGTGAGGTGAATGACATAGGCATTGTGTTGTAGTATTAGGCTGCTACTGACCTTCAGACAAGGCTTACTTGAACACAAGTACTGTTTGGCCTTGACAGTAGATCTGATAACCAAGGTGTCTACTAGGTGACCAAAAGGAGGGTAGCGTATCCAGCATGGATACAGAAATACAATTCATGTTCTGGGCAGGACAGAGCAGGGCAGCACGGCATCTCATCACCCTCCTCAGAATGGCTCGAAATTTAAGACATACCTGTGGCTTATTTCTGGAACTTTCCAATTAATATTTTCAGATCACAGTTGACCATGGGTAACTGAAACCACGGAAAGAAAAACCACTGATGGGGGTGACTACCGTACTCAGACCTTGCTCTAGTTTGAAGTCAAAAGTAAAGCTCATTAGTTCTGGGAGTAATGAGATATTTTCTTTCCAATTATCCAGAGCTGAGTTTCAACAGGTTTGCCATTGCGAGGCGTCAAAAGAAAGCCATTTTACCAATATGTAGTGGTTATAAAAAGTGCAACATCTATTTTGGTATTACTTTTGGCATGTGTTCAGCTCCTTTTAATGATGCATTTAAAATCTCATTTTGATTTCAACGTTTTCAAAAGACAATTTTCAAAAGACAATTTGTTTCATAGTCACAATTTTTCTTATCTTTTTTTTCAAACCTCTGTGTATACATGCATGTGGTTACATCTAACATCTAAGGAAAAACCACTTATCTACACAGGTTATTTCTCGAAAGGCATCCCTGACCACCTCAAGTTACATTCATAATGGTTGTTCAAAGTGACACATGGCTGCACTTCTTTGAAGTATAGAATTACACTCAGCTGCCTTCATGCTGTGCAATCCAAAGTAATTACTGTCAACGTCCAACTTCTACCTTTTAAGGCCTAGAGGGTAGCACAGAATTCATGAGGGAAATAAATTAAGTGTGTAACCTTGTTCAAAGCCTCTCTTCCTCTCTTCTTTCTAAAGGGATAGTATAATAACGTCACTAAACAACTATTATTTATACATAAAAAGCTTCAGCATTTTATCTCAAGCTTGACCCTTTAAAATATTCTGAGATTGAAATGTGTTTGAAGACAACATCTAGCTTTTTCTCAGTTATTCAGAATTATTTGACATTATTTTCTGCCTCTCTTATTTGGGATATGTTTGCCTAAATCATTTAATATAAAACATTGAATTTTAAAATATAGCATGATGAAGTATAATCATATATTTGCCAAAACTGTATGAATATGCAAAGTAGATGATTTAATGTCAAAGATTTTTACATTTGATTGCTCATTTTTCAGTGTTTTTGGCATATGGGACAAAGCTACACTGATAATGTCTGCTACTAATATTTGAAACTTATCATGACTTTCTAAAGTTGAAAAGAAAGAATTTGAAGAAAAATCAAGTTAATCTTGATACTCTGATGACATTATATACCCTTAAAATACACACAGAATATTCTGAATATAAATATTGAAAATCTTAACTTTTGAATCTCTTGACTGCAAATTTCCCAATTATTTCTAAGTAACAATCTTCAAAAAACAATATTTAAACTTAAATTTATTTTGCATAGATAGAAAACATGAAAGTATTCTTCTAGAAGTTTTTTAAGGGTCATTAGCAATATATAAAAAATCTGTATTAGATAATTTGTGTAGCTTTTATTAATTTAGATTTATGATAGAACATAACCTAGTCTGAAGTTAATTTTTATATTATGAAGAAAGCAGGATGTGGCGTATGGTGAAAGAAAATAAACAACTGTATACAATAAGTAATATTGTAAAAGGAATCTTTACATTTCAGGGGAGGAAGAATGTGTACTTCTTTAGCTTATTTACAAACACTGATTTACAAACAACATAATTGCAAGTAAACTTTGATAGGCCACACTTTGAAAACATGATTGAAAATATGTTTTTCATCTTTAGTATGATTTATAACAGGCTACATAAGCCTATTTTGCTCCTGAGGAAACAAAAACTGTACTTTAAAAAAATATATGTAATTCAAGTTGATAATTCTGGAACTACCTTTTTTCCCTCTCTTTTGAATTAGTAAGAATATTTTCTTTAAAATAGTAACTTTTGTTTTTCACACACAGGAAAATAGATATAGGGTATGTGCATTGATACATATTGGAATATAGAGAAAAGCATAAAGAAAAGGAAATTGTTTGTAAGCCTTTGAGTAACAGTGTTAATGCCAGGATATATTGCATTTCAGCTTTTTCTGTGCATATTTACATTTATAATACATATACAGAGAAAGACATTTTACATATTACAAAATTGGAATCATATTGTTTATCCATTTGAATATAAATATTAATGAGTGATTAAAATTCTTTGGATACATCATTTTTATTGGTTGCATAATATTCCGTGGTATAAATATTCCATAATTTATCAATTTTCCTAACTTTTAATATTTAGTATATTTCAGATTTTTGTTGTTATTTTAAAATCATGCTGACATAAACAACTTCACAGATAAATCCTTATTTGAATCTTAGATTGTTTCATTTAGAGAGGTTACTAGAAATGGGTTTACTGGTCAGAGTATCAATATTTTAAAGTTATTGCTGCGTGTTACAAAAACCTTCCTAGAGAACTTGTATTTTTTTGTGTGTGTGTGTTTTTTTTTTTTACTTTTTAGCTGGCAGTATAGTGGACTGCCAATTTCACCATACTGGCTGAACACGGAATATTTTTATTTGAAAATCACTGTTAATTTGGTAAGCATTTTAATGGGCCTTCTTGGTTTATTATAAAGTTGAATTCTCAAAATATCAACTCACAATCCTGATTAAAAGGACATTAAAATCATGCATGGCTAAAGCAAATGGAATGATTAAAAGACCAGTGTTCTTGCAGGAATTGCGTACCTTGATGTTAGTCCTCATCCATACTAGCTGGACAACCTTTTATGTCATTCCCTCTCTTCCTATAGTTTGCACGTCTGTCAAGCACAAATAAGATTTGCTCTCTTGTCTTGTAAGAATGTACAAATGATCTAATGAAATTATGGAGGTGCTTTATAGCACAGTGACTCATTGCACATCTAAGTCTGGATCCTAATTCTAACGTTTAATACCTTTCTAATACACTTAGCCTCAGTCTTCTCATATTTAAAAGAGTGGTAATAATAGTACCTATCTAAAAAAGAATTAAGTGAGGCAATATTTGTAGTATTCAGTAGGGGGCTTGACATTTCTTAATTACCCAGTAAATGTAGGCTATTGATAGTATTATTATGTGAAAATAATTTAAAATAGAAAGCACTTCACAAGTGTAAGATTTTATTAATTTATCATTCAAATAATAAGTTAGTTATCCAGTTTGCCTAAGGACATTTTTTTTCTTTCCCTGACTTTTTGGCATTTCTTTATGTAGGTGATATTGGAATGTTTTTTTATTAATAAAATCTGTTTTGGAAATAATCATGAATATGAAAATCATAGTATCAAACATATATTTGGTTGCAATGTATATTACCACGAGAGTATTCATTACATTGAATGTGCCTGATCATATTTTCCTTTTCTTCCCTAAAATATGCAGTTCATTTTAAAAAGGGAATTCACAAAAACTCTCTCTTTTGACCAAGCATTAGTTAGGCTCCTCTGAGTCCTGTTTTTGATTCGTTTTTGGCCATTTCGTTCTGTCTTTGGCCATTTAGTTCAGTTTTATCAAGAATCCTCCTGGGTCACTTTAGGGAAAATCCACACCCTTGGCTATCTGATCAAATTCCTTATCTTGCACCTTCCATGTCCTATCACCTTTGCCTGACCTTGACCTTGTCTCTTTATCCCTGATGCTCCTCTTAGTAATTTCACATCTGCTGACATTCACCACACACCTAGGCTGTAAACCTCCATTTGTCCTTGTATTCTGGGTTGAATTTAATCTCTCTGCTTTTCTACAAAACCCCATTGTAATAGCCCTTCTTAAATAAAGCCTGCCTGACCATCTTTGACAAGTGTCTGAATAATTTTTTCTTTAACAAGAGCTCAAAATTATAAACAATGTTAACTGGGCACAAAAAAAGAGACTGAACTCAAACAAATTTGAATTGTTGAAGTAATTATTCACAGAAATCAGTAACACAAAACAACAGTAGAGGCAATTTGCATTTTATTTATGAGTTGGGCAGTGGTTCTTTCAAAAGAAAAGTAGAAACAATGACTCTGATTAATCTTTGGTTCCCAACTTCTAAAGGCATGAACACAAATGGTTGCTATTAACATAGCCTTGGGGAAGAAAGAAGAAAGAAACTAATGTTGAGTTTCCAATATTGCGCTGTCTGCACTGATATTCTGGAAAAGCAAGGATTAAAAAAAATGGAGGAGACAGTACAAATCTGCATTTTTCCTCCTATACAATGCCTCTCCTGCTATTTTCATTTGGCCCCAAGGTTTTGGAGAGATCAATACAGATACTTTGCAGGGAAAGAAATAAGATAGGAACGTGTGCCCTGGTGGAGCTGCTTAGAATATTGAATAGTTTTTGACATCGCTTGATGCAGAGGCAAGGTGATACTCTCCAAGGAGAGAATTGCTACTTAGTTTGAAGCTCATGGGGGGAAAGAAACTAAATGAAAGCCGGAAAAGGGGGCTGAGTGGAGCTTTTTACTCCTCCTTACCTAGCAGGTTCGCAAATAGGATGGTGAGTTGAGAATACGGGAGCTCAAAAAGAACACTTTACTCTGATGAAAACAGTTTCCCACCCCATCGTCATGGCAGCAGAGGGCAATGGAAATGGCTCTGCTGCTATTTTAAACCAAACTTCGTTCTTCAGGGTAGTATTTGCTTTCTCTCCTGTTTCGTTTGATGATTGCACAGCTGACATGGAAGCACAATGCTTGCTAAAATATGCACAACCAAGAGCTGCTGTGAAACAGTCTCCTAGCCTGCTATTTTCCCACTCATCTGGATTAACATTTCTCCAGCTATCCCAGCGTTGTAAACACCCCTTAGCATTAAATAAAAAACATCAGTGTGCAGGCTTAAACGATTGCTTTGGCTTTTTTTTTTCTGGCCCAATGCGTGACTTGTTTTACTTAGCATTGTCTGTCTCCCGCACTGTTTAACAATCATGCACAGCTGAAAGCTTCGCTCTATTTCTACCCCTTGTTTAATGAGGTCTATGATAAAATACTCACTCCCCCATTTTTTCTCCTTAAAGGTTGAGACTTGAATCAGAATCAAATTTGGAAGATCAGGGTTCAAATGCTAGTGCTTTAGCTTATACAGGGCCAAGAAAACCCAGAGGACAATTGCATAGAGAAAGGCAAAAATTAAGCCAAGATTGGTTAAAAAACTTGTATGTATTAATGCAGCATTATGGCTGAAAATTTAAACTCATAAAAGTCAAGAAAGTCAAAATTATGATCCTCCCAGCTATTGTTATTCGTTCCTTGCACACATGATAGTATTTTATGTACTATATTTGCTGTTATATTTATGCCCTTATATAGAATATGCCAAGTTATAGTTACTAAGGGAAGCATAACTTTTCATTTCTAACTTTCCTGCATTCTAATTCTTCAGCACAATTAGCGTTAGCCTTCCTTTGCTTTCCTCTCATTGTATTTCTTAAAGGAAAAAAATGAGATGACCACGTATCTTCCTGTTTGAAGTGATCGCTGACCTTTGGGGCTTGTGTATTTTTGGGTCAGGTTACAAGGAACGTAGAAAATTTCCTTTGTTTGGGAGAAGGATTTTCTGCAGTTTGCAGATGCTTTCTCAAAATCCACTAATCCTTTGTCTGAAAAGCAGACAGGCACTCTGTGGAGTTCTCCAGGGTCCTGACGCTCTATCCTTGTGCTGTTCATAGCTTTGTATACACGTTTTAATACCTATTTCAGCACATACTGTAAGATTTAAAAATAAGAACATCTAGTAAACATCAGAGCACAGGTCTGTGCAATTTCACAAGAGCAAATATTTAAGAGAAAATAAACAGTGTTTACTAGATTGGATGTTCAATTTTGACAAGGGAAAGGGCTTCAGGATGCTGGTTACAGATAATCTAAGTAATCTGTCTTAATCAAACTGGGTAGATGATAGGTGCTCAGACACAAAAGGTTTGTTCAAAGTCCCTTGCAGGCTTTATGTAGTCAGCATGATATCACTGGTAGTGGTAGCAGTCTGGGAGTCATTTGGATCTGAATCGGATACTAATGGGTCACTTTGGACAAGTGACTCAACCTCTCTGAGTCCTGATCTCCTAACTTTTTAAACTGGTAATAATTGCAACTCCTCATAGGAGTGTGTAAAGATTAAAAGAGTAATTCATACAAATCACTTATCACGTGATAGGTTCTCATACCTGTACAGCAACGTGACTATAAGCAAAGTTACTGAAGCCAGACTTCCGGTGTTGGAATTCAGACTATGTCACTCAGCTGTGTGACCTTGGGCAAGTTAGGTGATCTCTTGTTGCATTTTTCTTACCTGTAAAATAGGGATAATTATAATCCTTACATCATGAAGTTCTTGTGAAAATTAAATGAGTTAATCTATGTAACTTGCTTAGGACAGTGCCTGATCTACTAGATAAGCACTAGATCTACTTCACCTAATAATAAACACCATTGCTCCCTTCTAGATATGTAGTGTCCCATTGCTTCACAATCAAAAGTAACTTAAGGGATTTCTCTCTTGTTAAATATTTTGCGGATTTTCCAAATTGCCTATTTCGCTTTCTAACATTTAAAGTTTCCCCCTATGATAAATAATTCACTTTTAACTTACTTCTAATATCTGGTAAAACTGATGGATATTTGTTTATAGTTAAAGCTCTAAATAAAGGCAAACTTTGGCTGGTTAGTATTTATAGCCAATTTAGGTTTGATGCCACGAGTCACTGTTTTTGCACCTTTTAAACCATGTTTTCTTTCTGTACCATTCAGAAATTATTAAATTTATTAGACTCAAATTTTGATTTAACTTCCTTAAATCATGACTTTGCATAGATTACTCTCAAAATAAATGGCCCAAATATCACATAAATTTTATTGATCTTTCACTGCATTGTTACCTTTCTTTGAAACAATATACATTCTTTATCACATTTATTATACCTTATAGATATCTTTTCCTTGTCTGTCTTTGGTTTTCCAACTTACTTACTCATTGTTTTAAGCAGTTTCTTCACTCTGCAAATTTATCTCTCTTAGCACTTGCCTTCCTTTAGGCCTCAAACTTCCAAGTTATTCATTTCTGCATACTTATGGAACATTCTGATTTCCTTGGAGAAAATATACTTGATAGCTAAGAAATTGTTTATTTAATTTCACTTGTTGTTTTACTTAATAAATATTTACTGAGCACCTATATGATTCCAGGGGGTGGGGGTATTTAGAACATGTGCTGGGCCTTGGGATATAACAGTGAGAAACAACGATCCTAACTAATCTTTGCATTATACCATTAAAATGTCTAGATCAGTGCTCTCCAGTAGAAGGGTAATATGAGCCAAACATGTAATTAAAAAACGTTTTGGGGCCATATCAAAAAAGTACAAAGGAAATGGGTGAAATTAGTTTTAATAATGTATTTTACTTAATTCAATATATCGAAAGTTTTATTATTTCAACATACAATTTATATAAAAATTGTTGATGAGATATTTTACATTCTTTTTGTATACTAAATCTTTAATTTTGTTCAGCCTTATTGAGATGTAAGGTGTAATTGATAATATAATTGTAAGATATTTAAAGGGTAAAATGTGATGATTTGGCACACATAAATATTGTGAAAGGATTCCTTTCATCAAGTTAATGAACACACCCATCACTTCACATATCTACTTTTTTTTTTTTTTTGGTGTGAAAGCATACTAAGTCTTTATATTTGAATGTGTTTTTTACATTTACAGCACATCTCAATTCTGATTAGCCTCATTTCTTCTTTGCTCAGTAGACACATGTGGCTGTCGGCTACCATATTGAACAGCTCAGTCTCCTTTAAGACAGGAAGCTCATATCGAACACTGTAACACAATGTGGGATAAATAACACCCATGCAGTGTAAGGGACATATTTCCCTCTGCCTTCATTAAAATGGTTTTGGATATTTCCCCTAACAATGCATGTTGAAATTCCCACCATAGCAATTAGCATTTAAAAAAATTATTTAAATCAATGATTTTTAGTGAAGATGTTATAATTAATCAATAAATTATAAAAGCCATTTATATTTGAGCTACTCTAGGGGGTTGATACATTATAACCTCTGGATTTTAAAAAACTGGGCTTTAGATTTTAAGGTAGCATAAATTGAATTGAAAGTAAATTCCTCGAGTCTAAATTGTGATGACATTTTCTTTTTCTTTAAAGAAAGTAACATAGGAACACAGAGGATCAAAGATAAAGTATACACAGGCAGGAGACACTGGCAGTGAAAGATTTTTCATCTTCAAGACATACATTTCCAACTAATCCAAGGAAACTCTGAAATTCACCTATAAAAGCCCGACAGTAATGGCTTCAGCCATGCTATGTAGGAGCCCCCAAGGTGTTTCAGAATGCTGGTTAGAATATTATCTTATATTTCAAGGTGAATCCTGGTTCCCATGGAAATCGACAAGTGTTCCCTGCAAGCCAAGCATTGAAAAACCTTATAAAAGGGACAAAAAAAAAAAAAAAAAGAAAGGCAAATGGAAGGTCCAAATGAAAACCAGTGACCTCAAGGGAGGCCAAGATAACATGCACTGAAACAATATACAAGAACTTTTTCATTCATTTATTTTCTGCTTGGAGTCCTTACCCAATATTTCCATTGCTGCTGCTTTTATGCATAAAGTAAAGATTAAAAGCACATAACTTTAACTGAGTGAAATTTAAGTTACTTAGCTTGTCTCCTCGTTAGCAGAATGTTTTTCCTCAGATTGAAAGGAGAATGATCTCACACTTCCCTGACTTGCTAATGTTGTGTGTTTACCTTCACTGCAGTCACAGAGGTAGTTGACTTTTTGCTTGTGCATCTCTCAGCCCCTTTTGAGAGCTGTAGAATGAAATGAGTAGAAACACTCCTGAGTTCCTTCTTAGGACATGAAATGCTCCATTTTCTTCATTGATTGTGGTAGCTCTCCTATATTTTGGTATAAGGGAAAGACCTTGTCTCTAAAGGGTTTATGATAGTTTCTTCTCTTTTATTGTTGAGTGGAGGGGAGAGATACTAAAATTTCCCAGAGGAAAAGTGTGCTATAAATCCATGGTGGGGAAAGTAGGGGTCTGAAGGAGCGAAGCTCTTAAACCATCATTTCCACTCTGGCCATTACCAATAAGAAATGTGAAATAAAAAAGAAGAGAAAGCCGAGTGAAAATTAACTTTAAGTCATAGGAACTGACAAGCGGCTTCTGTGATTTAGAGTAGAGTCATGTCAAGTCCAGTGTTGAAATAAGAAACATGGAGGACAGGCACTTTTATGTTGTCTGTAATTGGACAAGTGAAGGAAATGATTTGTTGAAGGTGATGTCAATGACAACAAAGCAACGTCAAAGCATGTGCAGAGAGGAAAAAAAAAATGGAGGGGGAACATATTGTGCTCAGCTTATGAGGAAGAAGATTTTGTGCCAGAGGGAAAAATTTTTTTGACCACCAAAATGTAATTGTGGTAAATCATCTCTCTGGCTTAGTTTTAATTTTGATCGCTATCTCCTCTCTTGTGTGAGCTAAACACATGATGTTTCACTAAACTTACTCCTGCCTTATCCTGCTTTGCTATTGCAGGTGCTATTTAAAATCTACCTATTTTCAATTATGATAACATACATTTTGCAGTCCTGTTGAACTGGAGATAACTTTGTTTCAAAAATAGCCAAACAGTTCAGTGATAATTTTTTAGTAATCATTAGGGTCACATTTTCTTTCCCACCCTCCCATATACCCTTCACTTTGAACCATACTCAGTGCTGAAATAATCATGCACCTGCTTCATTCACATTTACCTTTGCCCCCATTTTCTGTCTCTTCTTGCCCATCCCATGTCCTCTATGGTTTGACCTTGGGAAAGAGCCCCTGGACCTTTGTGTTAGGACTGAATATTTTTCTCCAGCCAGTAACTAAAGAACTTCATATTACAAACAAACAAACAAAAACAACCTATGAAAATCAAACAAAAAAGGAGAATAGGAAAAAAACTACAAATATTTAATTTCATATCAAATCTCTAACCTGACATTAAAAAATTTTCTTGCTTTATGTCCCCAATTTTCTTTTTCTTTTTTAAGATTTTATTATTGGGGAATTGGGAGAGGGAAACAGCGTAGGGGAATCGAGGAAGGGGAACAGACAAGTTGCTGTCCTTTTGTTCTTCAATCTAGCTGTGGAGGACATTGCTTCACTGCCCATGTTGGTGTTATCATTGAGCTCTTCCAGGGTGAGGCAGTTGCTTGCCGGCCATTGGACAGCCGCTCACGGTGACTCACGGCAGCTCACGCTCGCTGCTGGTCAGCCCCACTGCAGCCTATGCCGTCACCTGCAACTCACGCCAGCCCAGCTCCAGGTCGAGCTGTTGTTCACCATCTTAGCTGTAGAGGGCACAGTGTCACTGGCCCTCATGTGGGATCCAAACCAGGGCCCTGCTGCTGAGAGCTGGCTCCCCAAGCCAACTCCTAACCAACGCGCCACTCAGCTGGCCCAGTCCCCAATTTTCTAAATGGCCAAGTTTAGAACATTCTATCCCAAGTGCCAGAATCTATGTTAGACAAGGTCTTCTTATTTGAGAAATACTGCTGTAATTATGTTCCAAGAAGCCTACAACTTGATACTGAGCAGGCTTAGGCTAATTCCATAGAGACCTTGGGCAAGGGTTGTTAAGTTTTTACCTATATTTTCTAGAGAAATTGTCTCATTCTGTGAGGGAGGACGAGTCATGGAGTGAGAAAAGTGCTGAGAAAGCCTTTAGAATTTTACAGAAAGGAGAGTTTCCATGAATAACTCTAACAGTTGTTCTTAAAAATGTATCCCTAATTTCATTTTCAACAAATAATTTTGATTACCTTTGTTCCATTATGATGAGCGTTAAAGAGAATTTAATAAGTGAAATTCATAGAAAATCTACATGTGTTATTTTAGGCAATAGCTTTATCTACTTGCTTGCTTTCTTTTAATTTTTAAAATTACTTTCTGTATAGGTAGTAATTATATGCTTCAAAGCTTAAAAATACAAAGGAAATTCATCACAGATTCTCTCTCCCATCACTGTCCCTCAGGAACACAATTCTCAGTTCAGCAAACTAGCATTACCAGTTTGTGTCCTTTATTTAGTCTTGGGTTTCTTTATTATCTAATATTTTTTATGCCCCCTATTTTTTTGCACAAATTTATGCATAATATTACTGCACATGCTGCTTCACACTTTGCTTTTTTATTTTTTAACCTAGCAGTATATCTTGAAGGTCAATTTATTTTAATACGTAAATAACTTCTTCATCCTTTTAAAAAAATGACTACATAGTATTGTCTTACATATATTCCTTAATTTAACAAATCCACTGTATGTGAATATTTAGGTTATTTGTTCATTTTACGCTCTTAAAAATGTCACCATGAATGTCTTTTCTTAAGTATATGAGTACATCTATAGGATATATTCCTAGAAGTTAAATTTCTGGGCATATGTATTTGTAAATTTGCTGCATATTACAAATTATCTTCCATATTAGTTTTGACATTGTATACCCATCAGCATTGTATCACAGTGTCTGTTGCTGTACAACAAAACTTATAGTATCTGTACCCCTGCCACTCTGATAATGACTACGGGTATCTTGGTACCACTGTATTTCTCCTACTATGAATGAACTTGGGCATTATTTTTTTTCATTTAAGAGCCATATTTATTTCTTTCAAGTGAATTATGTGCTCATAGCCTTTGCCATTTTTCTAATGTGCTATGAGACTTTTGAAAGTGATTTGTAGAAACTATATGCTAAACTATATGACATGGCTATCTTTTTTTCCTCCAGTTTGTCATGTGTTTTAACTTTGGTGAATTTTGCCATTTATCCATATTTCAATCTTAGGACTTCTGAGTTTTTAAATCATGATCAGAAAGGTCTCCCCCCTCTGAGGTTAGGATACATTCTCCAAAGATGTCTTTTAATAATTTAATGTCACTTCCTCCCTTTAGAAACACACACACACACACACACACACACACACACACACACACACACACACACTNTCTCTCTCTCTCTCTCTCTCTCTCTCTCTCTCTCTTAGTCATTCTAAAGATGGCTGAAGTACGAACATCAAAAGGAAAGGCCTTCTGGCCCAGACACAGTTTTGAAGAGACACTCCAGCTTGGCTCTTACAGGCTTCCCCTTGGCTCTGCTTTCAGAGGTTACCTGGTGTGAACGGGGTCCTGCCCCGACTTTCCTCGCCCACTGCTCTTGAAGTGGAAGGTGTCTGAGGTTGACAAAGATGTTATGCAGATATAATTGAGGATAATGTCTCCCTCCTGCCCACGGATATTACTAAAACGAGAACTTCATATTAGTTTGTGCAGTGCTGTAGAAAGCAATTGGAGGCACATACACTGTGGAATAGATCTGATATCATTAACTTTAAGGTTAAATGCCTTCTCAGTGAGTTACCTGTGCAAGTAAATTAAATCAAACATTTAACGTAAGCTATGCAGGTTGCCTCATTTATGAAGGTTAAATAGCGGAATTTCAATATAATTTTTTAGCTTCGCAATGGTGGAGATCTAGAAACAGCTTCTGTTGTATATACCCTTCTAAATTGCTTAAGGAAAGCAACTATGCATATTAATGACTTATTTTCTCACCTTTCAATGTGGTAATGAAATATCTGCAGGTGGCAAGGGATATAAATTAGCTATTTAGATTAGTTAAAAAAAAAACAAAACAAAAAAAAGAATAACCCTTCTTTGTAATTATGAAAGTAACACAGTTGATGAAGGTAACATTAAATGCTGATTGCCTAAAGAATAACAAAAAGATTAAAATTCTTTTTTCTAAAAAATAAAGAGTTTTTTTAGAGCCTGGGATATTTTTATTTTAATCAGTGTCAAATATTTTCATTGATTAAGACTGCATAGCAATTCTTAAATGTGTGATACACTACAGTCCAAAGTTGCCATTTTTGTTATAGCAGTATTATGCCTTTCTAACACCATACTCAGTAAAATGCAGAGACACTTTTTTTGGCAAAGATTTTCTAATTCAATAAGGAAAATAAAATGTCATCACAGTCTGCCAAATCAGCCCATCTGTATGGATCAATGAGAGTGTTTGGATAGAGAGGGCAATTTAGGTAGCACTGAGCTTTAGATGGAACTTTCTTCAGCATGGAGCACTTGTTAGGCTCTTCTAGATGAAAAGGAATAGATATATTCATTGTTTTAGCTATTGGTTATTTTTTTAAAAAAGAAATTCAGGGAAGTAATGAAACAGGAAATGATGGCCACAGCTATGGAAAGGTTGGACTATTTTCTGGGGATTAGCAGGTCAACAAGAATATAGCATCATCGTAGCATCCAAATAATGAGAGAAACAAGGAGAGAAAGGTGACTGGAGTGGCGGCCATTGTGATAGTTCTAGGAGGCAGTGCTGGGGGCTTAGACTAGAATGGTGATAGTGGACAGGGAGAAGTGAGAAAAGATATGCCTTTTAGGCATAAGGGAGCAAGCTGTGGTCATTCTCAGGGTTCTTGCTGGGTGGTGGAAAGAACTAGAGGGTGTCATTTATGGCTTATTCAACATACTAACATAACCTCAGTGTATAGTAATTGGTAAATAATGACTTACAGTCTCTCAGAGAGCATTGTACTTAAGCCAGGAAATCTAAGGATAGCATTAAGTATTTATTAGCCATAGGAATTAGCTGTACAGTGTGAGATCTGTACACTGTGCTTTCATCCATAACCATGGGGTGTACATTTTGGAGTTTTTTTTACAAGTGGAATGGATTTCAAAGCCCAGGTTTGCTTGGCGGTTTGTAGAAGACGGTTGGAGAGATACAGAAGATGGGATGGGAATAAGTGTGCAATATTTCCCACTGTGGCAATATCACAGAATAAATGTTAATCTGACTTAATATTGCATAGATTCATTTTTTTTCCCCTGTAAAATCTAAAGTTACCTGTAGAAAAGCTTGGTATCACGTATAAGACAGATGTAGTCTTGTTCCCTGTATCATTTTTACATGGCTTTCAGCCACAGATCTTAAATTTCCCAAGACTTCAGTGTGTATTTTTTCTTTATGGCCTAGCTTCATGAGAGTGAAGCATTTAATAACTGATCTCCTCCAGAAAAAAAAAGTTCCTTAAAATACCAAGTTATAACCCTTACAAGGTTCAACACAACAGTCTTTTAAAATAATAGCTGAAAGTAAGAATTTATTGTTAGAAAAGGAGAAATGAAACTGAGTGAAGTCTCTAAATTTACTGTATTGAAATGGATTCTATCTTTCATAGCATTCTTTTTAAATTTAGGGGTTAATCAACGATTAACATTTTCTAGTTATTTTATGTAATGCATGTACTTTACTGCCACATGTTTTAGAATTATAAAATAAGCATATAAATAACTTCTAATGTGAGCAAAAACCTTTTATTAGATTAGCTGATGACAGGAACAAGTTTTCTTAAAAGGGCAAAGGAGTTATATGAATTTTATGTAACTTAATCAGCCAGATTTCTAGGTATGATTTTTTTTTTTAAAGATTTTTATTGGGGAATTGGGGGAATGGGAACAGTGCTGGGGAATTGGGGGAAGGGGAACAGACAAATTGCTATCCTTTTGTTCTTCAGTCTAGTTGTGGAGGACGTTGCTTCACTGGCCCAAGTTGGCACCATCATTGCGCTCTTCCCGGGCGAGGCAGATCAGTTGCCGGCTTCTGGACGGCCGCTCACTGTGGAGGCTGGCCGCTCACGCTGGCTGCTGGCTACACACGGTAGCCCATGGCAACCCACTGCCACAGGGGCTGCAGCCTACGCCGTGGCTGGTGACTCACTGCAGCCCAGCTCCAGGTTGAGCTGTTGTTCAGCATCTTAGCTGTAGAGGGCAGTGTCACTGGCCCTCATATGTGGGATCCGAACCGGGGCCCTCTGGCATCCCAAGCCAGTTCTTAACCATCGCACCACTTGGCCGGCCCAGATTTTTAAGATGCGTTATCATTATTCCAGCTGAATTTAATTCCTAATTCCCACTTGTATCTAGAAGACTAATTGCAATATGACTCTTTCAATATGGAGGGAGAAAAATAGTTGCTTCCTTTTTCCAATTTCCTTCCTTAGAAGATTTAAGACTCATCAATGGCAAAATCGGTGCTAGATGTATTAGTTGAGGCCATATACACGGTCATTTGTTACTGGTTTGCCTTCTGGCACACCTGAATTTTCATTATTTATGCTGAATGTGCTAGGGCTAAGAGCCAGTGTTTCGCAGGCATGCAGCCTAGGCAGTGTGATGTGCATATGCAGGTGAACAGCTTGTTTGAATGGCCTAGACCTAAGACCCCTTTCTCAGATAACTTCCTGCCCATAGGTATGGGCTACAACGGTCATCTTGATATTAGGTTGCTACCTTCCTTTGCAAAAGCAACAGAACTATAGTGCATAGCAGACAAAAGTGGTGTTGACTGGCCAAATAATTATCTAGGTAGTCCACCAACAGAATGGTTTATTCGGGAAAAGAAAAAGAAACAAAGCCACCAAGGAGTGTGCGAACGCACGCTTGCCAGCCAGTGTTCCAACCGGCCGCCCACATGCACAAAGAAAGCCCTGATTCCAAGATGGCTTCCCCATTTATTAGCATCCCTCCCCTGGAAGTTAACACAAAGTTTAACAGGAAGTCAGGACTAGAAAGTTAACAAGAGACCCAGCTCCACCCGCAGTCCTCCCAGCTCTTAAGTGAATCATCTTAAGATGCCACTTCACTTTTATCAGTGGGCAAGTCAGATTCACTCGTAGAGACAAAAACTAGTCTGTAGGGAAAAAAAAAGAGAGAGAAAGGTGATTTGCGTTCCGATTCCTTCCCGGGTCATGGGTCTAGTTCTTTGTGGGCTTGGTAACACTAAGTCCTCGTATTTAAAAATTCCTTCGTTTTGATTGAGATAATTTGAGTGAATTTCTGTTTCTCTCAACCAGAAGAAACTTGATTCAGTCAAAGAAAATGGTGACAGGGTGGTTAGCATCATTTTTCTTGGCATCCTTCCCTTCCTCTCCCTTCTTAGTAAGTCAAGTCAAATATAAAACAGTAAGAGAGCTGTTGTATCATTTCAAGATTATATTAAGGAGTTTTAATATTGACAAAGGCTCTTTTCTTTGATCAAACTTGAGTCAGGCTTCTCTGAGTCTTCTGACTAGGCTCCGAATTTGGGCTCTGTCCTTGACCAGTTAGTCCAGTTTTAGCAAAAATCCTGCTAAATTGGTAATATAGAAAAATTCTTCACTCTCCCTATCTGATCAAATCCCTCACTCCCTACCCTTCATATTTTATCACGCTGACTTGCCTTCAACAAGAATCCTATTGAGTCGGTCTAAAAAGAATTCCCCTCACCTTGATGGTTCTACTTCGTAAGTTTCCATCTACCGACCTCACCCTGACTCTTGGCTATAAGTCTCCTGTTGTCCTTGTTCTCTTTAGAGTCAACCGCAACCTCTCTTCCCTACTGCAGTACTCCCATTGCAATAGTCTCTATTGAATAAATTCTTCCTTACAGTCTTTAATAAGTGTCTAAGTTTTTTCTTTAACAGTATACAGGCGTGGCTTGGAAGGGGTTCAGAACAGGGCTCCCCAGGATGTGCTACTTTATAGCACGTGGATCATTTTGAGCTGAAGGCAATTGAGACCCTGCCGGCTTATGAGAAACAAATGTCTCTCTTAAAGAATTTGAATTGGGGCCTTGATGATAATAAGAGTTATTACCAGAAATAGTTCTTTATGATTCATCTATAAGGCCGGTCAAACTTCTAATTAATAAGCATCTGGTCTTCTTATCATCCTGCAATGAACTTTCTCCCTTCCAAAACCACAAAGTGCGTTACCTGATCCTTAATTCATAATGCCATAGATACCTCATTTTCCCTTCCTGTCTCTGAATCACTCACATATGCAGGGTTTTCATACATACATGTGTAATTAAATTTGGTTATTTTCTCTTGTTAATCTGTCAATGTAGATTTAATTAATAGACCAGCCAGAAGAACCTGGAAGGGTAAGGGGAAGTTTCTTCCTTCCCCACAGAATCTTTTCCATGTCAATCTTATCAATCTTATTCATGAAAGGGCCTTTTAAAGAAATGGAATTCTGACAAGTTTCTGAAAAAGGAGTGCTTGACTCATTGAGGAAGTGGTTTCATATTTGCTTAGTGTTGCATAAGAAGGTGAGGTAACTTTGGTGTTGAAGAACAGGTGAGATAGCAAGGCAGGCCATGGATAAGGAGGAACTATTGATGATAAAGGTTAGGGAACTCATTATCACAACCGGATAGAAGACCTGATAATGTCTAAATTAATTTTTGAGTGAAATAAGAATAAATGCTAACTGAGCATTTATCACACCTAATAGCTAAATCTTTTCTGAGGCTTTCTTTTCCTGAATAATCAAAATCAGGATCCGGCTAGGCTGTGACATGTGTCAGAAAATTCCTTAAGCAATGTAGTTTTTTCTTCCCTTGTAGGCTGTGGCATTAGGATCCAAAACGTTGTTTGGATGGTAGTAAAGTGAATTCATTAGTTTCTAATCTGAAAACAGTGTAATTAATTCAGGATGTGAAAGGTTAGTTTGAAAATAAGGTATGATACAAAGGGGATGGCAGGCACCCTGGTGTGCAGCAGATTGCCTCTGATCTTTTGCAATCCAAGTGAGAGGTTGTTGTTCTGTTATGGATGAAAAGGCTCATTATCTCAAAGATAATTGCCCAGATGCCATACCGGTGAGGTCACACTAAACAGGGCTGTGGTTCCTGAACCAAATACTTGAACTAATTAACAGTTAAAGGTGTAGGGAACAATTTTTTAAATGTGCTATAGAGAACAGCCAATAAATACTTCCTTTAACCCGAAGGGTTTAACCATTTACAGAGACTGCATGGAGCTACATTGTGAATTTGCAATAATTAGGAAGAAAGGACATTCCCCCCCCCTTCATTCAAGTATGTAGTAACATGTTTTCTATATTGCTCAAGTTCTGTTGGACATTGCTCCACATATGCAAATAATTGTTAACTTTTAAAGAAAGTCATGCAGCATAAGGGGATAAGTAGTAAAATATCTTAATACCTTTAGAGTCTATTTTACATTTTTAAGCTAAACCTTTAGATTTCAAGGGTAGTGAATACAGTTGAAATGTTGAAGCCCTAGACATTTAAATTTTCTGGGAAATATGCTTATAGAAAACCACAATATTTTGGGTAAAGGCAGGGCTGGGGAAAAACATAATAATTGAAAGCCTGACCTCTTAGTTCTGTCTCCTACTCTGCAAAGTAAATGCTATGCTTGCTTGGGTTTTTGAATTTCATCATTTCATAATGACTCGGCAGGTGATGCTATCTGAATTGAAACTGAATTTTATAGTTAGTCATAAGGTCTTTTTCTATTAGAAAAACAATACTTTAAATCGAAACTAAGCGATTGCATGTGGATTGTATGATTTGTGATAAAGATCAAGGTTGACCATTTCCACCATTTTCTGTGTAATTTTTTCCTGGTCCATTTTTGGGGAGTGGCCAGTTAGGGGCAGCAATCGCTATAGTAAAAATCAGGTGTGAAATTTTGAGCATTTGCAGATAGCCAAAAGGAGGGAAAATTCTGAGAAGGTCTGGTGTGTGAGATAGAATATACTGGAAGACAAAATGAGATCACTTAGCATCAGAGAACTGGCCCAGTGAAAGAGGTTTCCAAATAGGTCTGAGAAACCTTTCCTTCAAGCTGCAACTGGCTTTAAGGCTTTATCGAGTCTTCCTTTGTCAGGTGGATTAGAACTTTAGTACGAGAACTATAGAGGATTTTTGTAGTTTATTTATATAAATTCATTGTAATGAATTTTTGAAAATAGTGTAGATTTAGTTATCAGCCACACTTGAGTGTGTTTTGGAAGAGCTTGCATGTAATGACTATCCCCTGTCCAACACTCTTCTCCTCGCTTTTTGGGTGACAGATCCCCCACCACCTGCATGACACAGTCAGTTGATAACAGTGGTCTATTTTCCAGGGCACAGTGATTGATTTAGGGATGCACTAAGCTGGGTTTTGTTTTGTTTTGTTTTGTTTTGGATGGAAGTGATAGGGAATTATTCATTATCTCTCTTTTGTGGTGTTGACATCAGAAACATCCAAACCTGTAGAAAAATTTTATTAGGGTTTATTTGATCCTAACCAATGGCAGTTCTAAGGAACAAGATCTCAAATGCTCCCGAGAATAATAGTTTTGCAGCTTCTTGTATGCATTTGAAATTAAGGAGGGACTTTACATGGAGGTGGGAGAAAGCAAGGTGAGGATTGAATTACAGGATAGTTACCAAGATTATGTGCTCCCTTGAGGGTTAACACCCTCTTTGAGGAGTCGTATTCCTGGTATTTCAAAGGTGTGTTAACCTAGATGCACAAGAACAATGGACAGGCCTTGGTTAAAACCTTTCACTAAAGAAGTCATAGGCCTGGGATGTGAGTACCCACCAGGACCTGCCCAGTTAGGAATTTATGATCAGATCAGCCTGTTATGTCACTTTCCACAGAATCCCTTTTTTTCTATCCACAGTGGGACTGTAAGCTTTTGCCTTCAGGGTTGACTACACTTCCCTAGGAGAAAGCCTGAGAGAGTGAAGCTGGTGCCCAGGGGGCAGGCATATCCGAAAAAGTCTTCACACTCCTTAAATTCCTTGCTCTAGTCCCTTAGGTCCTCATGGCTGCCCTCGTTTCTGGAAACACTTCTCATTCTGTAGCCACCACAGGAGTGATGGCATTTAGAACGTGTTACCCCCAAATATGGCACCTTGGCTTATTGAAGGAATTTGAGAAATGGCAAGTGTAGGAAAGACTTTCTTATCTTCCCTTGATACAGGTCATAAAACTCTCATGTGACAGGTGCCCTCCCTCGACCCGGAGCATTCTTATCTTTGAAGAAGAGACAGAACATAGACAGGCTCTGAATGGACAGACCTTGCTAAGTTTTCCCCAGTTTACTATACTTAACTCATGTTGGTCTTATATCTTTCCATGACTTTCCATTCTTCATCAAACTTAGCTTTTATAAAAACACTCTGGGTTAACTGTTTCTTCAAGTCTTAATTTCCTTATGAATGTTCCTATGTTGTGTAAAACTTACATTAAATAAATTTATATGTTTCTCTCTTATAGTAAATAAATTTGTATGTTGTTAACCTGTCTTCTGTTTCAGGATTCCCAGTGAAGAACATGAAAAGATAAAAACAAAACAAAACAACCCCCCCCAAAAAAAAAAAACCTGTATTACCACCCTCCAGAGGAGCTTTATAATCTCTTCTTGCCCACAGCCTTTTTCCTTTTAATGGGTTTGTCTTGGTTTCTGTTCATGGCAATATATTAAGGTGAATCCCCTGAAGTCTTATTTCACTAAAGGGACAGAAACTATTGAGGGGGAGCAGAATACACCATCCCAAAATGTACCACTTTGGCATATGAATTGTTTTGAGCTGAAAGCAATTAAGACCTAGCAGACTCAGGAAAAGCTTTTTACTCCCTCCTGACTGTCTAAGAGAATTTAGGTAGGGAGCCTGTATCATGAAGAAAGCTATTACCAGAGATAACTATATGAGAAAAACTTCCCTGCATGGCTTGGCAAAGATTTGTATCAAACATTTGCTCTTCTCTTCTTCCTGTGAATTGTCTTCCTCTGAATTGAAGCCCCAGACTCTACCCACTTCTCCTTACCTCAGGAGGGTATATAAGCCTCAATTGCCTGAGTACATGAAAATCTCATGTCTTTGTGAGGCTCTGTACATACGTAATTTACATTTGTTTTTCTTCTGTTAACCTGTTTTATGTCAATTTAATTATTAGACCAGCCAATAAACCTGAAAGGGAAGAAGGGAAAAGCTTTTCTTCCTAAAACTTTTCAAAAGGAACCCCTCAACTTGTTGTCACTTGTCTGCACCTAAAACCATCCTTGATTTCTTCTCTCTTGAGTCAGAGATGAAAGTGTCTCTTCTTGCACGTGATGGACTCTGTCCTGTCTCATGCCCTTCACATGCTTTTTCTTCTGCCCAGAGTAGCTGCCCTCCTCTCACTTCCTTTCATCTTCAGGCTTAATGTTGGCTCCTCAGCGAAATGTGAACCACTGAATCTAGGTGCTTCCTCCCCGTATTATCCTTTTACTATTATGGTTTCATCTTTCATGGCACGTATCCCACATCTGATTATGTTTTCATTTATAAGCTAACTTTTGTCAGTCTCCCCTGCTACAGTGGAAAATCCACAAGAGCAGGAACCTTGTATTTCTCGGTTATTCTAACACCTAGCCCATTTTTTAAATGCATTGAATAAATTAGTGTTAAAAAAGCAACAACAAACCTTTTTACTCATACTAAAGATAATTTTCTAATCAGAGTGAACCTCTATCAATAATTACGACCATGATTCTATTCCTCACTGGGCAAATTGGAGAAAAATACTCATGGCACTGATGGATTTGGTTGACTGTCAAGTTCTCATTGTCTCCTATCCTTGTAAACAGATCCATGAAATATTCCTGATGCCAGGCAGTCATGTGCTTGGGGTGGGGAGGAAAGGTCCCTTCTCAGCGCCAGTGTCATCCTGATGAGTAAAAGGCAACCCTGGCAGTTCCATTCCCTTTGCCAGTGATTTTTCAGGCATCAGCATGACTGGGGAGGGCTGACGGCGTACTCTGAGAAAGGTTTCCTGTCTAAAGAGAAGGGGTCCAAAGTGTTAAAGAAACAATTCAGGAAGACCATTTGGGAGATACATACAAACTTTAACACTTTGTGAAGTGAGCATTCTCTGCTTGGAGAATTGCAAAATGGAATGGAAGGGAGGAAGCTTTTATGGGATAAAGAATAATGAACAGGCAAGAGAAAAGTGGAAAATATCTGATTGGCTGGCACCACATAGTCCACCTTGTTTGCGGTGAGAAGGAACAAGGAAGTAAGTACAGAGCCCAGAGATGGCTTTGTGTTTGGGGACTGGCTGACTGGATAGGCTGCGTTTCCAGACAAGTGGAGCATTTCCAGGGACACGAAAGTGATCTAAATTTCGGTTTTCTGACATGGCACCTAAGGCAGGAGCAGCTCCATTTGGGGCTAGAAAGTTATTGCAACAAGAGAAAGAAGCTACTCATTTCTGCACTTTGCTTCTGAAGTCATTTGGTGGCTTTGCGATGAATAGCCACCATGCTGAGGGTAGCAGAGGAGAACTATGAAAAGAACCACTGAATTATCCATCCTCAAAAACGCCCTGCCTCAAATTTCTTGTTATGTGACACAATAATTTTTCAAAATTGTTTATAAAAGGAATTCTAATAGGTTTGCTGTTACTTGAAGTCCAAACTGCTGCCCTTACAGAATGGTTTCTCAATAAGGGACAAAATAGGCAAGTGATACTTGTGTAGTGATAGAATTATAAAATTATATTTTGTTGGAAAAAGAGTACTAAATAAAGCCTTAATCAGTTATCAGATACTGATGAGGTATTTAATTACTTTTGATTGGATTGAGAATAATGTCCCCAGATGCTGATGGAGTGTGGAGAAGCTCTGAGCACTGTTACAGACAAAGTGTGTTAGTTAGGAAGGGTTTTCAATGAGGTGATACAATTTAAGATAATGCTTCCTCCCCCCTGCCCCCCACCTATTCTATTTAGTAATATAAATGATTGTCTATTCAAGAACACCAGATTATTGAAATTGCTGCTGTGATAGTTCTAAAAGTGCCATATCTTCAAGGAAGGATTATATTTGTTTAAAACAATTATGTCTAATTATACTTAGGAAATAAAGAAGTTTTTAGTATTTATGAATCAATAAATGTTCTTTCTGTCTTCCAACTATGTTTTCTCTCTCAGGGGTCTGTTAAATAGAAGAAGAAACCTATTTATTATTGAATTTAAATGTCTTTGAAAAATTTTTAATTAAAACAGTCCTCACATTATGCAAAAAACAAAAACCTGAAAACAATATGAAAATCCAAACCATGAGAAAACCATGTACAGAAAGAGTAAGTCTTTCCCTTCAACTTAGGACACACACTTACTCCCCATTGTCAATGATTCATGTTTATTTTGTCACCTTGAGTCTCTTGTGAATAACCAGGATAGATGAATGAGCAGATTATGTCATGTACTGAATAAATATTTATTGGGCACTTCTTGTGTGTCAGGCACTGTGCTTGGTGGTGCTGGCCATGTAGTTATGAAAAAGGCCACTAAAAGAATCTGCCTTCATTGAGTCTTTGGGTCAAGTAGGAAAAGAGGAATGGTAATTAAATAAGCATTTTCTTAAAGGTGAGAAGTGTTAGGGTAGGGGACATACAGAGTACTGGGGAGCACCGGCAGGTACCTACTACCTTCACCTAGAGGGTAGTAAAAGGCCTCCCAAAGAGAATTATATGTACACTAAGCCCTGGGAAAGGAAGGCAATGGCTTTAACAAATTCTTTCATCTATTTTAGGTTACTGGAGGCAGAAAGAATGTTATATGGTCATATCTAATTTAAGAAGTTCCTGTGTTTTAGCACTTGTTTCTGTCAGATATATCCGCGAGCACATTTAGCATTATTAGGCTTTGAAGTGAATTAGCTTTTTTTTTTTTTTTAAGGCGTAAGCTTTCAGAAATGAAAAAATTTAGTTTGGTGTTTAAAATAAATTGCTGCTGTAAGAAAGCTAACATCAAGGTAGATAAATATATATGTGACTTCTAAAATATGAGGAAATAATACAAACCAAGGCCAAATGAACTCTAACTACAGTATGAAGGAGTTAGATCGAACATTATTAAACACCTCCAGCGAGGAGTTAAAGTTAAAAAACTCGTTCATCCAATGCTATTGAAGGCCTACCACAGGTCACGTATCTATGGGGGATTTAGGATTTGTTTCTGATTTCTCATTATTCTTTGAAAAATGAGAATCTTACCCACTGTTAACTTCTTTAACACCTCTCATGAAGTGCTGCTGGCTTGACTGGAATTTTTAGAGAACAAGGTCTAGACTTTTTGTCATGAAGTCCAAGGGCAATCACAGAAATGCCAAATGTATAGCTAAAGAGCAAGGTCTGCTGATGCTCAGAATTGTTTTGTTTTGACGGTGACGTACATTGGGTGGTAAGTTTTAGGAAGTAACTCAGGTAAGGAACACCTGTTTATTGGCCGGGAACTTCCTGTTACATCCACCGCCACTGTCTCTGTTCAGGCACCTACTGTTTCTTGTCTGGATGCTACAGTAAATGCCTAACTGATTTTTCTTTGCTTAACTTGTCTTCCTTGACTATATAGTCCATTCTCATGTTCAGATGACCTTTAAAAGGACAAATCTGACCATGTCTTGTTCCTGCTTAAGAATCCTCAGTCCGCCACAGGGATACAAAAGACAGTGTGGGGAATATAATTAATAATGTTGTAAATATCTTGTAGAGTGTCAGATGGTCACATGTCTTGTTAAGGAGACCACTTCATGGATGGGGTAGAGGCTTGATCACTGCACTGTATGCCTGAAGCTGATGTTGTATAATATTTATGTCAACTATAAGTGAATAT
>NW_017731848.1:1180384-1182132 GCF_001890085.2 Hipposideros armiger
ATATATATATATAGTCATGGGACATGGAGTATAGTGTGGGAGTGGAGTCAAGGGAATTGTAATATATATGTATGATATTGGGGGGAAGTGGGGCAGCGGATTGGGGAAGGGGGTTGTCACTTTGACGGGTAAAAAGTATAACTATTTCACTGTGTTGTACAGCTGAAACTAATTTTAAAAATGTTTATTTCACAATAGAAAAAAAAGAATTCTCAGTCTATCAGCTTCACAAGCTAGGTGCATCATCACTTTACTCTTTTCAAAGCTTTTCCCTTGCTACTGATTTATACCTATGCTTTTACTCCATCAGATGAATTACTTGCAGTTTTGTGAAGAACCTATGCATCCATAGGCCTGGTCTTTTGTTTTTTCACTTTGTTGACACAACCTCCATGTTGTCTCCCAGTTAGAGACTGTGTCTTGTTCATCCTTATAGGTGCATATCTTAATATAATTTCTAAAAATCAGAAGGCATATGATAGGTGCAGCTTATCAGAAACAAGTTTTATTTTTTGACACTTCTTATCTAGTTAATATATTGGGAAAATAACCTGCTTTTCTGCATTTGTTCACTCCTATTCGAAAGTGTACTTTTCCTAACTTGTTACCAAAAAATCCTGAGGTCTGTAGTTGAAGATTATGGTTCAAACATTAGTAGAGTGTACACGGTACTGTTCATTGGTGAAGAAGATGGTCATTGGAATCAGAACTTTGAATCTGAATCTTGGACCTCTAATTTGTTAAGTGTGTAACTTTGAAAAAGATAACTTCTCTAAGGTCTTGGTTTTCCCATCTTTAAAATAACAGTACCTATCACATAGGGTTGTTAGAGGATCAGTTGGGAGAACCTGTGTTAAGCACTTAGGGTATCTGGAAGAGAGCAAGCATGTAATAACTGTTAGGTATTATTATTCTGGAGATCTGCTTTTTCTGCCTTGGGGTCTGCTGGCAGTCTTTAGAATTAGATGGGAGCATAAGGCATGGAGCTAAGTACTGAGAGCAGGGCATCAAAACATGAAGGAAGAACCTTCTCTCACTAAATTACAAAGAAATGAGTAGTTCCCATAAGAAAGGAAGGGAGAGACAAAGTACTTTTTTTAAAAAAAGTTAATTAATTAATTCATTTTTTTATTGGGTAACGGTGTGTTTTTCCAGGACCCGTCAGCTCCAAGTCAAGTGATTGTTTCAGTCTAGTTGTGGAGGGTGCATCTCAGTGGCCCATGTGGGGCTCAAACCAGCAACCTTGGTGTGATAAGCACTGCTCTCTAAACAACTGAGCTAAGTGGCCACCCCAAGACAAAGTACTTTAAGAAAAGGGGGGAGATTAGCTAGAGCAGCGGTTTCCAAACTTGTAACCTCTTGAGGTTGATGATTCTTTGTTGTGGGGGGCTGGCTTGTACATTATAAGATGTTTAGCAGCATTTCTGTACCCTGCCCATTAGATGCAGGTAGATCATTCCCAGCTGTGAAAACCAAAAATGTTTCTAGACATTGCCAAACACCCCTGGGGGGGAGGGGAGAGGCAAAATGCTCCCGTATGAGAACCACTGAGCTAGAGGAATTTGAGAAAACTTGGCCTGGATATGCTGGGAGGCTTGGGGTCAGACCAACTGTGGAGGTGATTTTCAAATGAATAGCAAAGATTAGAAGAGGCTTTCAAAAGCCACCTTTGGGAAATCTTTAAAAATCTGATTGATCTTTAACTGTCTAAAATGAATTAGGTGCTGAGTTTAAAGGAGGAATGGATT
>NW_017731848.1:1190738-1192565 GCF_001890085.2 Hipposideros armiger
TTCTGAAGAACTAATAACTTCAAAAGGGGGAGAGTTATTCAAATTTGGATTGTCATAGAAGGTAATCCCAAATTCCAGACTGATTACTCTGTGTGCTCCACTCCATATGTGAAGAATCATGATCTTGAATGAGGAGGGAGCCTGGAATCTATTTGGTAAATAACTGATGGGGGATTCTTATACTCTTTCACACTGGCACAGCGTTACCAGAAGTGTAAAAGCTTTTTTTTTTTTTTTTTACTTTAACGGTAATATAATTTATCCCTGATTGAATAGATTAAATTAAATGGAGGACCAAAAACATGCATGCTCAGAGTAAGCTTTATTTGAATTTCAGAGAAATAAGATTAAATTCCATTTGTTATCACTTTGAAAGTGTTTTTCTCTCTCCTTTTCTTCCTGTCTTCTTACATTCCTGAAGAACAGCCAAGAAATGGCTTAAATTTGCCCACCTGAAAAGCTGGGTTACAACCCGGAGACAAATCATTTTGCTGAAATCATTATTTGCAGCAATATACAGCTCCTTAGCTGAGGGAAAATGTTCTTGTCATGATGGAAACCAGGTGTGACACAGCTGGAAAGTGAGAGTTGCCATGGTCACAGCAAAAGCCCTCGGACAGCTCAGATGCTCCAGGAGAGCTGGCCCGCCAGGGTAGGTGTAGCGTCGGATCCCTCGGTGGCCATGCTGGATAACATCCCCTCAGGAAGCCTGAGTGCTCCCCACTCTGAGGTGCGTTCATTCCTTTACGGATTCCAGTTTGGTTTGACAAAATAACCCTGCAACATTCGATTTTACCCTTGTATTTTAAAATCAAGGCAACGGACATGGGTTAAGAATACTTAACGGTGTTTGGGCTTTTTGAGTGCATTAGTCACTTTCACTTGTTTCCTCGGAGACGGGACTATCGGGCGTTTAAGAATTGTGTTCTGAAGTCAGTCAGGGTGCTAGGGTTTCAACACAGGCTGCGATATTTTTTAGTGTGTTTGATTCTTTGATTCTGAGCAGCCTGTTTCACTTTTCTGTGCCTTGTTTTCAATTCTGTAAAGAGGAGGATTATAATATCAATAGTACCTTCCTCATGGAGGGTTTTCACGAGGATTAAATGAAATAACANTTTCACATTATGGAGTTCAATTTCCAGCAAGTAAAAAGGTGTCACATTTACAGTAATATTTAAATCTGGATGGTCTGTGCTCCAATTTGTTGAAGGAAATCAGTCTTTTCCTCCCAGGAAAACTGCCTCCTTAAATGTTAAAAATAAATCTTCATCTGTGTTTTCAAATCATTACTATCATCAACTGAAGGTTTGAGTACCATCATTTTCCAACTCGGAGATGAGACCCCCAGAAAAAGGGGAGCTTTTTACATTTTCTCAGAACCAAAGGCTGCAGTGCTGGATTCTATTTGCCCTGCTGCCTGCTGGTCTCAGGGTCCTTCTTCTGCTCTGACCGCTGCTACCTGGCAGCCTGTGGGTCATGGCCTGTGCTGCTGCTTGTTCTGTGGGAGCTGCCCGTGTTGCTGCTGACTTCCTCCAGGCCACCGGCTTTCCATCACTGTGGACTACAGCCCACACTGCTGTTTGCTTCCTCTGGATAATGAATCCCTGCCATTCTTCTCCCTCTCTGGCCAGTGGGAAAGCACCTGCTGTCTTTCAGGACCAGCCCATGGAGAAAGTATTCCCCTGCTGTAGGTTTAGGGTCCCCTAAGGGCTGACAGAGCCAAGGAGTGGTCCAATACACTGAATACAGGCCTGATGCTCATCCCTGATTTTTCCTTAAGGATCAAACATCGTTTTCTCTCTGAGAGCTCACTTTTCCTTGAGGATC
>NW_017731848.1:1196260-1197532 GCF_001890085.2 Hipposideros armiger
ACAGCAGCCCAGCTCCAGGTCGAGCTGTTGTTCAGCATCTGCTGTGGAGGGCAGTGTCACTGGCCCTCATATGTGGGATCCGAACTGGGGCCCTCTGGTGTCCCAAGCCAATTCTTAACCATCGCGCCACTCGGCCGGCCCATTACTTAATTTTTTTAAAGACACATTTATTCAGTGTCATGATCAGACTATCACATTTAGCAATCACCAGCATGGGTGTAAAAAAAAAAAATCTACATTGAAACCCTTTGTTGTCATGCGTTACCCTTTCCACAGAACAGACATTGAAAATAACTGGTTATACAATTAGTCACAAATACAGTCCTCGAGTTTTTAGCTCATACGCATGAGTATTGTCTCAAACATGTCTTATTTGTAGCAGCTAGGCCCTGCCACCACTGTGCTTGGCTGAGTTCACAAATCTGTTGTGACCTGTCGCTTCTCTGTCACTTCTCTGGCTCTCCTCTCCTGCTAAGCTTTGTTTCCTGGCAGTGATTAAAACTTTCTGCCACTGCCATAGCTACTTCTGCTTTTGGAACTGCCATAGTCATGTTGGTTTCATGGTTTGGCAAAGTATTGGCTTCCACCTTAGGGGCCAGAGCTTTTGCTTCCAAAGTTCCTCCTTTCATGGGTCCAAAATTTGAAGTGAATTTTTGTAACTGCCAAAATCATTGTAGCTTCCACCACCTCCAAAATTGCTTCCATCATTACCAAATCCATTATTTCCATCCCCACTGCCACTCTATCCTCCACCACCACAACTGCTACCAAAGCCACCTTGACCACTGAAGTTTTCTCCATGACCAAAGTTGTCATTCCCACCAAAACCACCTCCTCCACCACCACTGAAGTTTCCAGAACCACTTCGACCTCTTTGGCTGGACAAAGCACTAGCCATCTCTTGCTTAGAGAGGGCTTTCCTTATTTCACAGTTGTGGCCATTCACAATATGGTAATTCTTGAATGACAGTCTTGCCTACAGAGTCATGGTCATCCAAGGTTACAAAAGCAAAGCCTCACTTCTTGCCACTGCCTCAGTCAGTCATGATTTCAATCACTTCAATATTTTTCCATATTGTTCAAAGAATCTCTTAGGTGATGTTCTTCAGTGCCTTCTTTAATACCACCAATAAATTAAATTTTTTTTTCACCCTTAAGTGGGCACCAGGTCTTTGAGAATCTTCTCTTGAGACAAACCTCTTTGGCCCCACAACTCTTCCCATGACATTGTGTGGCCTTGCCTTCATGGCTGTGCCCACCTCCTCCATGGTG
>NW_017731848.1:1200012-1201370 GCF_001890085.2 Hipposideros armiger
CTGTTAAATTCTAATTCTAGAGTTAGAGTTATCCTTTAATTACGTTCCACTGCAGGAGAGGATGAAATGAGGCTGTCCTTTGGAAAGGCACAATTTTGGTTCCATATTTATGTGCTTATAAACCTATCTAAGAAGAGTCGAGTTTCTTTGACCCATTTCCTAATTAGGATAATGCACAGAGAAGAATGCAGGGAGGGGCAGCACAAGATAGCTTATTAAGAACCTCAGCTGTTGATCTATGATACTGTAGCAGACTAGGAGCCTCCCCTGAATTTCATGGTGAGACTTCGGGTTAAGGACAGGGGCACTCACTAACAACCTTCCTCCCTTTCTCAAGACAGATTAGATCTGCCAAGCCAAGGACTTGTTCCTTATCCTCCAAACTGTCTTTTCAGCTAAGCAGGAATGGCTAGAGCACAGTCATTTTTAGTGACCCACTAGATGCTCTTTCAAAGATCAATGGGAATATTCAAATGTTACCACAAAACAAAGAACTGTTACCACAAAACAAAAGCCATTTTAATCTTGATGGTTTGAAGTTTTTACATGGGTGAAAGGTGCCCCACAGATTGAAATGTATGGCTAGTGAGAACTATTTTTGTCAGAAAGATTCTGCCATCCATTATTTGTACTAGTTTTTGGTAAAATGACTTTATATATATTCTTGTAGAATGTTTCAGTCCCAGCAAGGAATAAGAAAGAGCATTTGCGTGGATTTATTGAGGGGCAATGGACATATCATAAACTGTTCATATTAAAAAAGCATAAACTTTGATGTATTTTGACATCTGCGAAACCATCTCCAAAACCAGAATAATGGATAGATCTGTCATCTTCCTGAACTTTCCTTGTGCCCTTGTGATTCGTCCCTCTCTCCCAACACTTCACTATCTCCAAGGCAACCAACCACTGGTCTGTTTCTGTCACTGTAGATTAGCTTGCACTTTTTCTGAGTTTTATATATATGGAGTCATACTGTATGCACTCTAATTTGGCTTTTTTCACTCAGCATAATTATTTTGAGATTTTTAGATGTTGTGTATATCAATAGTTTATTTCTTTTTATTGCTGAGCAGAAATCCATTGTATGAATATATACATCTGTCTATTCATTTACCTTTTGGTGGACTTTTGCCATTTTTACGTCAATATCACACTTCCTTAATTAATGCAGTTATGTAATATATCTTGAAATCAGATAGCATAAGTCCTCCAACTTTGTTCTTTTCTTTCAAATGTCATTTTTGCTTTTCAGGTTGTATGCATTTACATATAAATATTAGGGTCAGGTGATCACTTTCTGTTAAAAACCTGCTGGAATTTTGTTTGAGATTGCATTGAATTTATACATCAATTCA
>NW_017731848.1:1202395-1211199 GCF_001890085.2 Hipposideros armiger
TTTGTTTCCTTTATCTCAAGGATCACTATCCTGAGATGATTTTTGCCCAATGTCTGAAAACTTGTTTCATATTTTTTGTTCATTTTAAATTGTTTCCTATTATTTCATCATGGCCAGAAGCAAAAGTCTTAGGTGTATTTTGACTTCACAAAATTTGTCACATTTATTAGGACTCATTTATTTGACTCATTCATAAATAGAAACCCAACTCAGCACCTGAAATAGCTGAAATATGAAAAAGCTGAAATATGGGAAGTAAAATGGTGATAATAGGCTACAGTGGTTTAAACCGTGTGATAAAAACACACACGCTCTCTTTCCATTTCATATTTACTTGCTTTCTTAGATCAGCTTAGCTCTATTTTTAGAAAACTTCTTTTCAAAGAGTGAAAAGATGGCAACTTTCGTATCATGTGAAACTTAGAGTGATGATCTCATAGAAAGGGTGAACTTCTTTCCCAATAACTCAGGTAACATTATTTGAGGTGATTCTGATTGGCCCCATTTAACTGAGATGTGCGACTCTGAATCACTCTCTCTGGTCACGCTATGGCATACTCTGACTTGTTGGTCTGGGCTAGGCCTTCTTGCCAAAGACGGCATATAAATCAGCCATACCAGGAATGTCATGGATTGTTCAGAGTTATTTAGAGTGGGGAAGGAGTGATTCCACAAAGCAAGAAATGTTGGGGAAATAAAAAATGCATGTCCATTATATTTAGCTGATAATCATGTTTAGTTATCTATAGCTGCATAACAAATGACTCCAACATTTTTCATCTTAGAACAATAAATATGTATTACCTCATAGATTCTGTGAGTTGGGAATTTTAAAGTCAGAGCCATCCTTATTTGGATGGTTCTGGCTCAGGGTCTCTTTTGTTGGAGCCAACTATTGGCCAGGGCTATTGTCATCTGAGAACTTGACTGGGGACAAGTGTGGGTGGGATCTACTTCTGTCTTCACTCACTTGCTGTTGGCAAGCTTCAGTTCTTTGCTGGCTGTTGGCTGGGAATCTCAGTTCATCACCGTGCAGGGCTTTCTATAAGCTGCCTGAATGTTCTCTCAATGACATGACAGCTAAATTCCCCAGGAGTGAAAGATCTAAGAGAGAGATTTTTCGTACATAAAATGGAAGCTATAGGCTTTTTATAACCTATTATCAGAAATGACATAACATCACTTCTGCCATGTTTCACTCAAGGGGAAAAAGTTAAGTTTCATCTCTTGAAGGGAAAAATATATAAAAGAAAATTGTGGATATATTTTTAAAACCATGACAGGACTTTTATAGTTAGAGCTTATAGCCTACAATAATCACAAGGACTTGTTTTTTTGTTTTTTGTTTTTGTTTTTGTTTTTTGTGCACATAAAATTTTGTGGTCTGAAAAAATTAGAATTATATGACCACTCAAAAAGGAAATTATACTGAGCTTTGGAAATGCTAATATAATGTAATATAATATAATATAAATATTATATTTGTTATGGTGGTACTAATTAGTTCATTACCTAGATTACTTTAAATATGTTGGTAGACTATATTTTAAACATTTTGAAATATTTTATATACAAATTTGGAAAACCTTACAGAATGAAAAAAATAACTGCAAACTTTTGCCTTCAGAGACTTAATATATAGTAAGTTCATGTCTATAAGCTTCTGTCGAGGTTGCTGCCATGTTTACTGCAATGGGAGGGAGATAAATTATGCATATGATAACATTGTATTCCATTTAAAGTTATGGTCTGCAGACACCCTCTTAGTAATATTTTACAAATAATTTTCTGCCTTGTGTAGAGATTTCTAAAATGTCATGTGGCGATACCTTTAAAAGGTAATAGCATGACAATTAATTAAAATCACTATTTGATATTTTAGTTGTTTCAAGTTCTTAACAGTGAAATAGTTACCTAGACAGTAACCTGGTATCTTTTCTCAAACTTAATATGTTTATTGTAGGAAAGGGGCAGAAAATCTTTCAAAATGCTTTTTCTTTCACTTGCTTTAATTCTAATGTTCCTTCATTTCCACATGGAAATTTAATGAAAAAAAAATCTACATGAACAATAGCTGGGAACATTTCTTCAAGCTTTAAACCTGAAGATTTCTTTTGAAACCTATTTTTGTCAAAGAAGTAGAAAACAAATTCTAATAGTACACAAGGTGATATTAAAAGTAATCTTTTTCATCCTGGGCTCCTAGTGCTTCTGTTCTCTTGCTCAGAAAGAACAACTCTTCCAGATCCCTATATATTATAGTTAAAGAGGCCAGTGTGTGTATTTAGAGTGATGTGTATGCATCTGTGTGTGTATCTGTGTGCATGCATATGTGCACTGTCTCCCTTTTAATTATATCAGTGATTCTCTAAGCTTAGCATGCCTCACAATAACCTGGAGGGCTTGTGAAAACACAGTTTGCTTAAATGTACATCTCCCTTCCCCGGCCCGTAACCGCCCTTCACCCCACCCCCCAAGTTTCTAATTCACTAAGTCAAGACTGAGACTTGAGAATTTGCCTTTCTAACAAGTTCCTAGGTGATGCTGATGATGCTCATCTGGAGATCACACCTTTAGAATCACTGAATTATGCAAATAGCGGTAACTTGCTTTGCTCCTTATCTACTGAAGATGTGCTCCTGTCAGTTTGTCTGAAACCACATCTTTTTCTTTCAGACGCTTGAGCACTGTGTGGCTAGTGTGCCCCATTGATGGATGCTCAGGTTTTTTTTCTACTGTTTGAAGCTTTAGTGAGAGCAGGTAAATTGGTCAATATTCAATTTTCCAAAATGGACAATTAGCCTAATATACAGTTCACAAATCAATTCACAAAAAAACAAATTAAAGTCTAATTTGCAGAATATCCCATTTGATGAATTTATCAATTATAGTCCTACCAGGAATGTCTGGATAGGTTTAAAAGAAATGATTTAACAGCTTTATATGAATATTCAATTTTGATTACTGGTGACTTATGTTTTTCTTAAAATCAACTAAGGTAAAGTTGATATGTTACTGATGATATTGGCCAGCGAAACATAAAACTGTTTACAGACTAGTAAAATATATTAAAAATTTGCCTTAATTCAGGCTATTTTCCTAACCAAAATTCTGCCATTTTGTATATGATTATTATATTTAAACTGCCAGTGATATTATTTATATGCCTTTGAATATAATCTTACAGCTTTTAAAACTTTAACATATTGAGTATTCACTTGCAAATTCTTCAAATAATATAACAGCTTTAATTTTATAACTAGCATATAAAATTTCAAAGTTAAGTGTGAATACTGTTAAATTCTCATTCATTTCTCAATTTAAATTAAGAACTTAAAGTTAAATTCTAAAGCAACTGAAGGAAACAAAAATAGTTAAAATAACCTTATCACAAATAAAATATTGACATTTTGGCTTTGAAAAACCAAGAATCAAAATGTCCTGACTTAACAGCAATTTGCGGGAAGATTGTATTTGAAATGTCAAAATCATTCAGAACACCCGGAAAAAAAAATGAGGTTCTATGGAAGGAATTATGTGATTAGTGACTTAAACTTGATGTACGTCAATCATAAATTGAAAACTCTGAGGCTTTTACTTCACCTGGGGTATAAAAAGTAAGAAAGGGTGTTCCCACCTTTCCAAATAAGGAAAAAAAATCAGATAAATTACAAAACTGTAACTTCTTTTGAGCTTGTCAGAGAGCTGAAGTCACATGGAATCCAACCGGAAATCCAAAGACAGGCAGGCTGCTCCAAGGAGAGACAAGCATTGGCTTCGGAGTGCAGAGCATGGGAGGAACCGACGGTGGGTGCTGTCCCAACTGTGAGGATTCTGGTAAACTTTTTAATGAATTGCTAAAGGCCAACTGAGAAGATTAGACACAAATGGAATCTGCACCCACTTGCAGGTTCTTCTCCACAGACCTCCAGTGGGTGCTCATGAGAAAAATTAGAAGCAAGGAATGAGAGCTGAGAGACTCCGTCAGCAGTGCAGTCCTGGGAGAGGGCATGACGGTATCTGTGCGAAAAGCATGAAGCTTCTCCCAGAATGTTCTCTCAAATGGCACAAAAGATTTAAGATGATGGAGTTGGGGGAAAAACAAATGCTGTCTTTTCCAAAAAACAGTGAAGACCCACACAGCTGGGTAAAAGGTAACAGGAAAAAGCAAACAAACAACTCCCCGTTCCCCCCCAAACCTTTTACCTCCGAAAAAAAGGCAGGGAGAAACCTTGGTGCTGGGACCCTACATTAACAGAGTAGGGTTATATATTTTCCTATCTTTGGGCTACAGGCAGGAAATTGTCTTGCAAATGAAGATCTACCAAATAGTTTAGGCAGAGTTTGGCTGTAATGGGGAACAAGAGCATGATCATTAAAAAAGCCCCATTTTATGGGCTACCGTGTGTAGCCAGCAGCCGCAGTGAGCGGCCGTCCAGAAGCCAGCGACTGATCTGCCTCGCCCGGGAAGAGCACAATGATGGTGCCAACTTGGGCCAGTGAAGCAACGTCCTCCACAACTAGACTTAAGAACAAAAGGACAGCAACTTGTCTGTTCCCCTCCCCCAATTCCCCAGCGCTGTTCCCATCCCCCTAAGTCCCCAATAAAAATCTTTAAAAAAAACCCAACCCATTTTAGAGACGTAAGCACAGGGCTTGCCTCAGAATGAAAAGAGAATAAAGAGAGAACCCCGCTATGGTGCGGGTGGCAGGGAGGACTGAGAGTTGAGAAGATAGCATCAACCAACAAACAAATACGTAGAAAAACCCACTAGAAACTCTGATCCATCCCTGTCCACTAGAGGAAGTTGAAGCAAATGGTATGGTAGAAGGTATCAAAGCAATAACAGAGCTCAAGGCTAGTTAAACTCCTGACTGGATTGACTCACTCCTCCTCATTAGAGCATAGGAAAAAGAGAGGCATGCACCCTTCCAAGCTTAATACCATTTACCTTAGTCTCTATGCGTCTACCCAAGATGTGGAATTCAATAAAAAATTATAAGATGCACAAAAAAGCAAGAAACAACAATCTGCTGTCAAGAGACAAAATAATAGAACTATACTCAGAAATGGTCCAGATGTTGAAACTATCAGGGACTTGGACGTAACTATGATTAATATGTGAAAATCTCTAGTGGAAAAAGTGGACAACGAGATATAACAGTTGGGGAATTTCAGTAGACAGATGGAAACTATAAGAAAGAGACAAATGTAAGTGCTAGGAATAATTTTTAAAATCGTGTTAACAGATTAAAGTGCCTCTGATGAGCTCACCAGTGGATTTGACATAGCTTAGGAATGACTTAGTTAATTTAAACATAGGTCAATAGAAACACCCAAACTGAAACGGAAGAGAAAAATAAAAGTGAGCAAAATGCATCAGAGCCTCCAAGAGCTGTGGGGCATATCAAAAAGTTTAATGTACATGTAATCTCAAATGGAGAATAGAATTTTGATTTGAGACTTTCCTCTTATTAATATAACATTTAATGCTACAAGTTTCTCTCTCGGCAGTAGTTTAGCTGCCTCTCACAAATTTTTATATGCTGAATTTGTATTCATCAATGTACGTTTTAATTTTCCTTGTGACTTCCTTTTTGGCACATAGATTATTTGGAAGTATGTTGTTTAGTCATCACGTATTTGGAAATTTTCCTGTTACCTTTCTGTTATTGATTTGTAGTTTGAGTCTACTGTGGTCGGAAAATATAACCTGTATGATTTCTTTTTAATTATCTGAAGATATTTTAGACCTAGGAGATGGTCTCTTTTGGTATATGTTCCATAGATACTTGAAAAAAAAAAAGAGTATTCTATTGTTGAGCGGGAGTTTTGTGTGACTGTCAAGTAAATCCTGTTGAGTGACGGTGGTACTATTTTATATTCTTGATGATTTTCTGTCTGGTGTTCTACCAATTGTTGACAGAGGAGTATTGAAGTCTCAACACTCCATTGTGGGTGTCTATTTCTTCTTTTAGTTCTATAAACTTTTGCTTTGCACGTTTTTCATCTCTGTTGTTTGGTGCATACACACTTAGGATTGCTGTATCTTCTTGGGGAACCGGCCCTTCTATCATTATGTAATGTCACTCTCTGTCTCTGGTATTTTCTTTGCTCTGAAGTCAACTTTATGTGCTAATAATATGCTCATAATGCTCTTTGCTCTGAAGTCAACTTTATGTGCTAATAATATGCTCATAATGTACTCATGCTTTCATTTGACTAAAATATTTACACGGAATATATTTTTTCATACTTTTACTTTTAATTTGAATTGTTTTTTCATATAATTAAGTTCTCAATTCTGAGTGAGACACTGCCTTTGAAAGTTTATTATGATGTTTTGACGTCAATTTCTTTGGGCTCATCCTGTATGAAGTTTATGTAGGTTCTTGACTCTGTAGTTTTATGTTTGTTTGTTAGTTTGTTGCCAAATTTGAAGTTTTCAGCCATTATTTCTTTGAGTACATTTTAGTCCTATCTTCTTTCTCCTCTCCTTCCTAAACTTTGATAACACATGTTAGGTTTTTTGTTCATGCTTTTGTTTGTAGTCTATTTATCTCTGTTGTTCAGATTGAACAGTTTTTATTGTTTTATTTTCCAGTTCACTTATTCTTTCCCCCTTTTCTTCTATTCCTTTGTTAATCCCATCTGCTGAGCTTTTTTTGTTGTTGTTGTTATCGTATTTTTCAGTTCCATTTGGTCACTCATTATATATTTTATTTCTTTCCTGAGACTTTATATTTCTTTGCTGAAGTTTTCTACATTTTGTTTTCATAATTACTTACTGAAGTGTTCTTATCATGACTGCCTTGAAATCTTTGTCAGATAATTCTAGCAACTCTGTCACCTTGGTCTTGGTATCTATCGATTCTTCTTTTCATTTAGTTTGAGATCTTTCTGGTTCTTGGTATAAGAAGTGGCTTTTGATGGACACCTGGACATTTTTGTATTATGTGGTGAGACCATATCTTATTTAAAACTCTTTTAGCTGGATTAATGTGACACTGCTCTTGCAGCAGATCTGCTCCTGCCAGATAAAAGTAGAAGTACAAGTTCCTCAAAACACTTTTCAATTTGTTTATTTCCATATTTATTTTCTCTTCACTTAAGTGGCTGGTGTTGCCAATACTTACTCATAAGTTTCCCCCTAGATTTTCTACTTGGGTTAATTGTAATTTTCATGTTGACTTAGAGGCATTGTTTATGTCTTCTCTAATCTTTTCTCAGTTATTGTGGTACGTTTAACTCCTCATAGCTTGTGGGTTATATATTCACTTTTGTTAGAATGTTTTTGATAAACATATGATTTCAATATTAATGAAGCTCTATGTATTAATCTTTTCCTTTAAAATTTGCATTGTTTTTGTCTCATTTGAAATATTTCTTCCTTACCTCTAGGTCATGGAGATACTCTGTTTTTACTTCTGAAAGTTTCGGTGGCTTTGATTTTCACATTTAAATCTTTAATTCACCTGGAATTGATTTTTTGTATGAAATAGCGTAGGGTTCTGATTTCATTTTTCCTTTATAAAATGGTTGCCACACAATTTAAAAAATAATTCTCCCCTTTCATACTGTCAATGCCAACCCCATCAAAAATTTAGTTTCCATGTCTTCATGGGTCAGGTTCTGGGTTCATTCTATTCCCCCCACCCCTCCTCTGTCTCTCTGAGTGACTAGCATACAGCTTTATTTACCGTAGCTTAAAAAAAATTCCACGTAACAAATCTTGTAGTTCCTCTGATCTTATTCTTCTAAAGAATGCTTAATGACAGTGGCCTTTTTGTTTGAAGACTTTCTGCTTACCTCTGGTGCTGGCTATTATTATTATTATTATTATTATTATTATTATTTAAGTATTACTAATTTTTTAACAGTTGTAGTTTTTTAGATCAGCTACTATAGAGTAAAGAGTATAGAGGAAGAAACAGCAAGTAGTCTAGGCTTTCAGTAGAGTTCTATAGAAATAAATAAAAAAAAAGTGTGTGTGTGTGTGTGTGTGTGTGTGTGTGTGTGTGTATGTGTGTGTATCCTTGTCTTGCTTTTACCTGACAAAGGCTGATACTGTAGGCATGCTTACCTACTGATGGTTTTCACCTTGCTACAGTAATTATAAAGAATGTGTCTGTGTATTTCTTCTGTTATCTTTGTTTCCCCTGCAAATTCCTATTTCCAAACAAGGTAGCAAAAAGCTTCTGCAACTGGTTCCATCTACCCTGTAATGGGTGTTCCAGACTAAGCGCCATTCATTTTAACCACCCTGTCTTTACCTGAGATAGTGGTAAGCACCTTGTCTTCTGTTTTCTTTTTCCTTCACCTTGGTCCAATTTTCAATCCATTTAGTCAAACTTTGAAGTCCCGTAGATGTCAAGGTTTCCTTTTTTTTTTTTTTAGTATGAGTGAAGACAGAATTTCCATTTTATCTCCTCGTTCTCCTTGCTTTTGGTTAATTTCAGAAGGACGTTGTCAGCTAACAGATTTTTATGTGCCCAATTTGAAACCTCAACTTGATGTTTGAAGTTCTTGAAATAATTTATATATCAGGCTTTACCTTTGATCAGCATCAAACTCTGGAGACTATTTATTTGCAAGGGAAGAAACCTTTTAAGATTATACAGACCATAGAAAAGTTGTAGTAGATCATGTGGCACAATCAAGAGTATAAGATAAACAAATATTTTTGCAGATTTCAATTGTATTATAAAGTGTCTTGGCAAGACAGTATACTGGCGTATTATATTTTTGAAATTTTTTTTTTAAAGATTTTTATTTGGGAATTGGGGGGATGGGAACAGTGCTG
>NW_017731848.1:1211479-1217229 GCF_001890085.2 Hipposideros armiger
CTGTAGAGGGCAGTGTCACTGGCCCTAATATGTGGGATCCAAACCGGGGCCCTCTGGCATCCCAAACCATTTCTTAACCATCGTGCCACTCGGCTGGCCCTATATTTTTGAAATTTTTGAATATGTCTTAATACATTTATTGAAATATGCATTAGAAGAAAATCTAATGTAATTGATGATCTCATGTTATGTTTGTAGCAGCATGAGATAAGGAAAAGGTATTTATTAAATGTGTACCATACTAGTACTATCTAGTACTATCTGTAGCTAGTACTAGTATTATCTGTATCTAGTACTGAACATAAAGTGAGCTAGAAATGGACTTTTTAGCACTAAGTAGAATTACCAACTGTGGCCACAGATAGCGCTCCTAGAGATTACCTTTCAATATTTTGAAACTTGAAAACAACCGTGAGTATGAATCAAACAATACAAAGTTCAGACCATTAAGCTTGCGAACTTTTTACTAAATATGTGCTTACACAGCATAAAGTTCGCAAACTTAATTGTCTGACCTCTCCCGTAGATGTAGGGAACCCACAAATGTGCTATCTCATTGTTAATTACTTACTTGAAATGCAACTCCTTTCCAGGAAAAAGGGGAATTTTAGGTGAATTTTGCCTTACTGGTGTTCTCTTACTTTTATTGAGTCCTGGATTAAAAAACTGCTGTTCACTCTCTCCGTTAGCTCTTTAGGATTTGGCAAATGCTCTGAGAGCAAAAGCCTTTCTGAATGTAGGGTTCCTTACTCTGGATTTCTGTATTGTCCTGTTCCTTGGCTTAGGTAACATTCTTTCACTCTCGTTTTAGCTCTTTAATGCTTTTCTTTTTCATATTTTTTCAGCTTTTTACTTGTGTTCTGTGGAGGTGGAGGGTTAACCTGAATTATCTTGCTTAACAATACTGGATATAATAATCCTGCTATATTTCAGAAGCTTTATCATTTTAATGACTGTCCTCATGACACTAATATCCTAATGGCTGTCCTAATGTTACTAGGAGGTGAAGATTCCAATCACTTGTTATAAAAAACTGCGTGTAGCCATTATCCTTTGCTAAACTTGTTATGGTCAAAAAGTATTCAGAAGTATCTTTAAAAATACCTATGAAGAAGTCTTACACTCAAACTCTGTGATTTTTATAAATAAAGTTATCTTTATTTTGGAACATTCTATTGTTGGGCAATGACATTTTAAATATATTTTTAGCTACAATTAATACATTTCTTGTTTGTTTGTTTTTTTTGCATAAATTGCTATTATTAAACCAATGGTGTTCATTGCTATTGATGGTGTCTTAGAATAAATAAGACACTGTAACTTACATATCTGGCTATAGCATTTGCCCTTTCTGTAATGTGTTGAATATTCAACTGAAATTTCTAGATAAGTTGCTGATTATTGTCATTAGATACCTATTGTCTTCAATAGTATCTGTGTAATGGAGCCTTAAAATTAAACTATGCTTAATGATGAAGTCTGAAAAATTCTTGAACTAATCTCCTTTTAGTCAGTAACAATTTATTCCAAAATAGATTATTTACTTTACAATATTATAAAATAAAAGTCTCTCAGAGTTATAAATTGGCAAACGAAAGGTACAATATTTAATTTTGATTTAACACATATTTATTGAGTAATTCTTATTAAAATGTTAGATACTAGGGATTTGCAATAAATAAAACAAATCTTGTCCCAGCTTTCATTTTTTAAAATATGGCTTAGTTGTAATTTCACAGTCCTGAATAAAACTTTATCAGTTTTTATCATGCCTTATTAACTCAATAAAATTCTGTTTTTTTTCATTATTAGTTTTTATTGAGATAGTTGACATATGACATTGTGTAAGTTTAAGGTGTATAACATATTGATTTGATACATTTATACAGCAATATGATAGCCATTGTACCATTAGCTCACACTTCTATCATGTCACATTATTATAATTTCTTCCAGTGTTGGAAGCAATTAAAATCCAGTCTCTTAGCAAGTTTAATGTTTACAATTCAGTTTTGCTGTCTATTATAATCACTGTACTGTGTACTGGGTCTCTAAGACTCGTTTATCTACTAAGTGCATCAATTTCTTATAAGGCTATAATATATTCCTCTTTGGACTTAAAAAAATAGTATCTGAGAGCCTAATCTCTTAATGAGAGTTAATTGGTTTCATCACTGAAGAATGGGACAGCTTAAATAGGTACAAAGTTGCCTTGCTTCGATTCTGAAACCCATGATAGTTATATTCTTGCTTTTGATTATCTTAAGGTTATTCTTACCTTTGTGCAGCTACCAGGAACAGGTCCTTATTAGGGCTTATCTTGAGGCACTAAGGAGGACAGGGGACAAGAGGTAGATATATTTAAAATGACAGAATGAAATAGTGGAAATAGCGTGCCTAGGGAGTGAGGCAAGGGTTGGAATCGCTGCCTTGCCACTTACTGAGTGAGTTTGAACAAGTTATTTAATCTCTCTGAGCCTCCGTTTATTTGTCTATAACTTAAGAATTGTCATACTACTTTGATAGGTTTTGAGAGCACTAAATCATATAAGGTACACGAATATCTTGTGCATGGTAATATTAAAATTGTTATAAATGTAATACAGCCACTACCTCCTTTTTTCTCCTCCTGGACCCAAGGTGGTGCCAAATCACAAGTTCCAAAGCAAACATGGAGAAAAGTTGTTTTTTTCCATCCTCTTACCCTAAAACCTCTTTCCTGGGTTTTACATTATGGTAACTGACAAAAGACTTTGTTGCACTCTCTTCCAAGTAAAAGCATTAAAGTCATCTAGCTGTAAATTAAATGATAAACCTGCTTCTCCCTGGGATATGAAACTTGTGCATAGGAGGTCAAATTTCTCCTGCTAGGAAAAGAATAATAATAGCTCCTGGCTGTTTAAGATGAAAGGATACATTTCCTGTGACATTTAATCTAATAATGAAAGGCTGTGGGTCACTCTTATGGGAGCCAGGCAAATGATGCAGACTGGGAAAAGCTCTGCTTGGTTGTAACAGTTCAAGGTTGAGTAACCTTATACTGATTTAGCAAGAGCTAGTTCATCACAATTCAACTAAACAAATAGGGAGTTTGTGTATGCAAGTGGATTTTGATGTAATTGGTGATTTTACATTCAAATATATAATGAAGATGGGAAGGAGGTTGATATTATAGCTTATTTTGCTTTGGGAAAACTGAGTTTGAACAAGTTTGTCTCAATTCGAGTACTGAATGTTATGCTGGTTTATCTAATTTCAAGTGAAATTACTGACCCAAATTTGTTGGAGAAAATTATTTTCCACACCATGAAATCTTTTCAGACTGCTGTTCAAATGAGCTCCAACATTGTAAATCTTTTTCAGAAGAACTGAACAGAGCACAAATTAATATTTTTTCCAGGCTCTGTAAGTGAAAATGTATCTATTTAATTATGGATGTAACTTTAAAAATTATTTGATTATACTTTTAAATAACAATCTAATAAGAGTTCAACTTAGTTCTTTCTAGATTTGAATGATGGAGGTTAAAAAGACATCAGATATTTTTGACAAGTGTTTGGTGTGAATATTGGCATGAAATCCTCACTGCCCTTTTTTGCCTTTGGTCCGATAACCTTTCCTGTGACATTAAACATGGCATTGGAGTATAATCTTGCTGTCATATGCTCTCATATTCAAAATCAGTAAACCCCACATCGATTATGGATTTTAAAGCCTTATAACTATGAATTTAAATTTAGGCTCCATTATTTATTAGTTGTGTTACCTTAAGATTATTTTGCAGAATTAACCACTGTTATTTTAGGTGTTTTTTTTTTTTTTTTTGCAGGGGGGCAGAGTAATATGTTTAAATATTTTCCATAGATATAATTGTAAACATATAATAAACATTAACATGAAAGTGGGGTACTTGTAAACATTCAGTGTTTGTATTTTTTTTGGCATAATAATACTTATAAACACGTATTTCACTTAATATTTTCCATCACATTATTTTTAATGGCTGAAAAATATTTTAAACACTGTATGGATATGCCTTACTTTTCTTGGCTGACTCCTTGTTTTTGGGCACTTTGGTAATTTCTGTCTTTTTTCCCCTCAGCTTTATTGAAATATAATTGACATAATAATATTGTGTAAGTTTAAGGTGTACATGTATTCATTTAATATATGTGTATATCACAAAAATGTCTAACACAATAAGGTTTGTATATTACCTCACCTAGATACATTTTTGTGTGTGTATGTGGTGGTGAGAACTTTTAAAATCTACTCTCTCAGCAATTTTCAAATATACAATACAGTCTTGTAAACCATAGTCACCATGTCATATATTACATCCCCAGGACTTACCTTATAATCAGAAGTTTGTACCCTTTGATCACCTTCGCCCACTTCTCACACCCCCATGTCCCATCCCTGGCAATCACCAATCTCTTCTCTGTATGAGTTTGATTTTCAGGTTCCACGTATGAGAACATATACTATTTTACTTTCTGTGTCTGACTTATTTAGTATAGTACCCTCAAGATTCATCTGTGTTGTTGCAAATGGCAGGATTTCCTTCTTTTTGATGGATGAATAGTATTTCATTGTATATAGTACCACAACTTATTTATCTGTTCATCCATCAATGGACACTTAAGTTGATTCATGTCTTGGCTATTGTAAATAATGCTGCAGTGAGCGTGGGGTACAAATATCTTTTCATGATAGTGATTTCTTTTCCTTTATATATATTCCCAGAAATGGGGTTGCTGGATCATATGGCTGTTCTATTTTTAATTTTTTGAGGAATCTCAATACTGAATCAGCATCCAATATATGTTTTTTTTTCTGGTATAGCCTGGATTCTTGGGGTTCAGAAATCAAAGACTGGAAATGGGAATGGCATCACTCACTATAACCACTAGCGAACCATTAGCAAAATGTTTGCTTTCTGCTACCTTGATCTACTGCTCTGCGGACCTAGAGGTCTTGGTTCCAGTGGGGGGAATACTTCCACCAGGAGACACCACAATGATTCCATTGACCTGGAAGTTAAGGCTACTGCTGGCCACTTTAGGCACCTCATTCCTCTGAATTAATAAGCAAAGAAGGGAGTTACTGTGCTGGCTAGTATGATTACTTCTAACTACCAAGGGAAAATTGGACTCTACAGTAGAGGTAAGGAAGAATACAGGACATCTATGGCGTTTCTTAGTATTACTATGCCTTATGATTAAGGATGATGGAAAACTGTAACAACCCAGTCCAGGTTGGACTACTAATTGCCATGACCCTTTAGGAATGAGGGTTTAGGGAACCTTGCCAGGTGAAGAACGCTGACAACCTGAGGTGCTTGCTGAAGGCACAGGGGACACAGAGGGCAAGTAGAAGCGGCAGCTCCATTACCTATATTAAGTATATGTAGTATAAATAGATATTTACAATAGATAATAATAAAAAAGTAAATTACACACACACACACACACACACACACACACACACACACACGGTGCCAAAAATTTTTTTTTTTTTTTGGGGGGGGAACAGTGTGTTTTTTTCAGGATCCATTAGCTCCAAGTCAAGTTGTTGTCCTTCAATCTGTGGAGGGCGCAGCTCAGCTCCAAGCCCAGTCGCCATGTTCAATCTAGTTGTCGGTATCATGCCTTTTTAACTCAATAAAATTCTGTTTTTTTTCATTATTAGTTTTTATTGAGATAGTTGACATATGACATTGTGTAAGTTTAAGGTGTATAACATATTGA
>NW_017731848.1:1221749-1227138 GCF_001890085.2 Hipposideros armiger
TTTTTTAGATTCCATGTATAAGTGAGATCATGTGGTATTTGTCTTTCTCCGACTGACTTATTTCACTTAACATAATAGTCTCTAGGTCCATCCATATCATTGCAAATGGTATGATTTCATTCTTCTTTATAGCGGAGTAATACTCCATTGTATAAATGTACATGGTTTCTTAATCCAGTTGTCTACCGATGGGCATTTCAGGTGTTTCCAAGTCTTGGCTATTGTAAATAGTGCTGCAATAAACATAGGAGTGCATATATTTTTTTGAATTAGCATTTTGGGTTTCTCTAGATAGCTACCCAAGAGTGGAATTGCTGGGTCATACGGTAGTTCTATTTCCAGTTTTTTGAGATATCTCCATACTGATTTCCATAATGGCTGCACCAATCTGCAGTCCCATCAACAGTGCACCAGGGTTCCTTTTTCTCCACAGCCTCGCCAGCACTTGTTGTTTGTTGATTTCCTGATGATAGCCATTCTGACCAGAAAAACCTGATGGATTTTGTGAGACTTAAATAATCCACGTAAAGCATTTAGTTCAGGGCCTCGGAAATAATGCATGTTGCCGGTAATGGTTGTTTTGCTGTCCTTGCTGTATTTATTTTATTTTAGCTTTAACATGATCATAATAAGAAGTGATCATTTTACTAATGATGCTATTTCATTTTTATGCTGAACAAAGCTGTATGTACAGTGTTTTGTTCTTCAGAGCATTCATTCATTCAAAGATATTGTTTCTTCTCACCACTGTTGTAAAGGATCTTGTGGGACACATGAAGGAGAGCATCATTAAATAAGAATGCATAGGAAAACTTCCATGAAGAAGGTATGTCAGCTGAGTTCTGGTAGAGCAGTAAGAGCTGGAGAAGGTTAGATGAAAACATAGAAGCGACAGTTTGAAGCAGATGGAACATGTGGACAGACAAAGATGTAAGGACTGGAATTATAGAGTGGAGTTGATAAGTAATTTTCTTTGTACTTCGCGATAATTTAACTAACGTAAAGAATAATAACATTAGGGGCCGGCCGAGTGGCGCGATGGTTAAGAACTCGCTTGGGATGCCAGAGGGCCCCGGTTCGGATCCCACATATGAGGGCCAGTGACACTGCNAAAAAAAAAAAAAAAAAAAAAAGCATGTGTTCTAACCAACTGAGCCACCTGGCTGCCCAAAAATGTGTATATGTTTTAAGAAAAGAAAAACTATTAAAATTGTATTACTCAATATATACTGATAACAAAAGATGAATACCATCATGTTTGACTTCTACAATTACAAGAGGTGCTCACAGTGGTTACAATCAGCATCCAGACACTTCTGATTATGGTGAACTACGGCTTCAGTAATGTTGACTAAAGTGTCCACTTGTATACATTTTTTTTTGCACCCCTGGTGTGTGTGTGTGTGTGTGTGTGTGTGTGTGTGTGTGTAAAGTATATGATAAATCTCTCTATACATATAGAAAATACATGTATTCACAAATATTTTAAAATTTTATTATAATGATGTAATATATTCTTATATAATAATTATACATAGTATATAAGATTACATGTAATATATAGTATATAAATAATGTAGTAAATATGTATTTGTTTTTCCATGTATCATATTAGTTCTGTTTCTCTGCAAAACCCTGATAAATACAGTGTGTTTTTGTGGAAGTCTTAGATTATATTATCAATTCTTTTATGGAAAGTCTTATATCATATAACTTTCTGTATTTCCAGTTCTTAGCTCAGTTTCTTACAACAAATATTGATTGACTAAAAAGGTTTGTTGACACTGTCAGGTTTTTTTTTTTTATTATTGGATGGAGGCCACCCTGGACTTTAACTTAATACTATCTCTAACTGTATTTGTTGAATATGTAAGTGTCAGTACACTTTGTAAGCTTCCTTAAGCACATTAGAAGTAAATATTTACATTCTTGACAATGATGTGCTGGTAGGAAAGCATCTATTCAATAAAATCAGGAATTTCATTAAGCAATCTTCTATTAGTTTAGCTCTAGTCACGTTATTACTTGAAAGTAGCAGAACAGGCATTTGTCTAGAAGCCTGCAAACATTGAGTATTTTAGGAATTCAAAATGCCTTCTCTGAGGTCATATTAATGAGTTTTGTGTTGAAAAAATCAAACGAATATGATACTCTTAGAACTGCTGCTATAGGATAGTTACTTTCTTGTTATCCATATGAAGGTCATTGCAATGCTTTAGGCACTTTAGGTCCAATGCTTTGTTTCACATATTTAAAAAAAATGAGGTGTATTGACATTCATAGCAGTAATGAATGAAATGAGGCGGATGAATTGTGACTTGTCTTATTGGGTGAAATATGTATGCCCTTTGGAAGCCTCAATTGCAATGTTGCTTTTTCACCCCTTGGTGTTGCAGAAAAGAAAAAAGGAAAAAACAAAACAAAACAAACAGAATAGGGTAGGGTGAACATTGTATGGTGTAGAAAAAAAGCCAACGTCACCTCAGAGGGCACTTGGATGTCCTATGGCACTACTATCTCCGGCTCTGAGGGAATCCCTCTGCCTTTGTGGGAAGAGCTGGCTCTGGCAGATAACCTCTCTCTTTGCAGAGGCATCTGCATGAAGGGAGAAATTTAGAGGGGCTGATTCTGTACAATGTGGCCAACAGAGAGTTTATAAAAAAAGGGTAGTGCTGTCATGCATGGTTTGGACCATGACAATGGCAATTGTTCTTACCATGATTATTCACTATTCTGGCTGGATTCTAAATGGTCTAGCCGACTGGGGAAGGTTTTGCCGACTTGGACTCTGCTCACTTTCCTGCTATGTGGGAAAGCAGTTGCTCTCTTTCTTGTTCTGTTTCTGTTCTGTCCTGGCAGCCTATAAAACTGAAGTTGTTAAGCCTCACAGTTTAGTTAACGCTTCCAGTTGAGCCTGGGGAAGAAACCAGGAAGCATGAAACTGACTTCTTAAGCAGATTTAAAGAGGGGAGGAGCACCTTTAACAGATGGCAGTTTGACTCGTGGAAGAGTCAATTGCTTCTTTTCATTTCCAGCAGGTATTGAGAAGAGCTAGATGAACAGTTTCACAGAGCAGCCTCGATAAAATGCCACCGAGTACAGAAGAGGGAACAAGGAACTTCTGAGCCAAGTCAGATCAAAAGAAGTTTGAGGATGGTTTAGCACTGGAACACTTCAAAAGTGTGATGTGAGCGATAATGCCCACCGCCAGCCTCAAATGCCTATCCAACATCCTTGGATAAGCTATCATATGCAGAGCAAAAATGAGAACTGGCTTTCCCACGAAATGCCCTATTATTTCTTAGCATTCATTAAGCTGAGACCTGAGAACACAGAGAGAGGAAAAACACAATGACGAAGTTAAGCTGATCTTTAGTGGACCTGAAGCCCTTATTAAATTCCTGACACTTAAGCATAGATAGGGGCAGTTTAAAACAATTATTTCAAATGGCAGCCTCACTTCTCCTTACTGAATACATTTGTTGATTTTCCCACTCTGGGTTGGAATTTTCTGAATGAATGAATGATAAAGAAAGAATGGAGGAGAACTTGAATAAAATACCCGTGCTGCAGCCTGAATTTTGTGTTTGCAATGTCATAGTGAACAAGCAAGGAGGAAGAAGAAAGCTTTCTATTTGGTGACCTTTTGAAGCTCACTGGTGTGTAATACATTTTCATCACATTGAAAGCATCTGACAATAGAAACGTGATATGCAGTTTCTCTCTTTCTTTCTCGCTTTTTTTAATTGAATGGCTGAGGTATATCATTCTGCTGTGTCTTGACCTTGAATAGATTACACTTGAAGTATTTTAATGCCAGAACAGATGGAAGGGTTTCAGCTAAACTGAGTAAAACTGAAAAGGTTTTTCTTTTCCTGATTAAACTTAATTCACAGTGAAATGGGAAGAGACAACTAAAATAAATAATACATAAAACATGTATTAATACAGTAAAATACAAGTGATTGAATAGAGCAGCAACTGGAATATTATAGTCAAATTCTTTTAAAAAAATATTAATGGAGAGTTAAGACAACTATAGAACTAGTTGCCTAAGGTTCAGCGATTTATGTTTCATTCTGAGCCATTGACAAGCTCATTCATAAATCATTTTCCCTGAACAGCAGGTTGACTCAAAGTGGATGAGGGGATTCAGCCATAGTTTTGATGATAAAGGTGCATAGGTGAAACAAATACTTAGACCTCATATATCTTGTTCTTCTTTTTTCTTCTTGAAGCACCAAAGGTCAAGTACATGGCCTGTGGCATGAAGCAGCCTGCTGAGCTTACAGTGTGATGCTTAAGGTTAGAGACTTAGTGTGTGTGTGTGTGTGTGTGTGTGTGTGTAAGATAATGGAAATGTATCTTTTGAGGTAAACTTAGTTTTTAAGAATCTTAGAGATAATTTATGATTAAATTCACCCCTGGAAAAAGCCAAGCACACTAAGTTTTACTTAACCAAGAACTTTTTCAGATCATACTAGGGACCCGCCCAAATGCCATAACTCATCACTTACTTTTAATATTTTGTTAAACATTTATACAAAAAAGTCACTGAAATATCATTTACATTTAAAAGCCCAATTTCTCTTAACTGAGGATAAGAACAAATGCATTGAATTCTGTAATGCAGACTGTCGATTTCTTGAGCGAATATGTTCTATCCTTGATAAAAAACATAGCTGGAAATTGAATGCCGAAGATAAAAGAAATGCTTACTGGTTTTCAGCACTGAATAAAACTCCTAAAATATGACACATGTCACTTTTGCTTATAAAGACTGATGTAATTGACTTATCCATATACCAACATCTTTGTCCTTTGTAAGAGTCAAATGGAATACTAATGACTGTTTTACTGGGGAAATGACCAACAGTATTGCATATCTGGATTGATTATGGTATTTACCTCTTTGTATCTTCATTTTCTCATCACTAAGTGGGAATAGTAATAGTAAAACCTGATGGATTTAAAAAAAATTTTTTATTCTTTTTTATTGTGAAATACATTTTAAAAAATTAGTTTCAGCTGTACAACACAGTGCAATAGTTATACTTTTTACCCCTCGAAGTGACAACCCCCTTCCCCAATCCGCTGCCCCACTTCCCCCACAATATCATACATGTCTATTACAATTCCCTTGACTCCACTCCCACACTATACTCCACGTCTCCTATATATATATATATATATATATATATATATATTCATATTCATTTATAGTTGACATAAATATTATACAACATCAGCTTCAGGCGTACGGTGCAGTGATCAAGCCTCTACCCCATCCATGAAGTGGTCTCCCTAACAAGACCTGTGACCATCTGACACCCTACAAAATATTTACAACATTATTAATTATATTCCTCAAACTGTCTTTCATATCCCT
>NW_017731848.1:1228608-1239023 GCF_001890085.2 Hipposideros armiger
CGACAGCAACTTGTCTGTTCCCCTTTCCCCAATTCCCCAGCACTGTTCCCATCCCCCCAATTCCCCAATAAAAATCTTTAAAAAAAAAAAAAGAATAATAACATTAGGAAGTTGCAGACTAATGTAATTAGCTGGAAAGGAACAGAAACGTAATTATTGAGGTATTGAGTTATGTAAATGATATTATGTCTTTTTTTTAATTAAAATTTGTTGGTTTGACAATTGTTAGTGAAGTTACATAGGTTTCAGGTGTACAATTCTGTAATACATCATCTGTATATCACATTGTGTGTTCACCACCCAGAGTCAGTTCTCCTGCCATCACCATATATTTGATCCCTTTACCCTCATCTACCACCCCTTCCCTCTGCACCGATATTACTTTTTTAGGAGACAATGTAAGTTTTCTACTTTGGACACAGAAAAAGTTAGCTTTTTCTGAGTTCCTTATAATGTGTTGGAACATAAGGCTTCATTAATGTTTAATATTAAGTCTGTGGAGCATCAGGCCTTTATATTGTTTATCTGTTTTCTTTAGTAGTTTTGTGTCTTAGCAATTGCTCAAGAAGTGATCAGAGGTATACAGCAAGGCACAATTATTCCTCATGTATCGAGTCAGATAGGGGTAGAAGAGGCGACTCCTCTGGCTTTTGCTGGGATGTCTCACCTGTTTAGGAGTTGACTGAGGCTGGCCTTCGCTAAGGTGACTGAGCCCACTGAGTTCTACAACACATGCTTTTCATCATCCAACAGGCTGGATGGGTATGTTTTTGGGCAAAAGCAGAAGTACAAGAGAAGGGACAAGCTATTCATCCAAGCATATTTCAAGTGTCATAGATATACCAAAAATAATTATTGACAGAGTGAAACGTAACTAATAGACAAAGGCCTATGAAATGTTCTGAGAAGATACATTGTCCTTGAGAAAAATTTGGGACCATTTGACTACGTGATTCTTTACATTTTATGAAGAATAAATTACATTGATTATTACGTGTGTTAGGAAGTAGGATTGACCCTTGAGCAATGCAGGAGTTTGGAGCACCGACCTCCCATGCAGTCAGAAATCAGTGTATAACTTTTGACTCCCTCAAAACTTAACTACTAAGAGCCTACTATTGACTGGAAGCCTTATGGATAACATAAACAGTAGGTTAGCACATATTTTATATGTTATAGATATTATATACTGCATTTGTACAGTAAAGTAAGCTAGAGAAAAGAAAATGTTATTAAAAAACATAAGGAAGATAAAATACATTTATAGTATTTATTGAAAAAATCTGCATATAAGTGGATCCCCACAGTTCAAACCCTGTAATTGCCTTTAAAACGGATGTGTAACTTAGCAAATTTTATTACTAACAGTTTGCATTTATGCTATAATCAATCTGTTATCATGTCAAATTTAAATCAGTAGAATTTTTATTCTAATTACTTATCGGAATTTTGAACATTATCTATTATGAGGTAGCAGAAATCACATATATCTGTATGTATGAATAAAAAATCACGTTTTCTTGTTAAGAGTTTTTAGAACCATGGGATAACAAATTTGATGTGGGTACTTCGTTCATTCATTTGTTTATTTATGGTACTGGTTTGATATTAGTACTTGTTTAAATCAACAAACTGCACTAAACCTGGCCTTGGATTGTTACAACACTTTTCTATCATAAAATCTCTTACAATTTCTTCTCCCAGAAATCTATAATTATGAGTAATAATGTCCTTGTCTTTTGATTTTTTCCTTTCTTATGTAAATAATAGGTAAAAATTTTTACTTTAATTGCTTTGGATTTTTATGTTCTTATGGACACTTCTACGTGAGGCTAACACTTTCCTTGTCCAAGTGCAGTCGTCTGATGACAAGGGATATTCTGATGACAAGCCACCACCCTGTACATCAGTGGTTTGCAGAGCTTAAATGCAAGACAGGTGTTTGGTTTATCTCCCATTAAAATCTGCTTCTGCTTCTAAGATAAGCAGGGAACACACATTGTAACTTCTAAGCATAGCAGTGTATGTGCTCAGTGTCTCCAGGACAGAATCCCCTTTTCTCTCATTTCTTATAATCACAATTTTGCCATAATAATTGATGTTGAATAACATAAAGGATTCTGGCAGGACATGTGAGATAACCTTTAATTGAACATGTGGCACATGTAGATACTATTTGTTAATATAGATTTTAAATTATTAACACATCAAACATTAACCAAAGTACTATTTATGCCCATATCAGGGCACCGGTATAAGACTGGTTTTACTAAAATGATTCATAGTCTCTTATTATTTAAATATAAATTGAATTTACATAAAATGGCTTTAAGCTAGTTAATCTAAATATAAGGATAAGGTTTCCAGAGACTATGGGGATATTGCTAAACGTATATTAAGCATTCTTTGGGGACCAGGATTACAGTTACATTTAGTAATATGCTATTATATAAAGCAGAGAGGATAAATCTAAATGATAAAGGATCAACTTAAATTCAGATTTATTAATTTAATGTATCTTTCTAGCTAAAATGGGAAAATGAAAAGCAGCGTGATGGCTTTTTTTTCTGTTTGAGAGAAATCTAAAGGAAATGTTGGTTTTCTGTTCTTTAGACCCTCTCCTGGGAAGTCAATATAAGCCAATTTGAATGTTGTTAAGGCAAATTTGCTGATTAATACAAAGGATTAAACATCCAAATTATTAATATGCTTTTTTATTGAAAGATGTTCAAAGGAAGCCTTCTCGACAGTCTCCTAAGACTTGGGAAAACAATACAGCGGGAGAGATTAGAGCTACTGGAACCTTTGTTCAAAGGTAGTTAGATTCCTCTACTCGACACCGTCAAATCTGGAACCATGGCATTGCCCAGTTAATTTGCTTTTATATATATATATATAAAAATCCACTTAGTTTTCATTTCCTACCCAGTGAAAAAAATGGAAGCATGCTCTTTGCAACTTTTTTTTTTCTTACCTATTTGTAATTTCTGTTCTTAATTTTTTGAATGAAGTTCATTTGCTCCCTTTTCCAATTGTCAAAGTAACATCCTCAGGATAGACTATCAGCAGGAAAAAAAGAAAAATAATGTTCACGCATGAATATTTCTACCCTCAGAGGTTGTCACTGGCTGTTAGCAAGTTGGTATATTTCATGCCATTTTGTTTAGCACGGTTGAAATTGTCCTATAGTTAGATGTTTTAATCATGCTTTTTTCTCATAACATTGAATTAAAAATCTTTTCATAATATTTTCAACACACCAAACATTATCTATCTACATATCTATTGTGTATGTCTATAATAATATTCTAAGTAGGTTGTGCCTTTGGTTTATATTGGGCCACTCAAATTTGATAAAAAACTTTGAGATTTGGTCATCGTTTATTTTCTTAAATAGCCAACTGGGTGCTCTTACTTTGTACAATTTTAAGTTACTTAAAAAATTTTGTTAAAGCAAAAGTTTAAACTACCCATGCATTCCATCCTGAGTCTCACTTCTGAAAACTTTCATTTTAGCCACTCATGTATTGCACACATGACTTTTCTTTAACTAGTTATACATATCACATTCTTTACAAGATTCCCCTTTCAAACCTCTCTCTGTATGGAGTTACACTTTTGGCTGTTTCATACCAATATCTTTTTTCTCTCCTTAAGAATAGTCAGCCTGTAGCATGTGCCATGGACACAAATGATTAGCTATACTATATCCTATTCTGTTGTTGAGGAAAGATTTGGAATTATGTTTGGTTACTCCCAAAATGTTTGCGGGTCAACATGGATTTTTATGAAATGCACTGGACTAGTTATTGGCCAGCAAACCGACAAACTAAAAGACCTGTTGAATTTAAGTAAATGAACTAGTCAGCCAGAAAATCCCTTTTCTTTCTTTAATTAAAAAACAGTGATGCATATTGCAAAAATTCTTCAGTACTTCATGTAATGTGATATGTGACATTATGAAACCTCAGTTTGTTTTTCTAAACCTGTGCATTGCATAGACCAAAGGCGGGCCTGCAGCTTTAACCTGATGACTGATGTGGTCCTGCAGGAAACCAGCAATAAAACCATTGCTCACAGCAGTCAGTGGGAGCCGACCATTTTTAGGTCAGCGATGCCGTTTAAATTGGTCTACATTGGTAGTGTCACTATGGGAACGATTCTCACTGACCCACTGTGGACCATCGGATTTTCCTTATGCTGACTAAGATCTCTCATCTGATATTTTACTAGATGGGATTTTAAATAGGGAACTCCTCAACTACAGGCCTTAGCGAGTCCAATGTCTAGTGCAAAATCTAGAACCTATGGTATGTCCTAAATAAATAGTTTGTGAACTAACACCAATCTATTCACAATTCTTTCAGAATTTCAAAAAGAGATGGCTTTTAGAAAATGGCTTTCTTTATTGTTAAAGGTTTGTGTCTCTTTCCACTATAGATGTGTTATTAAAAAAATTAAGAGCGATACGGGCCAATTCCCATGTTAAACCTTGCTAATGTGAGGGAGATAGGTGTTAAGCATTTAAACTCACCTAAGGTAATTCGCTTTATTTATTTCCATTTTGTTCTACAATGAGACAGATGGTATGCTGTGAGGTTCATAGCCTCTTTTCAGTGGCACACAGGTTACATGGAGCTGTGATACTCGACGTGTTGTCCATGGACTGGTGCTTGTCCACAAACTGCTTGTTACCAATTCTGCAGCAAGATCAGTGGAGAAATTCAGCGTCAGTGAAAAGAAATATTTTATAGCAACTGGACATTGTCAAAATACCCTAGCATCTTAGTGGACTCATCTTCTTGAATATGATATAGACCAAAAAGAGTAGTTCACTGACGTCAAAAATGAATTGGAAATTAGAACAAACAAAACTGGTCGTTTGCCACAAGATGGTTTGAGAATACTGATCTAGTGTATTTAGATGTGCAAGCTCAACATGACAGTCCGCTGTACTTCATGTATTTTCTGGACCTGGCGGTTGGTTGATAATTCCTGGAGATCTGAATGGTAGACTCGTTCATGACAGTGTCCAAAGCTTGCCTATATACTGTCGGTCCTTGAAGGCTTCTGATCCTCCTCTATGAGTCCATTGTCTAATAATGGTTATGTGACTTCAGGAAGAAAGCACCTGGCCAAATTCACTATAATACTTAATATAACATGAAGCTACTAAAGAATCGTATAGCTAGTTCACTGAGGAGAAGTTTATACATGGCTACCTGATGCAGATAAGTCTTAGTCCTAGGGTGTGTTCCCCCTTTTGTGTGAGTGAGTGTATATATGTGTGTTTGTGTGTCTTGTGGTGGCAGCAGGCATAGAGGGGTCTGCTAACAGCATGACCATCTCTCATGACAGAAGCTACCTGGTTGTATCGTTTTGTTCAAGGCGATATTGGAAATCAGACTACAATTTGGATTAATTCACAATAACAAAAACTGTGGAGGCAAAATATCATAATATCATGGAATATATACTGGGGGTGCCAAAAAAATGTATACAAGTGGACACTTTGGTCAACGTTGATCAAGAAGTAGTTGGCTGTAATTAGAAGTGTCTGGATGCTGATGGTAACCACTTTGAGCACCTCTTGTAACTGCAGAAGTCAAACATGACTTGTATCCATCTTTTGTTATTGGCATAGGTTGGTATTACAATTTTAATACAGTTTTTCTTTCTTAAAATATGTATACCTTTTTTGGCACCCTCTGTAGCTACAGTAGGTGCTCATGATCTGAGGGCAGGATGGGAGTGGTTGGTTCTTCAGTTACAGGCTCACTTGTGTTCTAGAGGGAAGGGATTTCCAGTGAGCCCTCTGCCTTGGGAGTTGGTTACTGATCATTTCTCATATTATATGACTGGCAGTGCTGGATCTTCATTTTGGCCCACAGACAAAGCTTTGGACTCTCATGCTTAGAAGTTCGGTCTCAATTAGTGTGCAGGAGCAACACCAAGGATGTTGCATACTGTTCTTCCTACTGCAGACATCTGTGAGCAAACACATCCACCTCTCTGATAAGTAGGCAGTGTTGGCCAGATCAGAATTTTTGCATCGCTGAGCAGTTTCCTTGTTTAATTCATGTTCTGTTAAGTACTATATACTTTGGTTATAGCAAGGGAAAATTTATCAAAAGTGAAACACTCCATGCTTTCTTTAGTGATAACTTAAATAAACATCATCTCTTACAAATATCTAAGTGTAATCACTTTATGCAAACAGCTCATAAGGGACTCACATTTCTGACCTATGAAAAAATAATTAATGAAAGTACTGTTATTTAAAAGAAACTCAAACATGTCACCCTGTTTCCATAACCTTGTGAGGATTTTCATTTTCTGTATGAATTTTAAGTAATATAACAGACGAACCTGGGTTGCCTCTACTAATTTTTTTCCAATGTAATCAGGATTCTGTTTCAGAAGTGTCACAGGCTGGGTCCCCCAGGAGGTAGACTTGGAGACAGATGAATGAGTAAGAAATGTACTAGGAAGTACTCCTGGAATCAAACCTGTGGAAGGGAAGGAAGCAGCATAGGGCAGTGGCAGAGCTAGATATATGATTCAGTTGAAGCTGAGATGGGCCTTCTGAGGCTTGGGGTTGGGCCTTTATGGTACCGTGTTGATCATTTTTGGGGAGATGAACTACTCTGAGAAGAGGATCTTGGGGACGGAGATTTTTTCAGACAAGGCTTTTCCTGAAAAAGGCTGATAACTGAAGGCTGTGTCCTGGTAGCACTTCCAGCATCTGGTGGACTAATTCCTTTTAGTACTAATGGGGGATCTGGGCTGCGTATCTCAGTTGTGTGGGCTGTGTACCATTCAAATGCAGCATATATTGAAGTCCCAACCCCCAGTCTTTGGAATGTAACTGCATTTGGAGATAAGGCCTTTAAAGAAGAGATTAAGTTAAAATGAGGTCTTTAGAGCCGGCTCTGATTCAGTCTGACTGGTGTTTTTATAAGAAGAGCAAATTTGGACACATGGGGACACCAGATACGTGTACTCACAGAAAGATGACCATGTGGGAGCACAGTGAGAAGGCGGCCATCTGGAGAGAGGCCTCACAAAGAGCAAAACCTGTCAACACCATGAACTTGGACTTCCATCCTCCAGAACTATGAGAAATAAGGCCATTCAGTCTGTGATATTGTATTATTCCAGTCCTAGCGAACTAAAGTCCTCAGTATGCTCTAAATGCAGCCACATAGGAAAACTTATATCATGAACTTGGTTTGTGTCATCAGGAATTCTGAGATAAATTAAAACTCTCTTCTTGTGGTTTCTTATAAGTATTAGGAGAAACCTAACTAGTAGCTCTCTCTCTTATTTCTAGAGTAGCTCCATTGATCCCATGTTGGTTTTGCAGAGATAACTTACCCTAATGTGTCATCAATCAGTAATTTATTCAGTTCCTGAAGTATGAGATCAGCATTCAATTCTTAACGAAAAAGCTGAATATATTACTTGTATAAGAAACAGAGAACTACATTTGTTAGGCACAGTCTTTCCAAACAAGGAAGACTGCTGAGCTTGTATAGGTTTGTTGGGAAGCATGGAGTTCAAGTATTGGTGAACATTCAGTGGTATGAATGAATTAACTCAGTTGGAGAAGCTTGGTCACTGGGGTGGGGGTGTTGTTGATGGGCTGAATTTCAGAGGTATGCTCATTGAAGTGAGGCTGTTGATTGGCTAGCTGTAAAAAGCAGGAGGATGACACTGATTGGCTGGCTTTCAAAAGCATGTTCACTGAGGTGAGGTATTAATGGAGCAAACAAATTTAATCCAGTTCTGGTTATTACTTTTTACCATGACTCTAAAACAATCAACCTCTTCCAGGAGTGTGGAAAGAGTGACTTGCAAATAGTCAGTATCAACAAATATTTGCTGAACTAATTGAAAAGTGAAAGATATCAAATGGGCCTTTAAATACATGGGTCTGGATTTCAGGGGAGAATCTGAGTCTTCAGGAGTCAATATTGTATATTTGGGGTTTAAAGCTTGATTCTGGACAAGATCACCTTGGGAGTATGTGGAGAAGAAAGAGAAGTGTGAGAAGTGATCCCTAGGGACATTCAGGGTTTTGCAGAGTTTTCTTCCCTTTAACGCTGTAGTTTATAACCTCAGTAGTTTGAAAATTCAAAAATATTAATAAAGATATAAAATGAATTGGCATATAGCCTGTTTACTTATGGCAATTCCCTGTGGTTAGGTTGCGTTCTTGTGACCATCCTCCATCCAAAGTTGCTGAGGACAAAGAAATAAGAAGAGCGATCCCTTTTGAGCATTGAGATAAAACTGAGTAAATAAGAAAGGTCAACAAGTGTTTTTCCACCTTCCTCGGCCCAAGTTGGAGCAGGAATATAAAGTTGATTGGAAGAAAATGTTCTTTCCAGAGAGCAGAGATTGTAGGAAAACAGTGTTAGCACAGAATGCCTTTCTTCCACGAATAATGAAGGGTAGCTTTGAGCTCTCTCTACTCCAAAGGAATGTTCCAACGTATCTCTCAGGAAGCCTGGGGGGCAATTCTGGAGTGCAAGGGGCTGGTGCCCACGTCTTGGTCCAGGAATGTCTCAAAGGCAGGAACCCATGGTGTGGTTCTTCCGATCTTCTAGGAACTGCAGCCTGGGACAGTGGGAGAACATGGCTAGGAATAGCCTGAGTCTTCACCAGCAGGTGGAGCAAGGATAGATGAGGTTTCCTGGGAGTCCAGGATGAACTTTTGAATTAGAGAAGGCAGCATGTGTTTTCACCCTCTACGCCCACCCCACCAGATTGAGTAAATTAAGGAAAAATCATCCTCAGTGGGACACACGAAGACTTATAACTAGATTGAAGGGAAGGAGGTGTCACTGCCTCCATTGCATTACCCATCCCAGGAAACTGCAATCAAATGTCACATTAGAGAGCCAATACAATGTTATGTCAAATAAAATAAAATAAAATAAAATAAATAAAATAATAAAATAAAATAAAATGTATTCTTAAACTGAATTTACTCAAATGCAATGGATTAAGTGAGTAGGCCTTGAGATTTAGAGCAAATATAAAAGGAAATGATCTTGACAGAGATGCAAAATTGACCAGGGTGAAGAACATTGTGGAACAATGGTTAGAATTCTTAGACCCTGGTTTTTTGTTTTTTGTTTTGACATTAGAACAGTGCCTGATATATAGTGAAAGCTCAATAAACATTTGCATCTCTTTCTAAATAACCCTTTAAGTTATCCAGAAGTATAAAAAATGATCTGAGAATTAGAATGTTCGGTTTGCTTTTTTATTTTTGAAGTAGGCTTTTGAAACACACTCCATAAACAGTATATGTGAACAAGCAAATTTTTATTTGCAAAATATGAATTTTGTGAAGACTCATACGACTCTGGGTGGTGAACACACAATGTGATATATAGATGATGTATTACAGAATTGTACACTTGAAACCTGTGTAACTTTACTAACCGTTGTCACCCCAATAAATTTTAATAATAATAAAAAGAGACTCATAAGAACCAAAGAGAAGGCTGGAAGGAATCACGGTGCTGACTTTATGCCATTGCGTTAAATTTAACAGAGGATAAGGGTGAGATGAAAGTTGCTTGTGCTGGGAGCAGGAATAAGAGGGACGTGGGACATGGTGTTGCAGGAAGTCAGTGGTACCTGGTGTAAGGTGCCTAAATTTAGGGAAGTGGGAGCCATTTGGAGAAAATGCTGACTATTCTATGTCACCAGCACCAAGGAGGCTAACAAACGTTTGTCCGTTTTCATTCAGATGAGCATTGCACGCGACCGGCCTGAGCAGTCCCTCTAGCTGATCTGCTCACTTCTGCCTGTTGATTTGCCTCTCAGGAGAAGCTTGCATGTTGTCCACAGATTGCCCAGCAGAGGGGATGCATTCCATGCCACAAATTTTGATGAGTTCCACCAAAACTCCCCATGTTGCCTTCCCCTTTTCCAGTGCGCAGGCCACACTGCAAAATCGGTGACACCTATGACATCTGGACTGGTGGTGGCACTGGGGAAGGAAGGCTGATAGCACCAGTTTGATGGGAATAGATAGAGTAGGGGAACTCATCTCCACTACATGTTAAACTAATTCCTATTTTATCTCCTTACGCTTTTTCTTAACTGCCACCCCTTTTCATCTCCACTATAAAAATCTTACCAATCTTTCAAAGGACCACAAAGTCACCTGTTCTTGACTCTTGTACTGGCTTAAGCAAAGAAAGGAGTTTGTTGGCTCCGTGAATCAAGGCAGAGGATGTTTAGGGATAAAGATGGACCTTTGCAACCCAGGGTTCAAGTGCTGGCATAACCTTCAATCTGCATCTTTTTTATAAATTTTTATTTTTTTTAAATTGGGGAGTTGGGGGATGGGAACAGACAAGTTGCTGTCCTTTTGTTCTTCAGTCTAGTTGTGG
>NW_017731848.1:1241093-1242900 GCF_001890085.2 Hipposideros armiger
CTGCAAAGAGACAGGAAATCTAACAGATTTTTCTATATCTGAATCGTTAAAAATGTCTTATAGTTGAGCATGGTAGGCTGAATAATGCATCCTCTCCCCACCCCCACCCCCCCAGAGATTTTTCCATATCCTAATCCCTGGAACCTGTGAATATGTTACTTTGTATGGTAAAAGGTATGCTGCTGATGTGATTAAGTTAAGGATTTTGAGATGGGAGATTATCCTAGATTATCTAGGTGGGCCCAGTGTAGTCATAAGGGTCCATATAAGAGGGAAGCCAATCAGTCAGTAGTTGGAGAAGTGGAAAAGGAAGCAGGAAATTGTTGGAATGATGCCAGGGAGGGCCACAGGCCAAGGCATGCAGGTGGCTTCTAGAAGCTGGGAAAGGCATGAAAAGGTATATTCTCAGAAATAAAGACTATCAACAGTGGAAGAGGTCATCTCTCCTTAAAAGTCACTAGATATACCTTTTAAACAATTTCCCTTTCAGTTTTCTCAAAATTAAATAGTATTTTCTTAATGATAAACTGAATACCCTGAGTACCAAAGAGATAGGAAATAGGAAAAGCTATATCTCCTTATAATAAATGCCAAGCAGCAAAACCCTGGTGGCTCAAACCTAGGGAGATGTCTAATGGTGACAACAACAGCTTGCGATACATTCACAAGAGACACTTTTTAGGCAAATATTAGCCTGAAATGTAATCTCTTGCCCAAATCCAGGGCTGTATGTATTGCTTTCCCCAAACTACAGGGCACCCAGTGGAGAAAAGGAGTCATTTCTCTGACTAGCTGTGAGCAACTGCCGGGGCACACTGAATTGGAGAACAATTGCACTTCTTAGATCCCAGCATTGGACTGTGCTGGGCAGTTGCCAATGAGATAAAACTTTCTGTACAGCTAAAGAATATTTCATGTTAATACTGACTGAGACCTTTGTTCCACATAATCATGACATCCCTTGAATAACCAGAGTAATGCAGAAATCAAAGTACGTTGAGTCAGCTTTAATTTCTTGGCAAGCATGACTGAACAAATGGTGTTAGCAACTTTTCACAGCTCACTCAACCTCTGAGAGACAGAAAGAACATCTAAGCTCTAGACACTTATTTTTTGTTCAGGAAACAAGCTTTCCAAAAGAAGTTCTCCCAGAAATGTAACAACAATTATGTTACTTAACATATAATTATAAAATTGACCCTTGAACATTGCAGGGGTTATGGATGTCGACCCCTATGCAGTTGAAAATCCGCATATGACCTTTGAATTCCTAAAAACTTAACTGTATAATATACTATATTCTTATAACAAAGTAAGCTAGAGAAGAGAAAATGTTATTAAGAAAATCATAAGGAATGGAAAACGCATTTACAGTATTTATTGAAAAAATCCACATATGTGTAGACTTGTGCAGGTTAAATCTGTGTTGTTCAAGGGTCAACCGTATAGTGATTTCTTTTGTTATTTCAACTATCTCATTTTTTTTCTGGGATGGCTGCCTAAAAACACAGTTGTCCATGCATGAGTATTAATATTATCATTGTCCTGCCTCATAATATGGCTTGTATTCTTATACCTGAGTTCTGCAGTTCATTTACAAATCATTTTAGTTAAAAGTCATTACTTTTGTAGTTTCTAATTAGTGTTTTAAAATTCTGCATAAAATTATTTTTAGAACACAAAGTTCACAATTTTAGACACTTATTAAGCGCATTTATATAACAGAGTCTGAACTAGGCATTTATATTGGGTTATCGGAAAAGTCATGATGTATTTTTTGTTTTTCATTGCAAAAAGGCGTTATGAC
>NW_017731848.1:1244894-1247722 GCF_001890085.2 Hipposideros armiger
TTTTTGTTTTATTGATGTTTTTTTTTGTTGTGAAAAAACTTTTAAGTTTGATGTAGTCCCATATGTTCATTTTTTTCTTTTATTTCCCTGGCCCGCAGAGATGTATCAGTAAAAACATTGCTCAGGGTAATGTCTGCAAATTTAGACCCTATATTTTCTTCTAGGAGTTTTATGGTCTCAGTTCTTATACTTGCAGCCTTTTGTTCCACCCATATGGTTAGAATCCCCACTGTTTTTCACAGCCAGATGTTTTTGGGGCTCCTCTTCCTGGCACTAGTACTCTGGGCTCAGTGTGGGTCTGGGATCCCTTGCTCTTCTTGGGGGGAACTTCTATGGTTAAGATATTACTTCTATTTCTCAAGTGCCACATGGAGGTTTGGGGCCAGCCCGTTTCACATCTCTGCCCCTCCTACCAGTCTCGACATGACTTCTTTATATCTTAGTTACAAAACTTCTGTTCAGTTAGACTTCAGATGATTCCCCAAGTTGATTGTTCTGTAATTTGGTTGTAATTTTAATATATTCATGGAAGAAAACAGGCACAGTATTTATCTACTTCACCATCTTTGATTTCTCTATACTTCTTAATATTATGGTTTACTTGGGTTTTTAACTATATCTGGAGTCAATTTTGGTGTTGAATTATTCTAGAATAATATCTATTCTGCCTTTGTTTTAAAATTAATTCTTCTAGCTTCTCAACTTGAATGTTATTGAATTGTTTTTAACGTCAATTTAATACAAAAGTATATAAATCTATGAATTTTCTTATGAGCAATTTTTTTACCGTATTCCCAAATCATTGACATGTTAATTATAATCGTGGTTAATATATACAATGTATCATTTTAGTTTTCGTTTCATATTTGTCTCTAAATATGTTGTCTCACATTAAAAAACGTCAACAGGCAGAATAATGTATATCAAAGCCTGATTATCTGCTTAATATCAGTAAGAACACAAATTGTTTCATTGTGTCATCCCATTTTAGTGTCAGCTTCATCTTGAGATTGTCTCTATTCTTTCTCAGAGCTGGATGCTTTTTTGCTCACATTCAGCAAGATAGACTGAGAGAATATCTAATGTAACCATGGTCCTTTCCTCCATATTGGATGGATTATGGCCACACAACCACTCCTGGAATAAAAGCAGGCAATAAGAGCAACGACCAGTCTTTGGCGTGCTCAGACTAATCAGAACCCATCCTCAATTTGAGAATAGAGCCAGCTTTCCCTAGAACACAAATTTGTTTAGAGGTAGTGGGGATACACTATAATATGGGGCAGAAAGGAACGGGAATAAGATGCTGGTTAGGAACCCTCCTTAGTCTTTTTCATCAGTTTATATCTTTCATGTTATTTTATGTGTGTTTTATTATTTTTCTTAATCACTGGTATGTGAGTACCTTTTATATTAAGGATAGGTATTGAGCTGCAATATATGCTTATTTTTCTTAATTTACTTAATGTTAATTTTTTTATGATTTTTTTTCACCTGGAAAAGTTTGTAATTTTATATAGTCAGATCCATCAATTAGAATTTCTTCTATTTTATTACTTTGTAGGAATTTTTTATTTTTTATTTTTTTATTAATAGATATTTTCTATATGGGTAGTTCCCATAAAAATTATTTTGGTGTGTGATATGTAATGACATACCCATTTATTTTGTTTTCCAAATTGTTAATCAGTTACCTGGTTTCATCTATCCATCCTTTATCCATTTGGATTTTTCAAGTGAGAACAGGAGGTATTTAAAATTTTTAAATATTCAGTGAGAATGCCACAGAATAATTTGTGATCTGTTGTGAAAGATAGTTCAGACTATTAATGTTCAAAGTTCATTTTCCAGGCATTTTATAGCCATACAGGGAAATAAAGAGCAAGAAAACTAAAATGTGCAGAGTACCTAATGTGTGCTCTGTGATTGCTATATATTATCTTCTTTAATATTTGCAGCACTTCTTTTTGGACTAGTTATCATTCTCATTTTATGGATGAGGAAACCAAAAGGTAATCTAAGTTTTCCAGTCTTATAGACAGTAAATGGGGAGGTAGGAGTCAATAGCTTATAACTTTTTCACCTTTCACTTTGTAAGAGGTAAGCAAAAGATACCAGGGCTGTCTAATGTTGAAATATTTAAGGGTATTGAAGCCTTGTTACATAAGAGTCAGTAAGAAATTTGTGAAGAATCTAAATTTTAAACCATCTTCTTGAAAACAGTTGTGGAACTTTTTCTTTTACCCATTTCTGACTCATGCCTTTGGTAGCTGAAAAGTTCTCATTTGGTAAGCAACTATTATTTCATTGCCATGTCTCCCCACCTTACCCTTCTTGTAAGGTGAGGTATTCATGATTATCCATGATAATTTTGGCCTTCATAATATATTGGAACAGTCTAAGGGTTCAGTGATTCATTACCTCCCAAATCACTGTTCAATCCAACACTATAAATGATTTTATTTTCCTGATGGCAATGAAGTGGCTAAAGAGTTGTTACTCTTTCTGGATAAAAAGCATGACAGAAATATGATGGTCTTAGGCATAACTTTTACTTTGCTTCTGGAATAGGTAACATTCCATTTCTTGGAGTAGGTGAATATAAGCATCTGTAATATGAAGGTCTAAAAAGATAATAAATTCACTTTCGATACCTCTGTCAGTTTCAATGCAAATATCTGATATATTCAAATGATATAAGAGACTGACCTTTTTATAAGTCAATTGCCTATTGATTCCATGGTGAGGGTCACTAATATGTGATACCATTCCTGGAATGCTAAAAAGAAGGAATTCTATGAAATCAATTGAGTTAATGTAAAAAAAAA
>NW_017731848.1:1251792-1255810 GCF_001890085.2 Hipposideros armiger
TTTTTTTCCCCCCAGAACAAATATTAGATTTTTTAGCATTTAAAATGTTAACTTTTATTTTAGCTATGAAATATATTTTGGAATTTTCATGTATTAGAGGTTTTAAAGATTTTAAACACTTGTTGTTGTTCCCCTCCCTTTTCCTCACCAACAGTAACTCATAATAAATATAAGAAAACAACAAAATTTGAAGAATAGTTTTATGGTCTCTGAATTTTACATAAATCTTTATAAAACAATTAGGCTTCCTGAAAATGAGCCATGGTTCCAACCATGGTTCCAACTACATCAGGAATAATGTGAAAATACAGCAAAATCTAAAGTGTTTGAAATGTCTGCTATTACTCTAGTTATTTTTGATATCCCGTATGGTCACATCAAGTGTCTTCAATAAAGTATCTGAACCATCAAAGCCAATTTGGCTCATTCGGTAGAGAGAATAAATTCAATTATATTCTTAGCTCTAGAGCAAATATTGGAAAAGAGAGGAAAAGCATTACCCTAGCGGCAGTTACGGGAATGAAATCTGATTGCTTGTATAATTTTCAAAGAGTAATTCTGAATTGTTCAGGACACATTTTATGTAAAAATAGTTTATCTACACATGTATAAGATTAACATGTGCATTCAATTGGGATAATATATGAACAGGAGAAAACTTGTTTTTTTTTTTTCCTGACAATTTAAGGTAATACTGTGTGTGTGTGTGTGTGTGTGTGTGTGTGTGTGTGTGTGAGAAAAGAATTTTTTGCTAATTTAGCAGTTCAAGGTACGTGACTTTTATACTTTTTAAAGTTATACATGATGTAACTTTTTAATTCAGTGTTTTTTTTTTACACTTTTAAATACTACTTATAGGTTTTTAGCCCATATGTGAAACAAGGTAAATTAGAAATGTTATTATAATTTAAAATAAAATTAAAAATATTATTGATAATAATTGTTTTTTTAATCATTTTGAAGGATTGTATTGTTTTTAATCTTTTAACCAAAATATCCACTTCTGCTTGGTGAGCCATAGCCAGAGTTGAAAGATGTTCCCATTTGCACATTTTTGTTAGTGAACTATTTCCACAGTAATTGTATGTCGCAATCAGAAAAATCTCAGCGGTCCACCAAAATAACCCTTTTTGGGTTCACCAGATGTGTGTCTGGGTTGATTCTGGCACTATTCTCCCTGAGTCAGCTGGGGTTACTCTATTTCATGCGTCTCTCAGCAGGTTAATTGTGACGATGGCAGAGATGTAAAAAAGAATGCCCAACCTGGACTAGCACATATCACACTTCCACTTGTGTCATGTTTGCTGGTATCTCATTGACTAAAAGAAGTCTCAAGGTCAATCCCAAAGTCAAGTGCTAAGAATATATCTTCTCCCAACAATGAGGCCATGACAAGGGAGTTGTATGCAGAAAGGGGTGAAATACTGTGTCCCACAAATCAATCTGCCACATGTAGTTATTGCTACAAAATTAGGAAAACTAATTTAGAAGGACATCACTTACGGCAGAAATTGGCTGAGTCAAATTGTTTTAGATATGCTGGAGGGACACTTCCAGTTCTATGCTAAATGACAATACAATGAGTATGTCACATCACACCTGGAGCTCTGAATGTTTGTTAATGTAGAAGGTAATAGTCAAGTGCTTCATAGCTCAAACTGTAATGGATTTGGTTTTGAGGAGCATTTCTTTGTGTTCTGTGAAGCATTTGAAGTTATTTAAAAACATTCCATTGGTTACTTTCCCTAATGAGTAAGTAATTACTTTCTTTATTGTCCAATCTTCTTAACAAAGTCTAGCCTCAAAATTATGATTTTTTTTTCTACTTGGAAGTGAAAACTTTTAGGCCATTCAAGGGAATTCATCACTGATATATATACTCTGGCATTAACAGGGTGCTGAAAAACAGTTTTATTCCCTCATTCCCAAACCTGTATGCACATTTTTTTCTCTTAATAGCCAGCATACTGTAGCAGAAAAAAAGCAGGATCTCATATTACTGCCTATTTTTTNAGGATGGGTGCCATAGAAATTCAATTAGCTAACATCACTTTCATTAGGATATTGAAGTAGCTCAGATTATTATAATGTCTGAGTGCAGAATAACTTCTATTGCCTGCTTATAATAGAGAAAAAACTGGAGGAGAGTGTCTAAACTTCTCTTTTATCCCATCTCACCCCCACCAGACAAAGAAACTTAAAACTAAAACTAAACCAAAATCAATCAAGCGAACAACGTCTCTAACTTTCAGAATCCCATCTTTCTCATCCTGACCTTGCTGTGGTAGGCAGTGGTGATAAACAGGCCTCCGTCTAGAGGTCTTTAATTGCTTCCACTATTCCAGCCACAGCTCCCTAACTGTGTGCATGAATCACTGCATTATGTTACTACAGGGACACACACACACAAGCCAAACAGAAAAACTTAAACTTAAGAACACTGAACTACCTTCCCACCAGGCATTTGTGATTCTGACTTAGAAGAACAGAGGAAGCCGTCACCTTAATAGTAATTAAACCTTTATCTTGAAAATAAATTTGGCATGTAAAGACTTCAAAGCATTATAGAGATGATCCAAATAAATACATTTGGAGAGACTTGACACACAGCCATAATAACTTTTGGTCTTTGAAAGATTTGTGACAAAAATGTACCAGAAATATTTTATAATTCATCCCTTAATTGAGATTTGTCATCTTGACTTATAAATGTGAATTTTTGCTTAGGAACAAATGATAAAACATTTGTTCATGGATCTATGACTATAATAGAAACTGTGGTGTCTCTTTGGCCTTTAAAAAAAAAAGTATGAGTTTCAAAGCATTTCATTGAATAACTGAGGCTGTGAGATTTTACCTGAAAAATTTGACAACTTGACATACTGTCTCCAGAAACAAGAGATGTCTTCTTGGTTTTCAGTTTGGTTAGAATTCCTACAGTCTGTCAGCTACCTTTGTGGAAAAAGGAACTACATTTGGAAAGAAGTCAGAAAACCTCAGATTGTAATTGTTTTCCCTGCCAAAAAAAAAAAAAAAGAGAGAGAGAGAAAAGAGTTTTGCTGACACTTTGACAGCTGTGCCTTGTCATGGAGAAAAATCTTCAACAAGAAAACAAAGAAGCATTTATCCCTATTATATATTATGCTTTAGTAGTGTGCTTAATCTGTCTGTCATATCAAAAGCTGTTACATAATTTTAAATAACTCTAGCAAGTGGCAATGATATCAAAGTGGCTTCCCCCCCCCCTATTCTGGGATTTAAAAAATCATAAAAATGTTTTGCTTAGGGAAAAAAGAGAAGATAATTATAGATAGATCAATTTTGAGTATGTCAGGGGACAAAGTTATAAAAGAGGATGTTTTCAGTTTTGTAGGAGTTTATCCCTATAGGTGACACAGCTTTTTCATCATTTTCTGCAGTTAGTTGAAATAAAAACTTTGTTATGCTTTTACTCCTTCAAACTAAAGTCCAGAATTCCTTGTAATGTTGCTCATGACTTCTCTTCAAAAGCAGGAATTTGTATTTTGACAAAATGGTTTCCTGAAAAGATTGACCAGAATTCAAACTCTTTCTCTTGATATGGTATTAGGGAGGATAACTATGAGCATTTTGGAAAGTTAAAAATCATTGGACTCCTGCATTAAAAAGCTGACTTATATAGATTTTTTTGAGGTTGATTTATATAGATATTTCTGCAATGCTTTCAGAAATTAGAATGTATGTTAATAATTCTAGGTAAGAAAAGGCACTCTCCTTGGACCGATGTACTGGAACACTTATCGCAGTTTATCAAGTGGGTAAAATTTAAGTGTGACAGAGCTGCCCTCTCCAGAAGCTCAGCTGCGCCAGTCACATTACATTCAGTTCTTTTTCCAAAACTAAAGTAAATCGAATTTCCAGTGGCAAGAAAAGCAAGCTCAGTTACCAGGTTTGTCTTTCTCCCTACCCTAATCCTGTTACCAGAGTTCTTATTTAAGGGTATTACAGTGGGGGAGGGCCCTTTATGCTTTAGTCCAGC
>NW_017731848.1:1259985-1272554 GCF_001890085.2 Hipposideros armiger
AGTCTAGCCTCAAAATTATGATTTTTTTTTCTACTTGGAAGTGAAAACTTTTAGGCCATTCAAGGGAATTCATCACTGATATATATACTCTGGCATTAACAGGGTGCTGAAAAACAGTTTTATTCCCTCATTCCCAAACCTGTATGCACATTTTTTTCTCTTAATAGCCAGCATACTGTAGCAGAAAAAAAGCAGGATCTCATATTACTGCCTATTTTTTACTTTTCTATTGGGCAGCCTCAAAATACTTATGCTCTGGGGCACAATATAATTACATTCATATTTTTCACAATTTCCTTGTATGTTGAATCAAGATTAGGGGGCAATGCCAACTGTTCTCTATGATTAATGGAGTGTGGTAATTGGCATTAAGAAGCAAACTTTTAAATTTTAGTAGCTACACTCTTTATTGCTGTATTCATAGCTGCTGCTGCGTTAGTACTGATTGCAACATATTTTATCTTTTTCTATTCTACGTTTTGGTGCACAAAGAAATCATTAACTGAAGTGAAAAATCTCTTCTACTGTATCACAAGCTTTCAGCAACAGAAAAAAAACTGGCAAGTTTTCTCATAAATTCCTATCGCATAGGTGAAATGATGTTTCAAGTTCTGCCCATGGGTGGCTTTATCCACTTTACCTCTAAAGTGGAATTTCTTTGGCATGCACATACTTGCATTTTCAAATTACATGCTCTTGTTATCATATACCGTTCAATACTATCATTCAAGGAAGGAATTTTGCCAATAACTTGCTTTGTTTTCTTTCTGACTTTAATCTTTGCTATTAATTTTGTGTCTGCTTTTATAGTTTCTCAGCAATTGCATGATTCATGCCTGGTTTTGTCTGAGATGTTCAACTTTTGAATGTTGCCTTTATAATTGGGTCACACTCTTCTGTCATCAGCAAGCAAATAATCAACTTTGTAATGGAAAACATTGCTTTGTTCTCATCCTGGATGAAAAGATCCAGGTTTTCCCCATTGCGTATGAGAATTCATCACACAGATCCACTTGCGCTGGTCCAGTTTGATTCCCTTTGTGCATCTCCACTGGAATGCTGTTTACATTTATGTCATTATTCCATATTACAGTATTTATGGGGTCACTTTTATAGCTCCTTTTATGCTTCAGTAAAGTGCTTTTGAGTCACTGATATATTTTTGCGACAAAGTATATGTTGCAACCCAATAATAAAAACAGAAAATGCATATTTGGAAACACATTCAGCAGTGTGCAAGTAATATGACAATGTGGTAATCAAGACAGACTCAGTGTTGGCTGAAAACGATAAACTGACCAATGCATTCCTAGTAAAAAATGTACAAAGGAAGCATATTTTAAAAACGTAATAAAGCATGTAATGGTTTGTTCACTTTACATTTATTAAGTGTCAGTAAAAGTCATCAATAAACTATCAATAAAACATTTTCTTTTAGTCTGTGTGCCACTTCGTAGAATTCTACTGGTAGCTATTTATCTGTGTTACCCACTTTGAGAAACACTGCTTACTACTTAACTGATATTTAAGTAATATAGATTGTTAGTGAAGAGTTTTTTTTTTGTAAAACACTTCTCTGACTTTTTGTGCGTGTATATTTTTTAAAGTGGAAGTAAGGCTACACATTGTTAATCTATTTATTAATTAAATTTAATGCATTAACAAACATATAGCACTTTTTAAATGCCAGCAATATTCTGAGTGCTTTAAAAATATTAATTCATTTAATTATAAGACCACTATGAAGTATGAGGAGTGATAAAAATATACAGTGAATGTTTAAGTAAGAAAAAGTTTATTACTGTAAAACACTTAAAAGACCCATTGCATTAGTCCCCCTCAAAATACTCCCCCTCGCTTTGAACACACTTATCCCATCATTCTTGCCACTTTCTGAAGCAGTTCTGGAAGCCCTCTTTCATGAGTGTCTTTAATTGTGCTGTCGTGGCTACCTTGATGTCCTGAATTGATTCAAAACGTTTTCCGTTCATGGTCATTTTGACTTTGGGGAAGAGCCAGAAGTCGCACGGTGCCAGATCCAGTGAATAAGGTGGATGAGGACACACCACAATGTTTTTATTTGACAGAAATTGCTGTACCAGAAGTGATGTGTGACACGGAGTCTTCCCGTTGGAATAAAAAGATACAGAGAATGCTGCTGCCGAGTGCCATCCAACAAACAGAAAGGCAGGGATCTTCAATATGGGAAGCAGCTCATCGAACCTTAGTAACAGTGTGTGACAAGTTTATACTTGTTCAGTGTGGTCAGCTGGGTGTGAGTTATGGTTGAGAGGAGGTGTGTTTCAAAGTGTGCCATAAATCATCCTCCATCATGACAATACTCTGTGTCACACATTACTTCTGATGTATGGCGATTTCTGTCAAATAAAAACAATACGGTGTGTCCTCATCCACCTTATTCACCGGATCTGGCACCATGCGACTTCTGGCTCTTCCCCAAAGTCAAAATGATGCAGGATATCGAGACAGCCACAACAGTGCAACTAAACACACTCATGAAAGAGGACTTCCAGAACTGCTTCAGAAAGTGGCAAGAACAATGGGTGGGATAAGTGTATTCAAATTGAGAGGGTTATTTTGAGGGGGAGTAATGGCAATGTGTCTTTTACTGAAATAATTATTTTTTAATTTAAACATTTGCCGTATTGTTTGATCACACCTTGTATATACTTTTATTATTCCTGTTTTTGCAGATAAAGAAACAGAAATATGGATGGCTCAAGAAACTTACTTTGAAATATGAGAGTTGGGGATTCAACCCAAGCAGTCTGGCTTCAGATTGTCTATTATAAACATGGTTCTTTATTACAGTACTATTCTTTTGTAAATCTTCGAATGTCCAGTGTCTAGACACTTCCAATTGTTCTCATGAAGACTGGATGAGAGGAAAAACTGCTGCTTAAAAGTGACCACTTAGAATGAATTGCTGATACAATAGGTGAGCAGAAAGCAGTGAAAGCAGGTTTGAAACCAATAAGCCTAGATCGGTGCTATTTGATGGCTCTGGATTTGAACAGTGTGACACTTTACAATTTGGAAAGTGAGATAAAAGACTTTATTTGGTAAAATCAAGTGCCTGTTTAAACTCTTTGGTAGTGAAATTTTAGAAGAAATGAGGCTCAGATATGTAAATAAATGTTTCTTACACTTAATAAGAAAAGTACATAACCACAGTTCAAAAGGCTACTTTTGTAAATGAGAGAATAACAGGTATGTTCCTCTTTTAAATGCAAGGGACACAAGAAAAAATGTTGCAAGTAACCCTTTAAGTATTTATAGTTTTAATATGTATCCTTGGCTGCATTTTTTGTTTGTGCTTGGATAATTTCACTTAATGAACTAAAATGCTAATTATCTTTATTTGATATTACTTTTCTTATCTATATTTCAACACACACACCTATGAGATTTGACAAGATTTCCTTAAACAGTTTTACCTATCATGGTAATATAATGTTTCACAAGAACATAATTAGTTCAAGCTATATGGTATATTAGTTATGATTCAAACTGTGCATTTAACGTGACATGGCTAAATAATAAAATGAGAGCACGTGCATGCACTTGTTGCTTGAGAACTCATTTTCGCTATTTCGGTGTTCTTTCCTACAAATGTGGGAAAAGCAGTGATAAATTAAGATACTGTTTACTCCTCTATTGGAAATTTCTAATTTTTGGCTTTATATACATTATTTTAGTTAAAGCCCTAAGTGACCCAGAGAAAAGAAAAAAAAAAATCTTTGACAAAAACATCAGGAACTCTAACTCAGCCAACCAAATTTACACATGTAAGCATGTATTCTTTCCTAAACTAAAATTGTATTCCATATTTTACGACTAGGCTAAGAATGATCGGAAATTTCATTTTACTTCCTTGATGGCAAGGGCCTCTTATTCATCACTATCCCCAAGGACCTAGAATAATGCCTGACACACAGTAGAGAATCCAAAATTGAATGAATGAATAATGAATGCAAGGAAGCAGGCTAAAGGGCTTTTCAAATTAAAAGGTGTGTTATAGCATCACAAAAAACTCTCTTTAAAGTCTACTAATTTTAAACAAAAAATATTAAGGACTCCTGGGCTTTATCTTGTCACCTTGCAGAATAGTCTTCCCCCCCTCCCCCTCCAAGAAAATGAGCTCTTATGGTTGAGGACTGCCAGCAAACTCAAGGGGCTAAGAAGCTTTCCTGAGCCCTTAATTCCCTTCACAGAGTTAGGTTTTGCTAAATTAGCTATTAGGGAAGTGCAAAGAGAAGCATTTTCAGAAATATGGATTTCTATTGTCAAGTGCAGTGAAAGAATAAATGGGAATAGAAATGTGTAAACTGTAGGTTTCTCAGGGGTTTCCAAACTTACCTACCCGCTTGTTATGGGGAACTCAGACAAAGCACTAAAAAAAGTTCTGATCAGAAGAGGACACTTTGTTTTAGGACATTAATAAACATGAAAACAAATAAAATCCAAGGAAGAATTTAGCAAAAATCTTGGTTGCATGTACGAGTATATGCTCTTTAAAAACTATGATAAATAACATCCATCCATAGAGCTGCAGTGCTGAAAAATGCCTACAGAATATTCAGTCTTTTGGAGAGAGTTGATGGAATCTGGTAATCTATGTTATGCAGCAATTGCCTGTTGGGCTTATCAAATTTGTTTATTTAGTCAAAGTGGAAAGAGTCTATAGTAATGCTTAGAAGATAATTAAGGTTTCCTACCCAAATCAATAAGGAAAGATAAAGGAATGGAGATTAGTTGGTTCAGAAGATAAGTCTGAAAGGTGATGATGTCAATCTTTAAGCATATAGAGAATTATCAGGCACAGTAACTTTTCAGTTTCTTCCTGGTATAGTATATTAGTTAGTGGGTTTGGTAAGTCTTTCATCAAATGTTTTTTGAGTGCTTATTTTTTGCATAGTACTATGCAAGATCCTATAGACAATACAGAGAAATAAAGATCTCCCAGGTATGCAGTATCAAATGCAGTTTTTATAACTTGATTATCTACCATGTAAGTATTTGATTTGAGTGTGTATAGTTTCTGCATGGTTTACTTTGGGGGAGAGAGTAGCAGCTATTCTATTTCACATTTTGACAGGAACCAGAAAACCTGATCTTTATGGATATATGGAACCTAGAACAAAGCACCTTTTCAGTCTCTTTTGCAGTTAGATGTGGTTGTGTTTCTAAGTTCTGATAATGACATGTGAGCACAAGCAAATGTGTAACCTTTAAGAAGCGCCTTTAAAAGGAGGAAGTATAATACGTCCTCTTCTCCCCTGTGGGCTGAACTGTGGAGCTGGACTAAGCACCATGAAGTAGAAGCCGCAAGATGAAGGTTTTGAGGTGTCTTCACTATCCTAGATGGTGGGTGTGTGAAATAGAAAAAAGGTGTTCCTCATTTAGGAAGTTTGCTTCCATTTTTGTAATTGTTGATAAAAATGTATAGTGTCTGTAGAACTGTGCAGTCAAAACCAGTACAACCATACTTGATAAACCTGCCTGGTAATCACTGCAATGTTCTTGGATGGCAATCACGTTTTACCAGTTTTTTGTTTGTTTGTTTGTTTGTTTTGGTCACTCAAGGCCAGACCTAATTTGAATTAAAACACTTTTCTCAAGAGTGCAAGCTCTGCTGGAGCAAGGATATTATCTGTGTTTTTTTTCATGACATTTTCCAGTTTTGAGAACAGGGCCTGACATATAGAAGATGCTAAAATATTTGTTGGCTGACTGAAAGAAAGAAAGAAAGAAAGAAAGAAAGAAAGAAAGAAAGAAAGAAAGAAAGAAAGAAAGAAAGAAAAAGAAAGAAAGAAAGAAAAAGAAAGGGAGGGAGGGAGGAAGGCAGGAAGGGAGGAAGGAAAGAAAAGGAAGAAGGTGAGTGGGAAAGGAAGGACAGTTTTTTCCTTTGCTAAGAGTTTGTGGCTTGTTGAAGTTTTATCACATGTAAACCTATGTTCATCACAATTATCTGGAAAATACAATTACAATTGTATCATTGATACCATACTTTGTAAATAACAAAATTGCTTTACTTTTTAGTAAATCATGTGTTTTAAATAATTTAGAAAAATCTTTTGTAAGCCATGGCCTGTCTACCTATGCATATTGACAAGTCAATCATATAAAATTTTAATTGTGATCATTTTTGAAGGGTTGCCAAAATAATTAAAGTTCCTCTTGTCAGTCATTTAGCATTTACTCAACTTCTCTGTTGAGCGTCACACGGTGCTAGGCGCTGCCTGTAAAACGTGGGGAGTGTCTGCGTGACCTCCGACCACATGGATTCTCTCTGTAGGTTCTGAATTAATGGAGAAATATATAAAAGAGTTCAATAGTGAACAAAATGCTAGTTGCTTTGCTGTTAACCTGGATTGGGGAATTCTGCCTTCTAAGTTTATCTGCCATGGGGCAGCAGGGGTGCAGGGCACCCAGACTGTATGCACTGCTCACCCAAGGACTTTCCAGAATGGTCAGAAAGCATCTCTATAAGCGCCTTCCTTTCCCTGCGTTGGGATGTAGGTTAATCCACAGTTTATTTTCATCTGCTGATAGCACCCTTCCTTGTTTTTCAAACATTGTTTTGGATTTATTCTTGAACATATTTATTTCTCTAAAATTTTGAGACAGACATGAGGTAAATTTATGGGTCAGTTTTTCTTTGCATTACTCTGTATATCAGGCCACCAGGATTTGTGTACTTTTTTTTCCTTTTTACCCCACATATATTTTAATGAACTAATAATAAAGAAAGAAATCGTATGTTTGTGTAGTCTTATATATTTTGAAAAGTATTTTGCTCTTCCCCTTTTTCAGAAAATGTTTCTGACTGTGAAGCCCATGCTACCTGGAGAACAGAGGAGAGATGGTCTAAGAAAGGTACTTTGCTTGGAAAAAAATGGTTGATATGTATGAGCGATGGTGTGTGTTCAAGCACTTAAATCGTAAAGTAGCAGCCCTGTGTATGAAGTTAAAAGTTGGAACAGCTATTTTGAGATTCATACAGAGACTTTCATTTAATCTCTAGCCAATCTTGGTAAGATTTACACAAACACATTTTTAATGTTGATGTGAACCTTTTCAGTGGTGTCATCTCAGATTAGTAAATTGGAAACCGGAAAAGTGCTCTGTTGGACTGAACGATAGATCATGGGGTAGAGTGTTTCCCTCTGTTTATATGGATTTATCCCATTGAGGCATCCTCCCCAAGCTGCTTATCTGTAATATGGGCACTTTTTAACAAAAAGCTCAAGGATGTTGATGTATTGTCCCAAAGGTTATTATACGTGGAAATGTTTTAAGCATAAAAAAAAAATCTGGTTTATTAAGAGAATAAATCTAGCTCCCAACCATGGTTAGACAAATGATCCAGGTTTTTTTTTTTTAAATTATCTAAACGGTCAGAGGTCCCCAAGACCACTGAAGGTTCAGTGATTCACTAGAGGGACTCACAGGACTCAACATCTAGTCATAGTCATGGTAAGATTTAACACAGTAAGAGGCTACCAAGCAAAATCAGCAAAGAGAAAAAGTGCTGGGACAAAGTCCAGAGGAAACCAGGCAAGGAAATTGACATTGGTCCTGTCTGCAGAACTTTCTCAGCTTTCATCAGTTTTACATGTATTCATTTGTGTGTGTGTGTGTGTGTGTGTGTGTGTGTATTTTAGTTTTATGTAATTTTATCACATGAGTGGATTTTTATAACTATCACCATAATCAAGATAGAGATTATTCCATCTCTATAACAATTCTTTGCACTGTCTTTTTATTACTGCACTTACCTTCCTCCTCACCCCTCCCCACTCTCTAATCTCTGATAACCACTAGCATTTTCTCTATCTCTGTGATTTTGTTATTTCAAGAATGTTGTATAAATGGAATCAAACAGTGTATAACCCTTCGGATTTTTTTTTTCACTCAAATAATTCCTTAGCGATCTAGCCAAGTTGCATGTATCGATAGTTCATTCCTTTGATGGTTGAGTAATATTTCATGGTATGGATGTACCAAGGTTTGTTTAACTGTTCACACATGAACAGACATTTGGGTAGTTTCCAGTCTTTAAACTGCTGCGAACACTTAACTAGTTTTTGCATGAGAACAGATTTTTTTTTCAATAAATACCCAAGAGTGGAATGCCGGGTTTTATGGTAATGATGTGTTTATTTTTATGAGAAGCTGCCAAACTATTATCCAGAATGGCTGTATCATTTGATGTTCCCACCAGAAAAACATGAGAAATAGTTTTCCACGTCCTTACAAGCTTTTACTGCTGTCACTGTTCTTTATTTCAGCCATTCTCATAGCTGTGGAGTATTACCTCATTTTGGCTTTAACTTTCACTCCCCTAAAGTCTAATACTGTTGAACATCTTTTCATGTGCTTATTTACTATCTGCAAATCCTCTTAGGTGAAATATCTATTGCTCATAATTGGATTTACTTTATTGTTGAGTTTTGAGTTTTGAGAATTTTTTTTACATATTCTAGATACTGGTTCTTCATCAGTGTTTGCAAATATTGTTTCCCAGCCTGTGGCTTGTCTTTTGTCTTTTTACCCTTTTAACAGGTTATTTAAAAAGCAAAAGTTTTTAATTTTGATGTGCAATTTACCCATGTTTCCTTTCATGGATTGTGCTTTTGCGTGAAGTCTAAGAACTCTTCACTTAGCACTAGGCCTGAAAGGTTTTTCTCCTAGTTTTTTTTCTAAAAATTTTATAGCTTTATATACTTAAACTCATTGCCTAAGGTGACAATTTTCAGCGAAAACGCTGCCTTAGAATTTCTTGTGAATGGTAACACACTAGATGTGTTTTGCCACTGTATAATTGTCACGTTTGTGTGAACTCATATGTTCTTTTCTAGGGTGCAGAATATTATTAGTGGTAAGTGAGAAGTAGTAGACTGGGGGAACAAAAAAAGAGCTTTAAATATTTTTAAACAATCAAACTTTTGAATTAAATTTTATCACATTTCCCTTCTCAACCTATCTCATTTATTTGATCTGAATAATTGAAGTAATGATAAACAAATTATAGGAAAAATTACAGTGAAAAGCAGGGTGTTTTTTTCTTTTTCTAGAAATTTGAAATTAAAAAGTAGTATTTTAGTAGCAGGAAAACCATTTCATGTCATCAAATTTTATTGTAAAAGAATTTTGAGAATGCTTATTCAGAGATAGCTCAAGAAAAAAATTTCCCATTCCTGTTTTTTAATTATTTTTTGTTTCAATTTTTTTTCATTAAAACATTTTAAATTAAATTTATTGGTGTCATTGGTTAATAAAATTATATAGGTTTCAAGTGTACAATTCTATAATGCATAATCTATATATTGCATGTGCGTTCACCACCCAAAGTCAAATCTCCTTTCCATTTTAAATGAAAATATAGATTAATGCTTGTCCATCAAAGTGGCTCTTCTCCAGGCTAAACTTTATCTCCATTCTTGTTCACCTTTAACATGATCAAGTACACCTGCAAACTCAATTCCACGTGAATGTCTGATTCTGGATGTTTTTATTTTTAGCGAATTTTGGCACAGAAAACCATACCATAAAATTTGTCTTTCAGCATGCAACAACTAACTTTCTTTCCTTGCTTTCCACATATTCTAATATGATTCACTTCCTGGCAACTAACCAGGGATTGGTTCTTTTACCTGTTCCAGAAGAAAAAACAAACAAACGCTTTTAAACTGCAAAAGTTGCAATTGCAGGGAAGGTTTTTCCATGCATGTGGGTCTGCAGTCAGGGAATAGTTCTATTAGAATATATCAAACTGTTAAAAATGATCTCATTGCCTCTAGATGGCACCCTACCATTATTTATTTCTTAACTTTAGAAAAGCCCCTGCCTTTTAGTCACCAGGTAGCACAGGTTTTCCCAGTTCTAGGAATCATTCAATTTTCCAAAACTTCAGTTGTTTTCCTTGTATTCTGAATGTGCCTGGGACTTCTGATGTTTTCTTTTGATTCACATTTATGTTAACATGTCTCAGTGTTCAGACATTCTACGTCAATTATTTGCAAACATGCAACAGTTTCCAGTCTAATAAACTTTATGTGCACATATACACACTCTAAAATCTTCCACTGGCATTCATGTGTTGAATCTGCCGATTAGCATTATTCATATAAATAAAAGTCTAAGGAAAATATAAAACAAGTTTACTTCATGCTATTTCTCAACTGAGTGGTGTTATATAAGCAAAATATTAATTTTGTTTCTATATAAACTGCATTTGTCTGCCATATGTAATTTTACTTTAGCTTACCATTTATGGGAAGGAGATATAGATTTGAATGTTAAAAACAATGACAGAGTGGTAGGCATTAAGTAGTATGTCTAATAATCTCCTTAAGCATGAATTCTCTATCAAAAGTAAAGTGAAAGCACTCTTTCAATTGGACCACCAGGCATTTTGTATTTGCTTTCCAGTCCTTTTTAAAGTCAGCTTTGTTTTACAATAACATTTGAAGGAAGGGATTAATTTTGAATTATATTTTAAGTATTACAGGATTTTCAGGTAGAACTTGAATTTAATTAATGAATCAGTCAGTGTGCCATCTTGAAATGCCATTTTAGCTGATGAAAAATTTTGGGTTGGATTATTTTTAGTGATTGTAACAATATAATCAGAATACATCTGAACCAGTAATATTATATTTGCATTGTGTCATAGGAAAATGTTTGGAAATATTTCACTCTCTGGACTTGGGGTATTCTGTGAATCCAGAAGTAATGTCATATTTCGTAAACACATTTCAGTGAAAAAAAGCACCTCCTGAGGTTATATCAGTCACAGAAACGGGATAGAGAAACAAGTTTTCACAGGTGCTTGATGCATTTAGTCACTGGGTCACAAAGAGTTTGAACTTGAGAATGAAGATAAAATGTAGCAAGTATTTCCTACCCTTAAAATGCTCTTTGGCAATGCTTCTAACCCTGAGATTCTACAAGATTCCCAATGATTCTCTGTGTTTCTTCTCGTAATTCATGAGTATTGACTAGATCTGATGTTCTTTGGAAGAAATTATTTAATTATGTATCATGTCTAATAGTCTCCTTATTTTAATTTTTATAAAATTTATGTGCTTGAGAAAATATTGGCTAACCACATAGCTGAGGAAGAACTTGGAACTGGCATACACAAAGAACTATGAAAACTCAACAATAAAAAAAGTACAATCAATTCAATCAGAAAAAGGGTAACAGACATTTCACTGAAGATATACAGATGAGTAATCACACGTGAAAAAAATATTGAACATTAGGGAAATGAAAATTCAAACCACAATGAGCTATCATGATACCCCCATCAGAATGGTTAAAATACAAACAATGGTAGCCCCAAATGCTGATAAGGATGTAGAGAAACTGGATCACACTTTGCTGGTGGGAATGTAATATGGTATAGCCACTCTGGGTAACATTTTGGCAGTATCTTATAAAAATAAACATACAGTTGTCATAGGACCCAACAATTGCACTCCTGGGACATTTATCCCGGAGAAATAAAAACTTATGTTAAAACAAAACCTGTACAAGGATGTTTTAGCAGTTTTATTTGCGATAGCCAAATGTCTGTCTACCGGTGAATGGTTAAGCAAAGTGTGGTCCACCCATATCATAGAATACTCCTCAGCAATTAAAAGTAACGAGCTATTGATGCACAGAACAACCTAGGTGAAACGTAATTCTCTAATTATGCTGCGAAATATCATAAAATATTACATACTGTAATCATGCCATTTCTGTAACGTTCTTGAAATAAGAAAATTTTAGAGATGGAAAACAGATTGTTACCACAGGGGGTTAGGAATGGGGGAGTGTGTGTGGTTTTAAAGGAGCACCACAAGTGAGCCTCGTGATTTTGGAACTTTTCTGTATTTTGATGGTGGTGGGTGTTCCATGCATCTACGCACGTGTAAATATTGCACGAAAACACACACACACACCGTCATGCAAAATATGCATGCTTTTGTGTAAAACTGGTGACATTGAAATAAAATCTATGGACTGGACCACAGTCAATTTCCTGGTTGTGATATTTTGCTATAGTTCTACAAGATGTTAAAATTGAAGGAAACTGGATAAAAACGGTATATAGGATCTCTCTGAACATTCCCCTCCCCATTTCCTATGAATATGTAATTATTTAAAAACAAAAAGTTAAAAAAGGATTTGCTTATTTCTCCCAGAGATTAAACTAATTTCTATTTTAAGGCTATGATTATTATTATAGTTACACGTTTGATTATAAAAATGTACACTTATTAGATGCAAAAGTGTTAAATGCAAAAATGCTTAAATAATTTTTGTCAGGAATCTGTATTCCTCTTGTGTCATTGATAATCTATGACTATCTTCCTTAAAATTGCTTAGGATTATGTTTACTTGTCTTATATGAAGTGTAGCCTGTAATTTTTTACTTCCCCATTTGATCTATGAGTAGATTATGTTCTTTAGCCCTTGTTCCTACTAAACCCCAAAATAGTATGAATAAAAAATCAAGACACCTGGCATATGACACTTACATGTAGATTTTT
>NW_017731848.1:1274323-1275833 GCF_001890085.2 Hipposideros armiger
ACGGTAGCCCATGGCAACCCACTGCCACAGGGGCTGCAGCCTACGCCGTCGGAGGTGACTCACTGCAGCCCAGCTCCAGGTTGAGCTGTTGTTCAGCATCTTAGCTGTAGAGGACAGTGTCACTGGCCCTCATATGTGGGATCCGAACCAGGGCCCTCTGGCGTCCCAAGCCAGTGCTTAACAATCGCGCCACTCGGCTGGCCCAGGAGTCATGAATTTTAAATAAATTTAAATCTGCTTATAGAAGAATGAGTAATGTCAATTTCCACCACCATACCTTGCCTTTGTGCAAGTTTTGATCTTCATGGTAACATATTCCCTTTTTTTGCGCATTAGGCTAGATGACCTGTAGTCTTAGCTTACGTTTTGTAAACAAGATGTTATCTGGAGGCCTCCCTGTCATTCAGGAGCTAAGTAAAATTAACTTGACACCGCTCTCCAAGTTTCATGGCCTCTTCAAAATTTCTGTGAATTTCCAGCACATTTATACTCTCAGAATTACCTTGTCCTGTCCCTCTTCTACCTGTGAGCAATTCAGCTCCTTTTTAGATTTCCCACAAAAATAGCATTCATTCAAAGCATTTTGAGTTGGAGGGATTTGCTGAATGAATATATTTGAGATGATGTTTTCATGCTGAAGAGAAGACAGCTTTCAACGAATTGGTAGACATGCTGAGTTATGGATTTCCAGGAAACATGAAACAATGGATTTTCATGACACAGGCCCCTACTTACACACATGTTTCTTCCAAAGATCTGTTCCTATTTTGAAGATTTCAAATTTGAGGATCCTTTTCCTCAACGAGGACCATCAAAATTGTGTAAGTTCTAGATCTGCTTCTGGGCATCATTATTAATTTATTGCAGCTGTCCTTCCACCATGGAGTTTTCTTAGCCCTTAAATAATTAGATTATTTCTAATCTCCATCTCTAAATTCTTTCTATTTCTCCTACTTCCTTCCTTTTTTCTCGGAACAATAATTGTCTTTTTGTGTCATTCAGATGAATTTAGTTCTCTCTTATAAGTTTTAGTACTTCAAGTGTACTTTACCCCAGGTAGGCTACTTTTCTCAAGGATAGACCTCACAAGAAAAAGGAATTCTCGTGTCAACTCTTAAGGTAAAAAAATTTCTCCACTTAGTTCCATAGATTTTTACCTCCATTCCCTCTCGCCCTTGATTACAGGCTCTTCAACCTATTTTCATGGAAATATCTGTCTTTGATCCAAATAGGTGTGTTTCTTATGAAAAGAGTACAAGCATATATTGCTGTATTCTAATTTCAGACACCTTTTTGCCTTCTTAAGTGAAACCTCTGACTTTGTGTCAACTCTCTTTTTTTTGTAATTTCAAATGTGTTTTGGTACTCATGAGATGGGTGTTTAGAGTTCCAAGTACTATTTCATTTCCTCCTTAATTCTACTCACACATAAATCACTTCTTATGGCCTAAACTCCCAATCTGTTTTCCTCCAGTCCATGTTACAGGGATAGTTCTATGAGGTCTCTAAC
>NW_017731848.1:1276318-1277405 GCF_001890085.2 Hipposideros armiger
ACTGCATTCTAACCATTTTGTGGAGAGGATATATATAGTTAGTCAAAGTCTCCTATAGTTTTTTTTTTTTTTTTGCTTTTCCACAGAACAAAGTGACTCTTCTCTTTTAAAACACATTAAGGGTTGAAAAAGTCATTAGGATGTGAATGTGGATATCTCAGGAATTGATGTACTACAATTGGAGCTGTTATATTAATGAAAGTGAGATTATCATAGAAATGAATCATATAGCCATAAACTTGTAACACAGAGAGATCCATTAGTATGTCAGTGGAAATGATGTGATGATATCAAAGAAAATGGGTTTTGTCTTAATGCAGAGCAAGTGTGAGCAGACCATATAGCTGAATTTTTAGAAAGCTCTAAGAGGATTTAAGAGCTAAAACTTCCCCTATATCTTAAAAGTCTTTAAAATTCACTGTATTGTTGAAGATGATTGCACTGAGATATGATATTCATTATATCACTAATAAAGGTAGAAATTAATTACTATAAGATTATTAATTTCTACCTATATTTTAATATGTCCAGAATTTCTGCTGATATATAGACGTGTCTTCAATGCCTGCATCTATTTCGGCAGCCTAAGAATCTGATATAAATTCCTTTCTCTGAAAGTCATTCAAATCCTCTGTTTAGAAAAGTGGCTTTTGGAATAGAAGTGGGGGATAAAATAAAAATATTAAAAGCTTTATTCCCTGTGATTGCAATTAGAGTGAAATTATAACTTGCCTTCTACATCATTTAATGTAACACATAGACAATAACATTTAAACATTTAAATATATGATTACATTTTTGTCTCTCCCCAACCAAAAAAAATAAATGTGAGTAGAATTTCTTAAGATGAATGTATAGCAATTAGTTATTCTTGAAGTTGGGAATCTGCTGCACAAGGTTCAGTGTGAGGGATAGAAATGAGGGGTTATTGACATGGATGAGAGCAAACTGGAATCATAATCCAGTTAAGTTTTTGATCTAAAGACCTGAGAAGTCTCACCCAGAGACTTCTGGGTTTTTGAAGTTTTTAATTTTACTTTATTAGCGTCTTAGAGTTTACTCAGACCGTGAACTGGAGGAACTGTCA
>NW_017731848.1:1278725-1287946 GCF_001890085.2 Hipposideros armiger
ACCTACTGCCCCTCTGAACTTCATATGACATGAGTCATTACTTTCCCTGAAAGGTGAATTTTTTAATGTGAGATTAAATCTTATTCTTTCTTTAGTATATGTTGTATATACCGTGATCTTGGCTTTATTATGGCTGGAGGGGAAAAGGTCACGATTCCCTCTTTGTCATGCCAGGCAAAGTATGAGTGTGACATCTAAGAGAGTCACAGATGAAAGAGGAATCATCTTGTACTGAATCTTAAAACTTCTACGAAATGTTCTTTTGTGCTGCTGAAGGCTCAGTCTCTTGGAAATTGTTGCGGACATAGCTCTCGGTCTGTCTTCCCTGTTCATCACTGCTTTTATATTAGAATAATGCAAAGAAAGACAACGGGCATGTGATCTCAGCTGCTCTAAAAAATCCACTTTTGGTTTCCCTGTCTTTCAAATACGGCAAGAATGATTTAAGCAAATTATTAGTCCCACTCATCTACCAAATTGTAGATGAACATGAGAAACCCCTGTGAGAGAGGTTTATAGTAAAATTATCAACACGCCACTGAAGAGGCCCAGCTGGAGGCAGCTCTAGTCTCTAAGATCACTAACCTCAGATTGTCTTTTTTCTCCTTTATTGAAGCACTAACATCAACCATAGGTGGTAAGGAGTAGTCAAATTAGCTCCCACTTTCAAAATTAATAGCATTATGCAGCCTGATAGTCTCAGAGTCTTGGCCTATGTGTGTTAGTAGTTAGGCCACTGTTATTTTCTCTTTTTCACCTGGGAATACGTTAAATTCAGCAAGCAGAGCTGACCAGTGAGCCCTTCCGTCTCTCCCTCCCTCTCCTAATGAGCTGCCAGCCTGGCATCACTATGCAGAATGTGATCCTCTTCCTAGAACTAACCCCCACCAGCACTGCCTGCTTCCTGCACCTGCCTGTGGCGTCCCGGTGTGGACACAGGTGTGCACAGGAAATCCGGGGGAAATGTTCAAGGGGACATAGAGCTGTCTAAGTTCACACATTCCTTACTTGAGATTTGTGAGACAGAAAGTATAGTATAAATACAACGTTTAATTAGTTGCATTATCTCCTGCTACATGAAGCCATTTTGATTAATAAGATCNTGTTGTAACTTTTTAAATTTTCTCTCATCCTTAGAAATTTGGCTCAGGCATCAATTGCTGCAGAATGCTCTTTCACCTTGTGCAGAGAGGTTTAATGTCCCTGTGCTTTCATTGAAACATGATTATACTTTTATCATTATACATCCCACAGTTTATTGACATTATTTGTTTGCATTTCTGTTTTCATCACCAAAAATTATAAACTGTGCAAGAATAGGAGCCATGTCATATTAAATCTTCATCACTGTTTTCCTTATACTTAGTAAAATGCCTGACATACAATAGGAACTTGAATTGAGCTGAACTGCTACAAAGCTGGAAAGATTTTTTTGAAAGGCCAGATGTCAGATTATGGAGGTTGGGTATGCTAAATTCCACTCAGGATTGAGTGACATGCGATGGAAAGCCACCTTGGTTGTGTGACTTTGTATCAGGCACTTCAAAAGTGCTTTACGCATACTTAATTTCTTCAACTATCTTGGGAGTCAGGGATTATTGACATTTAATATGATGTTATAAATAACTGATGCACAGAGATGATAAGTAACTTTCTCAGTGTCATAAAGCTGGCAAAAAAAATAGAGTGGGGTTTAAAACTAAAATCTGTCTGTCTTTAAAGTGCTTCTGCTCGTGCTGAACAATATAAAGGAAGTGATTGATGTAAATGGTTATTTGATATAATCACTCATTCACTGATTGATTCCTCACTAGAACATTTAGGTCATTTTTAAACTCTCACACACAATACAAGTGAGCCCAGATTATTTCAATTGTATGCCACTTCTTTGGCTTACTAGAATCATGCATCTATAAGGAGTTTCTATATAGCACACAGCCTATTATATTAGGTGGGATGCCATTCAAAGTGCAACCAGCAAATACTTCTGTCCAAGGAAATTTCGGTATAAAAGTGCTGCTGAAGGCTATCGAGGTACCTATTTGTCAGAGCTGTCCGATGTCATTTTTCTTTTAATTCTGTATCACCAGAAGTGGCTAATCCTTTAGTTCCTGTGCTGCTTTTCTAGTCATTCTTCCTACAATAGTACACTCACACAATGTCTGCCGGGAATGTTCTCGGCCCACCTCTTATGCTGTTCTGCTCAGGTTGTTCTTGGTGATGGCAAGAGATAGAGGGTAAAACATGTGGAACAGACCTACCGACATATGAGCTAAGCCAAGCAGGGTTTGTTTTAAACAGAGGGCCCCTAAATCTGTAAGAAACATGACATACACTACAGTTATTTTCTCAAATTTGGGTGAGCCAAACTGAGCTTAGGTCCTTTCATTTATTCCTGATATATTCCTGTATTTCTCCTTTCATAGCATTTATTACCCTTTTAATTTTTTTTTTACTAGTCTTATTTCCTCCTACACTATCAACTCTGTAAGTACAAAAACCTTATCTCTTTCAGTATTTTATTGCCAGCACCTCACATAGTTCATGGCACAGAGTAAGCACTTAAAAGGATAATTATTGAATAAATGAATAAAGTATGAAAATTTGCTATTTTTGATTATTGCAAAAATTTCCACTGTGTTACAAAACAAAACAAAACAAAACAAAACGTAATCACCTACATCCTTTAGAACAGTGCTTCTCAAACTTTTATATACATCTGAGTCATCTGAGGTGTGAAAATGCACAGTCAGCTTTGGTGGATCTGTGGAAGAGCCTGAAACTGCATTTCCAACAGGCACCTGGTGATGCCGGGGTGCTAGCCCTCAGACCACATTTTGAGTAGCAGCTGTCCGAGCACCTCAACTACCAACTGCTATATTCATATTACCACTTTTCTTCCATATTATTTATTTGCTAGCTGGCCCAACTGGCCTTCCATCAGAAATCATTGGCCATCTTTAGACAGATCAATCTGTGGCTGCTCAGCACGGCTCATACTACATGGGGCCCCTCCCCCACCTCCCCGCCTTGAGAAGCAGCTCCACTGTAAGTGAGTGCCTTAGAGCAGCGGTTCTCAACCTGTGGGTCGCGACCCCTTTGGGGNTTGTGCCCCCTCACTGTGCGGGGAACCCTAAATACTTGAATGATTGGTGTTCCAACCTGAGCTTTGACACAACTGAGAAATGAACAATGTACCTACAGAGGAAATTGCTAGAAGGCTAATCTTTTATTTCACATTCAATTTGTATTTCATAATAATACTATGATTTTGTATGTGTCTATAAATATTTACCTTTTCAAATGCTTTCAAATTATAATCTTATTTCCCCCTCTTTGGTATTTTATCCTACTGGTTCCTAACCTTTTGTGATAACAGGGCCTCTGGTTGATTTTATAAACTACATATGACACTTGCAATTCAGCTTCTATTATTCGTGTCAGAGCACTTTTAAATAATCTTTTTATAGAAAGCTTTGAAAGTCAAACATCATTTTTCTCAGTTTTACAGTTTTGAAGGTTTTCTGTGGGCTTTCAAATATTTTTAGCACATTATAAATTTTATCAACACATCCAATGATGAGTTGTAATCCACAAAGTTTATATATCACCATCATTGGAAATGACGTACTCAACTTGTACTAATGATACAAAGTTACCATCAGTAGAAACACATTTATCTATCTATCTGTCTATCTATCTATCTATCTATCTATCTATCTATCTATCTATCTATCTATCTATTATCTATCTATCATGTATCTATCTATCTGTCTATTATCTATCTATTATCTATCTATCTATCATCTATCTATCTATTATCTATCTATCTATCTATCTATCTATCTATCTATCTATCTATCTATCTATCTATCATCTCTCATGTCTTGTGACTCCCAGGGCCAAGAGATGGAATAGATATCATTCTTGCTTATTGCTGTCACATCCATCTAATTTTCCTCCCTCCTCATTTAAAAACCTTCACTTTTTTCAAGTACACACCACTCACTACCCACAACTTCCACCAACCTCCTGATCACTCTTTCTCATTTGCTGAAAAATTTAGCTCCCAGATCATTATTGTTTTCCTCTCTACTCCTATTACAGTCTTTATTCTTGGTCAAAATTTAACATTCACATGGATGACTCATCCAACATCCTGGCCTTCTAAATGGTAAATCTCATTTCCAAAAATCTGGTCTCTACCCACCATGATCATCCTCTGCCATGGTCGTATATATCCTAAACCTTTCCCTACCAGTAACTATATCAGCTACTGATTTTGCAATTCACTTACTCTAATACTTCTCAATTCCAAAAAATTTTTAATCTAATCAAAACTCTGCATGCATTACTTTCCATATCTTTGCTTCCTTCATCTCTATCAGACAGTTCACACTTAATTGAGTGGCTTCTGTAACAATCTCAACTTGTTTGCCTCATTCTTCCTCTATTTCCTCAACTATCAAAATCCCAAACTTCATTTATACCAAATTATTTTTCATCTCTGTGGCTGCCCTGGAGAAGTTGACTATTTAATATATATATATCATATATATATATATATATGATATATATATAATATATATAATATATATGTATATTACTATATGTTTTTTTATAATGAAGAGTGTTTCACATTTTTATTTGCAAATTATATCCTATTATTTTTCATGTGAGTAAAATTTGTAATAAACTTATGTTTGTAATATATTTGTATCCTTTTTCCTGGAGAGTTTAATGAATGTTGTTAAACATTTGGCAGCACACCACTGCTAATATACAGGTGGTATGTAGCATATCTAAGAAAAGAACTCTTGATATTCTGTCTTCACAGCCCTTCCTATTATAGTTCCCTCAGCCTTCTCCATCTTGGTAAATGATAAAATCATTCAATCTGTTGGAAAATCTTAAAACCTAGTAGTCGTGCTTGGTTACCCCTTTTTCTTGTCTTCTGTATCCAAACAATCAGTCCTGTCATCTCTACTTAAAATATAAATTACTCTCCACTTTCAGTGCCGTCATCTAATCCAGGATACCATTACTCATTACCTAGACTAGTGGAAAATTCTACAAACTAGACTACATTCTTCCAGGCTTGTCATTTTACATTTTTCACTCACCTCGTACAGTGATTTCTCAGAAATGTAAATTGGATCATGTCACTTCCTTGATTAAAACACTTGGACAACTTCTGATTGCCTATTGTAAAAACGGATGCCTTACACAGATAGATGCTCTTGGGCCACAAGACTTTTCATCTTGACCATAATGTACTAGTAATGATATGAAAACTACTTCCTTTGAAAACTAGTAATATGCAAAGACTATGCAGGAAACCATTATTAAGTGATATGGTTCTGTTGAAGTCTCCCTCTAACAAAGGATGGGATCAAGCCAAGACTGAGTTCAATATTGGAATTTACAAATCTGCTTTTCTATTGCTCAGGTTGTTAATTTTCAGTCACTTTCAATTATAACAGCAAGACACCTTCCCCTCCTCCCCCCAGTTTGTCTTTTGGCTTAGACTTATTTTTGGTTTACTTGCTTTTTTTTGTAGAGAGCTAAACAGGCATTACCACAGAGCTAGTTTTGGAGAATTATTTGTTTGTGAATATGTTAAGCATACTTTGGCCCCTTTCAAGGGGCTTTTCACTTAATATTACTCATGCTGTTTATCAAGAGCAGAAGAATGGAACGGTCTTTCCTCCATTCTTGTATATCTGGTTCTTTTGGATAACAGTTTAAATATCATGTTCTTCAAGAGGCATTCCCAGACCTCCATACCTAATATTACCTTCTCTCACATCCACACTACAATCAATTTATTATTTAGTTTATTTCCTTTTTATCACTTATTAAATTCTAAAATTATTTGTCTGCCTGTGGTATGCCTGTTCCCCACACCATAACAGAAGCTTTATGAGGGCGATGATTTAGTCATTACTGTTCACCATTACTGTGTCCCCAGAGTTGACAACAGTGCTTGCATACATAATAAGGAATTAACAGTTGTTGAGTGAGTGAATGAATAAATGGAGAATAGTGAATGACATTAAAATCACAGTCCTCAGAAAAGAGTCTCCATGAAGAAATGATGTTTGTGAAGAACTCTTCTGACATAATAGAGATATCCATGATTTGGTTGGATGCAGAGTCATAAGAGCCTGATTTCATGGTCAGATGCACACCTGACCATCACTGAGTACTTTCTCAAGCACAACCAACTGCCCATGATTTCCTTTTCTTCCTTGAGCAGGTCCCAGGAACTTCATTTCCTTGTTTCTTTTCTGGCAGTGCCCCTAATCATTCTATACTAGGTTTGACAGTTAAGTTTGCAAACTTGTTGCAATGCTGTTGCTAACCTTTTTTTGATATCAGAGGGATTATTCATTATGAATTTGTACCAACTGGACAAATAGTTAACCAAGTTGACTATTTGGAAGTGCTGAAAAGGCTGTGTGAAAAACTTAGACAACCTGAAATTTTCGCCAACAATTCGTGGCTCTTGCATCACGACAATGGACCAGCTCACACGGCACTGTCTGTGAGGGAGTTTTTAGCCAATGAACAAATAATTGTATTGGAACACCCTCCCTACTCACTCCATCTGGCCCCCAATGACTTCTTTCTTTACCCAAAGATCAAGGAAATATTGAAAGGGAGACATTTTGATGACATTCAGGACATCAAGGGTAATACAACGGCAGCTCTGATGGCCATTCCAGCAAAAGAGTTAGAAAATTGCTTTGAAGAGTGGACTAGGTGCTGGTGTCGGTGCATAGCTTCCCAAGGGAAGTACTTCAAAGGTGACTGTAGTGATATTCAGCAATGAGGTATATAGCATTTTTTCGAGGATGAGTTCACGAACTTAATTGTCTGACCTCATATATTGTTTTGTTTCTTCCAAAGCTTCTTTCAGTGTGGAAGACAATTTTTAGCTATCTATTTCAATTCTCCCTCTAAACACATACCTGTAAGTTCTATCTATGTTGGTTTGCAACCTTGACAGTTCCCTGGTGAAATCTGAAACTGGCCACCATACATGGAGGGCAAGGAGAGACCAAAGAAAGAGATAAATCATGCTAGATCGGTAGGTGGCAGTTTTCATAAGCAAGGGAGCTTACTTACTAGGCTTTTCTTGGGTGCTGCAAGATGAGTAGATCTCCACACCCACCTTCCACAGTCTTAAGAGTTTATGATCGGATAAGAAGCAATAAGAAAAATACATTCCTTTCTGCTATATGAACTATTGGGTTGTCGGAAAATGGGTCATGACACATTTTTGCAATGAAAAACATAGACTAAATACATCATGACTTTTCCGACTACCCAATATATAGCCAGTTGAAAAATATCAAAGTATCTATAACCTCCTCTAGAAGAAGACATACTGTCAATGGGAATCATAGTTTAGAAAATATTAATGCATGTTTATCTTTTACTTTTTCACAAATGTGACTTCCTGTCTATGAATCCATGACTTTTATCTAATTTGAAAAAATTTAGATACTATAGTATGGTGGGTGGAGTGATGTGCGAGGAGATAAGCAAAATTGATGATATGTCTTCCTCTAGAGGAGGTTATAGATACTGATGAATTCTAGACTGTCAATTTAATCTCCATAACAATTACCACCTTGACAAATAAAGATTATCATTTTTATGACATACTCTAAGGGAATTACTCAGAGTTATACAAATTTTATTTTCGCTGCCCTTCTCTTTCCCTATTGGAAAAGCACGTCAAAAAGTAAGTGAAAAATAATGATGAATAATAACAATGACTTATGTTCTTTTTTTTATTATTGCAATGCCTGAAATTAGAAAAGCATATCAGAAAACAAGAGAATTATTGATGGAGAGGACTGTTAATTTGCTCTAACATAATTTTTAAAGAAAAAGTTTTACAAACTTTGTTTATTAATAATGAATTACTTTGAACATACCCTAGGATTTTGGAGAAACATCTGTCAGTTTCGATAGTAGAATGGAGAATGGCTGTTCTACCCAGATGCTAGGAGGACACAAAATGCAAATCTGGCTTTGTTACCATTTTAAAAATCATTCAGCGGTTTCCTATCATATCTGTGCTTCTCAACATGTCATCAANAGAGATTTATATATAACTCAAATTTTACATTCTAATTAGTCTTCATATTTATTTCAGAGTGCTCTTACCCCTGTTCTCTCTAGACATTTTTGTTGTTGTTTTGTTGTTGCTGTTAACATACATGCATCATTTCAAGCCATGTCTTCACCAGCAGAAGTTGGGATGATGGCAGTAATCTCTACCTCAGCATCTCTAAGACACCCCATCTCCATTCCCACTTGTAATCCATCCTACACATTTGTGGCACATTAATCTTTATATATGTTTATTTGGGAACTTAAAAGATTTTTGATATTTCTCTGACATTAAATCGCATGTAATTTGGGGAGTAGATAGCCATGTATCAGGAGGTAAAAGACCTATATTTGGCTTCAATGACCAACTGATTCAGTTTTTTACTCTTTCCTGATCTATCACTACTGTATTTCCTTTGTTTAAAAATATACTTTGACCACTGCCAGGCTATCCTTCCTGAGAAATAGTTTGCAGTCTGTCCTGACAAACTGCCCTTATTGTTCTTGGGCAATACTTGCATATTCGGAGATGATTCAAAGAGCAAGCTTTCACCTGTCATTTGCAACATTTCCACACATTTTGCATTCTATTCCGTAATATATTTGTGTTCACCTAAAGATAACACTTCAAGTCATTTGCCAGTGAACCGAGTTCTAAAATATTCATCATGTTTGTTTCGTGGGCTTTTGAAGACTCAGACGTATTCCCTAGTATTATTTCATGCAGGACACATCTTCAGTTTGAGAAGCTGGTCTTTACATGGTTCACTTCCTTTGTATCATGCTTTTCAGCCGTGCTGCTTATTCCAATTAAGTCAATCCATCTCCCACTTCCTCTTTGAAGCCTCCCTGTTGCCCTTCAGGCTTTACACGTCTTCCCCATTTTTAGCTTTTAAGATACTAAATGCTGCACTATACATTTTTTGAACATATAATTAGAAAAGAAAACTCAATCATTTATTGTCCTGCAATATTCTACTTGTTTAATCATGTTTTCCTAGTTAGACCATACATTCCTTAAAGACAGAGGCTGTAATCTTACATTGAATGAATATGGCCAGTAACACTTTATGCTCATCTGAATATGAAATAGG
>NW_017731848.1:1295743-1297607 GCF_001890085.2 Hipposideros armiger
AGGAACTGTATTAAGGGGTCGCGGCATTATGAAGGTTGAGAACCTCTGCCTTAGAGTATCTGTTCTGGTAACTTTGGATTCAGGGCTTAGATCTGAAATCACATTTATTTTCTTTGCGTCACTCTTTTAGTACACACAGTGCCTCTCATGTCAGCAGACACTCAGCTCTAGCTTTTTACCTTATTGTCAGCTGCTTTAAAAGGCTTTCCAAAATAAAATTTGTGTGCATGACACAGCCCATGTTTCACAGTATCCTATTAAATGTCATAAAAATTTATCTAGATATTTTAGAGTAATACAGATATCAATAAACAGAATCAATACATGCAAAATTCATTTTATTTATGGAGAATCTTCTGTACAATGGGTATAAATAGTCAGTTTTGTGGGTTACTGTAAGGAATAAGTGAGATAATGTATGTGAAGACACATTATGTATTTAGCTCAACTATGTAATAAGAGCTCAATGTGGGAGCTATTAGAATATTATAATCATGATTATTGCCTTGAGGTATGTCCAGTGCTACACAATATAGGCATTTTATGGATTCCAATTGGGCAAAAGAGCAATATTTTCTTTCTTTCTTCTTTCTTTTTTTAAAAAATATAAACCAGTTGAAAGCTGAGAAGTTCTATTCCTAGCTGCTACCCTAACCTAGGGTATTCACTGACCACCTATTTTTAATAGAAGAGAAACCATTCACATCATGAAATTCCAGCCAGGCTTTTTTTATGTTTTAATCTTAGAAAGCATTTAAGAAATGACTTAGTCTTCTTTACTCTTCTAAGTGTTTTCTGAGCTCTGTCAACTCTCTTTTCACAACTGCCTGAAGAATAGGCAACTTTTTTCCTTATCTTTTCTATTTTTGATTTATGCTTTAATTTAATAACTTCTAACCCTTTCTTATCTTACTTTATCTCATATTTAATATTAGGTTACAGTTTTCTTCTACCTCCTGTAGCCGTATTTTACATCGGTTCTTTCATTGTCTGTCAGCCTGTTAATCAGGACTTTTTCCTTTTGTTATTAGGATATAATTTCATGGGCTTAAAAAGCAATCCTTTTCTTCTTTTTATAAGATGGATTTTCCTGCATTCTGAGGAATAGGTTTCTGTGTGGGGGGTGAGGTGGGCCAGTGTAGGGTCCTCAGTTTTATTGCTTAAGGACACTCTCCTCTATTGTTACCACAAAATATTAAAAATATGGCTTCTCTGTAGACATGTTCTCAGAACTGAGAGCTGCTTTCTTATCCAGTAGCTGAACACCCAAAGTTCCTGACTGTTTAATTTGGGTTCTATTCCCCACAGATTCCCCCTTATCCCCCCCCCCCCCCCCCCCCCCAATGGGTTTCTGTCTTTTTGAAAGGGAGATTATGCTGGGCATTTCTGAGGTGTTCAAGGATTTAGGCAGCTGCAACACCTTCTGCTCTTTTTGGACACTGATGGAGTCACACAATCCTTTCTGGTTGTGCTGAGGTATGTTTGCAAATCATTCCACTCAGAATAGAGTCCTTGCTCTTTTAGGGTATTGGAAATACATGACATGAAGTTTGAGGGCTCCTATGATGATCATAATTCCCTAGATCTTCCCTTCACCCTATCTGCAAAGCTGCTAAATCCATGCAGATTTGGCCCTCTGTCCATATTCTGGATAGTGTGAAAGATGTCTTGGTGTTCTGTCAGTTTTGAAGAGAGGATTAAAGGCGTTATCAATTGAGTAGAATCACCTGGGAAGCTTTTAAAAAATACTGATGCCTACCACTGCTTTCAAGATTTAATCAGTCTGAAGAAGGGGCCCAGGCTCCAGCATTTTTAAAAAGCTCTCTAGCATGTTCTAGAATGCACTAGAGTAGATAACACCAAT
>NW_017731848.1:1299242-1307440 GCF_001890085.2 Hipposideros armiger
TCATGACTAAATAAACTGATCAAATCCAGCAAGGGAAAATAAATTTAGAATTTTTAGAAAAACTTTGTTTGCTTTGAAATTGGACACTCCATCGTAGTTTGGCAGGTGGCTTTATTAATCTAGTTTATACCTCATATAGGGGTAAATTTGAACTTGCTAAAAACTGCTTTTACAATATGAAGTAGATTAGCTTAGGGTGGTGTTGGGGTGACACAGGTACTGTGTGTATTCCACAGGGAAGAGAATATACGATTCACATTAACTTTGTATTATTTTTGCAAATTGTGAGCCTAAATACCAGTTTATCAATATGTATAAATTCTTAATGCACATTAAAAAAATAAGTTGCCAAGTCTCTTTTATAGTCTTTTCATATTCGAAGGAGGTACTCTGCATAATTTAGATTATGGTCCAATACAAATAGAAGAGGTGGCACAGGTGTGAAGTGGCTCATTACTTTAAATGGTGGCCCTACTTATGGTAATAAAATATAAAGCTGTCACTCTTCTCCCCCTTTTATTACAAAAGGCATAGCAATGAGCTTCCATACTAGAGAGCTCTGTGTTAAACTAAATGTCAGGAGTGATCTTGATTCAAAATTTAGCATACAACACTGTATTAGAATTGATCACCCAGAGGCGATAAATACAAAATGTCTGACAATGGCCCCTGACAAACAACAAATTTATCAGAAAAACAAACCAATGGTAGATCACAAGTACAAATCAGCAGCAGTGCTTTGTTGAGCTGTCTTTTTCTACTGAGTAGAGATAAGATTGATTGCTGCAACCTTAGGCAAGCTCCCTTAGGCAACAATAAGAACAGAAAGTAGTGGTTGGAGGAAGGATAGTGTAAATGTACAGCTGGGAGTTTCACGAGGAAATAGGGAATATCACTGAGAAAATGCTAGGGATAGGGAGCTAGCAGATGGCGTGTCAAAGAACTTTTGTCACTTATCACGTTGACTGCGATTATCCCTTTGCCTTGCTTACCATAATTAGAAATGGAAAGTGATTTTTTTTTCTTCTGAAAGAGAGCTCCTGTTTTTGTAATATAGGAAATAAAAATAACTAGGTTATAGTTACTTCACTAACATGCCAAATATTTTACTTCTAATTCTTTTATGTGACAATCTTCAAAATGGTTACGTTAGTAAACTAATCACACCTCCTAAAACAGTTTTAAAAACATTTTAAATCAATTTAAATAAAGTAGAATGGTACATTGTGATATTCTGATTGGTAATTGGAAATGCTTCAGAAACAGGAGACAATTAGAAAATGCTATTAAAATATGTTGTTTTTTTTTTTTTAGGACTGTAGTCATTTCAGAACATATACCTTATTTATATTAATTAAATTATAAAAAGGAACCAAATACAATTTGTGTGTGGCTTGAGGTCTTTGCTTGATGGGATTTTCCCCTCTGGAGGAAGAATAATCTATGCATTCTGAAATCGCAATTCTGTGAAGCAAGATGATCATCAAGGTACATAAATTAAATCAATATTTTAATTTTTCAAATACATTATAAATGTCTAGAAAATATATGCTTAGGGAAATTATTTTTAAGGCATATTTGTAAGGCAGTCTCGAAGATATATATCAGTGTTGTCACATAAATTGTTACATGGAGAATTGATGGTTGAAAGTAGCCCAGACATGTCTTTTCATTAAATATACTAGAAAAAATATCAGTTTTTCAAGTGTTTTTACTTACATTACTTAATGAAAACACTGAGAAGTGATTTCGTATAGTGGATAAGGGTGTGAGCTTTGAAATCTGATGGCTCTTGAGTCAAATTACAGCTCTGCCATTTAACAATGGTATAACCTTGTATACGTTACTTGGCTGTGTAGGCCTCCATGTTCTCATCTGAAAAAGGGGCCAATTAATAATCCTAGCCTTATGAAGAATAAATGGGTTAATGCATGTGATACATTTAGCACAGAGGTTGGCATATAGTAGTAACACAATGATTTGTAGTTCTTACTACTTTAGTTTTATTTATTTGAATCTTAAAATTAGCAACACTACTTGGATGAGAAATCTTGATGATGTTTTACAAATATGTAGAAAAAACACAGATTTGAACTAGTTATTTTTTTCTGATTAAAAAGACCCAACTTTCCATTTCCCCACCTGCCCCGCCTATTATTAAATAATGTCCAAATGATGAGAAGCCTGCCATTCCAGGCACTGCACACTTCCCTCCCACCGTACGCCTGCACCCTGCACTTCTATCTTCCAATATGAATAACTCACTTTTGGTAAACATATACTCTCTTTTTCTATTGCCTTGCTCATGCTGTGTCCCTTGCTGAGCATATCCATTTCCAGGTTTCTACAGGTTCAGATCCTTACTAATTTTTAAACTCCTATATGAATCCAATTTTTAAATTTTTCATGATGCCTCTCCCCCCTCTTTAGTTGCCATAGTAGAGATGGTCGGGAAAAAACCTTTCACCCTTTGATCTAGAATATTCAAATTTTTTTTTCTCTCATGAATGAATGTTTACTCTCTTCTTTCTTCCATTTGCCTGAAACTAGCACATGTCTTATCCATCTGTGTACTTCCTCCCAGCATAGTATCTCACACAGAGAGATGCGCTGTGAATACTTACTATATGAATGGGTATTGTATTCATGATATGTATTTAAAATTAGTAGCTATTTGCTAGCACTGATTGTAACTACTCATGACATGTTAAGGAGTCTTAAGAGTAAAGAAAATTTTTATTTTAATATCAATTTTATAAAAATTCTAAATCTCCTCAGGGTGACCTAACCTTAATTTGGAAATAGAAACTTGGGTATTATTTTGTGGACAGACCTAGAAGTTGAATATTTATCTGTGCTGATTGTAGAGAGCCAATTCTGGTCATTCAAATTCCTTTCTTCTTTTCTCTTTTGTGAAAAAATATTTGCTTGCCTGGATTATTTAGATAATTACTTTAATTCTTCATTTCTCATGGTTTATTTCAATTACTGATCATACTCAGTTTTCTGATTTTCTTCCTTTGGCAGTCAACAGATTTTCTTTCCCTCAAACCCCATTTTAGTGTCAATAATCAGATGATGATGTGGCTTGAAACTGACACTGCTCTTGCTTCATGAGCATTTGGGGGAGAAAGAAAGTTTCCTCTACCCTTCTAGGTTCTTCTGGCTGGTCTAATAATTAAATTGACGTGAGACAGATTAAAAGAGAAAATAACCAAATTTAATTACGTACATGTGTATGGGTACTCCACATATATACATGAGAGTCAGAGACCTCACATGCCTGAAAGAGTCAGAGACCTGTATACTTGAAACATTCATAGACAGAAAGGGACAATGAGGCAAGGAGTGAGGTAAGGTGTCCCGGGGCTTTGGAGGGGAGGAGGGCAACTCATAGGAAAATAAGGAGAGCAGAGGGTCAGGAATTAGAAGTTTGCCCTGCCCTATAGATAGGTCATAAAATGTTATTTCTGGGAAAACTCTTATGGGCAAGGCCCCCAATTTAGATTCTTCTAAGTAGTTAAGGGAGGGGCAGAAGTTTCTACTAGGCTTGTAGGGTCCAGACTGCCTTCAGCTCAAAATAATCCACATGCCAAAACGGCATATGTTGGAGAGGCCTGTCCTTAAAGCTGTTGGAGGGAGAGAAAACAAACACCTACCAGTGTCCTTGATGTCATTCTGGTTGCCATGTTTACCAAGTGCCCAAGAGCCTGGTCACTTAGTTAGCGCCACAGAGATGAAGACATTGAGGATTCTGGAAAGATAAGAAATAAATCAAAGTAGCTTCGAGAAGTGGAGTGAGAGAATAGGCAGTTTACATGGAGAGATTTTGTTTTTCCTTTTAGGGTGGAGTATTTATTTTTCATAAGAAATACAGAGGGTGCCAAGAAAATGTATACACATTTTAGAAAGGAATCCTGTATTAAAATTGTAACCCTCAATATATACCATTAATAAACGATGAATACAAGTGCCGTTTGACTTCTTCAATGATGAGAGGGCTCAAAGTGGTTACCATCAGTGTCCAGACACTTCTGATTACAGCAAATTACTGCTTGAGCAACGTTGACCAAAGTGTCCACTTGTATACATTTTTTTTGGCACCCCGGTTATGTGGGTTAAATTTTTTTGGAGAAAGAAATGTACTGAAACTGTCAGCTTACTATTTGGAGGTCAGAACCCAAACTGTGTCAGAAAGAAAGCTCCAAGCAGTGCAGCTTTGTTCTAAGTTAACCAATGGGCTCATAGTTGTTTAGAGAACCTGGTAAATTATCATTTGTTCATCTGGGACATATGCTGATTACAGTATTGTCTGAAATTCTGAGGACACTTTCAGGACTTAAGAGAGAGAACGAGGGGCAATAAAAGTTGTGTGAAGAGTATTACTTTTAAAAGTGGCCTAAAAATCTTACCTGATTCCATCAAAATAACTTTGGTAGTGTCAATTTTTAAAGGAACCTATTTATTTTAGGGCTATCAATGTGAAAGCATAAATAAGACTACATTCCATGAAAATATTTTCTGAAAGCTAAATTAACATCATTTACAGTGGATTTGCTCTGTGATGTATTCAAACACAAGGCTTCTGCCAAGTGTTCTTGCTACCATATGTACACCTATTAATTAACTCCTTGTAAATGTCCTCAGTATTCCTTTGGGTTTGCTGAAGTTTGCTGTTGAAGCATCACTTTTGTCACAAGTCCTATTTCTCTCAATTTTAAATATGGAGCTTTTAGAGGACCCAATATAAAGCACCTCTCTCTCTCATCCAAGTTGGGAACCATTTGAGAGATAGATACAGAAATTAGGCGAATAGGGATGGATATACCAGCTTAAATACTGATGAAGCTGATACTGAAGGGCATGGCTTATTGTGAGAGCCAAGTGAGGCTCGCCAATACGTCTTCCTAAATTAGTAAATCTTACCCACCCTTTCAAAGGCAACACTGGGTAACAGCAGGTCTCTTTTCCTTGAATGAGCATGAAGAACACAATACAAATTCACTGCAGTCAGGTAGCCCTCAAGAGAGAGAGAAAGGGTGTGGACAAAGCTTGCTTAGCCTCTTCTCCAGTCATAGGCCACTCTGCCACCAAGAGTGAGAAAGGCGGTGTGAAGCTAAGAATGTCACCCTGATAGAATGTTTTCCTTCTGGAAATGGGAGATATGGGGAATATACATCCACCCTGACATTAGAGGTTTATATTACAGCATTTTATGTTTTTAAAAATTGGCATAATGAAACTGAGAACCAATGACTTTTATTTTTAAAAACCATCTTGTATATTTTCAACTCTTTCTGTTTTGTGGAAAGCCATTGAGAATATTCACAGAGCACTGAAGCATTACAAAGACATTGTCAAATACAACAGATTTATCTGATGTTAACATTTCAACTAAACTTTAAATATGCCTCATTGTCCAATTTTATGTACTAAAAATATATCTGTCATAAATCTAGGGGCATTGACTTTTGTTTTTATTTATTTATTTATTTATTTATTTATTTTTAAAGATTTTTATTGGGGAATTGGGGGGGTTGGGAACAGTGTTGGGGAATTGGGGGAAGGGGAACAGACAAGTTGCTGTCGTTTTGTTCTTCAGTCTAGTTGTGGAGGATGTTGCTTCACTGGCCCAAGTTGGCACCATCATTGCGCTCTTCCCGGGCGAGGCAGATCAGTCGCTGGCTTCTGGACGGCCACTCACTGTGGCTGCTGGCCGCTCACTGTGGCTGCTGGCCACTCACGCTGGCTGCTGGCTACACACGGTAGCCCATGGCAACCCACTGCCACAGGGACTGCAGCCTACGCCGTCGCCGGCGACTCACGGCAGCCCAGCTCCAGGTTGAGCTGCCGTTCAGCATCTTAGCTGTAGAGGGCAGTGTCACTGGCCCTCATATGTGGGATCCGAACCGGGGCCTTCTGGCATCCCAAGCGAGTTCTTAACCATCGCGCCACTTGGCCGGCCCTGACTTTTGTTTTTAGATTTTGTCATTTTTCCTATTGTTAGGATAAAATTTTCAGTTGATAACCTTATGTTCTGAAATCAACTCAAGTTCACCTTCCCAGCTGATGTTATAGATAGAATGTATACTTCTGAGATATGAAAACATGATATGTGTTTTCTGTATTATCAGATTGTTCAAAGGTATTCACATAGGTAGGTACAAATGTTCTTTTAAAACTACATCTGACAGAGAGCAAATTGATGGTCGCTAGATGGGAGGATGGGTGAAAAATATGAAAGAGATTAAGAAGTGCAAATTGCCAGTTATAAAGCTAGTCATGGAAATATGAAGTACAACATAGGGAATACAGTTAATAACATTGTAATCACTATGGTGTAAGATGGGTATTAGACTTATCAGGGTGAGCACTTTATAAGGTATATAAATGTCTAGTCACTATGTTGTACACCTGAAACTAGTATAATATTGTACATTAACTGTAATTGATAAATACACTCTTTAAAAATTATTTTTAGGAAAAAATACATCTGCCAGGGAACGATAATTATGATGGCTATTGAAATAAAATTGTTCTTTGTTTCCCATGGAAGAAACGATTATCTGCAGGGGTGCCTCCCATGGGGGTCACATGTTCAGCGCTTGTCTGTTGGACTTGCAGGCTGGAATAATACATTGTGCTTGACTTTGTAATATAAGGAAGCAATAGCGTAGGTGTTTTACCCTTAACCTTGGGTTCAAACCAGCTTTGCCCCTTATTTTTCATGCTTTCCTTAGACAAGTTGCCTAATTTCTCTTTGCTTTAGTTTCTTTATCTGCACAATGGAAATAGTGTAATAGCATTACATTTTAAGATGATGTTTATTAATATAGATGCTTTTAACACAAAAAAAGCACTTATTAAGTACTAATAAATATTAGCTAGTATTATTGGTGTCCTGACAATTATGAATGAACAGTAATCCTTAAATCACTTTTACTTTTCTATGACTATCTTGGTCTTCTGATAGAATAGATATAGATAAAGTTCTTGTTAGCCATCTTGGCACATTAGTTCTGTTTTTTTCTCCATTTTCAATGACTTCTTTTCATCCTCTATAAATGGAAGTAATGTGCTTCTATCCCTTTCTTAAAAAAAAATAAAGCTTTCTTTGATTCTTTCTTCTTTTCTAAGTATGAATCTATCCTCTCTTTTTATTCCAATTCTAGGTCTTGAGCGTTCACCATCTCCTCTTTTTCCTTTCTAAATTATTCCTCTGTTTCTAATTTAACTTTATCCTTACAAATACTTATGTGCTGGGCAGTATGTAATGAGGATCAGGTGGTGAATAAGATACACCCAAACTCTACCTGAATGGGTATTCTACCTCCACTATTCTGCTGTAACTTCTTTCCATAAAAGTCAGAGCAGGGCCGGCCGAGTGGCGCNAGTTGAATTTAATAATTTTTGTTAGATTCAAACTATATGCATTTTGAGAGACAATAGAGGGTGTATGATTAGATTATTTAGGTTTGTAGAGTAACTTGAAGAAAAAAAAATGGTGTGTCATAAAAGTAAATTTTAAAAAATTAAGAGAACAATGTTTAAAATTAAAGGCTATATTTAGAGTATCCACTTTAGGAGAGCCTGGCTTAAAGTTCAGTTCTTAGTGCAATGATCATGTGGACATGAATATTCAATCTTCATTTTCTTGTAAACATTTATCCCTTTGTCTTAATTTATTACAGATACATAAACATATGTATACATACACATACATATATATGTTGAAATAAATTTCTAGGCTCAAGATGGAGCTGCTCTTGCCTGGAACGCCATATCAGCAGACTGAAACTTAGATAACTTTTGTGTCCCTACAAATTCTCCGTTTGACCAGAAACGCAATATATATCCAGCTGATTCCCAAAGGACAAGACAATTCTAGGCCTTCTCACTCCAAACAAGGTTGACTATATGAACCCAGCCAATCAGATATTTTTTATTTGTCTTTTCCTTGTTCTTTATTCTTTATCTTATGAAAACTTCTTGTCTTTTGCCCCATTTTGCGGTTCTCTCAAAGGGGACTGTTCCCTTCATGTAGTGTTAAATAAAGTTTTTTTATTATCACCTAAATTGTCTTCTTTAATCATTTTTAATTATACTATATATAATATATTCATAAAATAGGTATTTTTATAGCAGATCAATTGTACAAGAAACATTAGTGCATTCTATTTATACCTTCAAGTTTCGAT